>NC_137459.1:186118053-186718053 GCF_964235325.1 Thermobia domestica
CTGGTTCTGTCGGATTTTTTTTTCACCTACACGTATTTAAGATTTTAAATTGCACACCTTTCCTTCAGTATTCACTGCTGAATTGGTTGCAGTCTTACAAACTTTCTTATCTCTTCATGTCATATACGCAGTATCTTAATCTGTTGTAACTCTCAAAGTGTTATGATTAGCTTCGTTGATGTGCAAATTAAACATCATTTCGTCCAGTAAATCCTCTTACCATATTATGCAGAGCGTTTCACCCAAAAAGCCTTGATTTCCAGCGGCTACAAAATTTATTTGAATAATAGTGTAGTAATATCAGCAAACAAAGCATATATATATATTTTTAATTTTTGGTTTTAGGTTGCATAGTCCAGTATAATGGTGGACCGTAGATACGTTGCAGAAGATCTCATTGGTGGCTTAGTTCATTGAAACGCTCCCTTGTTGGTGTCCAACGACGATTCCAACTGGCGAATCATTGTGCATGGGCACCATCTACCGAGTCCATATGGCGTTATGTTGATAAGTTCAATAAAACTGGTAATGTTACATGACCTCGAAGAGGGGGATCCAGACAAACTGTGCGTGCAGAACAGCGTATTTCAGTAGTGTGAGCATCTGTTCTGAATAGCCCGACTAAAACATCTCTGCGACGTTTGTCAGCTAAAAAACGCTATGTCCGTAACATCATGTTGGCGTATTCTGCGAAAAGACCTGCAAATGTTCCCCTACTAATGCAGATACTTCAAAAATTAACAGACAATGCAAAAGATAGCGTCTGCATTTTGCAAATCAGTTCAGTGCGTTAATAGCTGATGACTCAGACATTTTTGGAAAGTTGTAGTGTACAGACGAAGCGTACTTTTATCTGTCAGGCGAAGTAAATAAACAAAATGTAAGATTTTGGGCAACAGAAAATCCGCATAAAATGATAAACACCTCTGCACCCAAAAAAGGTTTTAGTTTGGTGTACTGTGTAAAAACGTGGCATGCCGTAATAGGACCTTTCTTCTTTGATGGCTGTCACATCAGAAAATTATTTGGAAATGCTTAAGCATTACGTCTATCCTGGCCTTCGTCATGAAAGGTGTCCACTTCGTCGGCAATAGTTCCAGAAGGACTGAGCTAAACCTCATACAACAGAACCTGTCCTTAATTTCGTTCACACAAAATTCCGCAATCGTGTGATCTCTAATCGCTATCCATTGTTTTTTGGAACAGGCTTAGAGTATCCTCCATGCAGCCCAGACATTGACCCTTATGATTTTTTTATTGGGTTAGCTCAAGCAGGAGGTATTCAAGCTTAAACCCCAATCTTTAGATGAATTAAGAGCAAACATTGAGCAGTGTACGGTAGCAGTTAGTCACGTCACCCTTGGAAAGGTTTTTGATAACATGTGCATCAGGGTCAGTTAAGTGTCCAATCGTCAGGATGAACACTTCGAACATGGGTTACATTAAACTTTAGTCTTTCACTTATCATACCATGTAAATTTCTCTTACTATGGTCATTAACAAAATACGTTGTTGCACTTCAAAATTGCGGCTTTTTCACTGAAACACCCTTTAGATTATTAGCACAGGGATATGAGGTACAACTGCTGGGTTCGGAGCCATGTTGGCATAACTGGTAATGAAGAGGCAGACTGTGCAGCAAAAGTGGCTGCTCATGAAGGAAGAGCGCTTCATCTCCTCTACGCGGCACGGATTTGCATTCGTTATTCACTTCTCAGTCGCATAAGCGCTGGCAGCTGGATTGGGTTCTTCTTCGTGGCGAAAAACCACCATTGTGCGGTCCGTGGAGTTAGAGAAAGTATTGAGCATGTGCTTGTAAATTGTCCTAATCATGTTCAGCTTCGAGCTGACTTTGCCCTACCAGCAGACTTACTAACACCGCTCGGAGATGACCACCGAACGATCTCTCAAGTTTTATGTTTCTTCGTCACCTTCATGTCTTAGCCACATGGTGATTGTCCTAGTGTTTATACTTAACTCATTTCTTGCTTCCTACTACGTGTTTGTCGCTTGTCTGTTGTCACTAAACGCATTTCTCGTTTACAGTCCAACTGACAATCCCAACAAATATTTCACTTCTTTTGTCTTTCATTCCAACTTGGATCTTTCTTTACTCTTGCCGTGTAGTCCCGGCAAAAGAAGATTAATATCCCAGTGTTAGTAATTTTACCCTAGTGCTTTTATCACTGTGTTTGTATGTTTTCTATCGTAGGTTTTCGTTCATGGTAGACTTGTAACTGAATTTTAGACATTGACGGGTGCAGAAAGATCTTTGCACTATAATGCACCTTCTCTCAATCTCGTACCGTTACTCACTCATGAATTCTGAACCCTGCTATCTTCGAGATACCCCAGCTTCCTCTGCAGCTTTATGCAGTACTTCCACTGCCCGAGGAGCGCCTAATAAGTTCGCGGCCCAAACCATTAAATCAAAGAAAAGTTACAAGAAAGGAAAAAAGAAAGTTTCTCAATATAATCTCCCTCGAGTGAAGTAAATTTCTTACATCGGGCATACATGCTTTAATACCGCCGACAAAATATTGTTTTCTTTGCTTTCATAATGGCTTTCCACGGCCGTCGTGATTTCGTTCTCATCTTCAAATCTCCGCAGGGTGTCTACTGGTCATGAAAGTCATGAAAAAGTCATATATTTTGCTTAGTGGTCATGAAAGCCATGAAAAAGTCCTTTATTTACCCAACTGGTCATGAAAATCTGAAATCTCAGAGTATATTTTTGTACTTCATACTTTTATACCTCATACTGCATGTACTGAAACAGTTGTATCAGGTCAGTAATTGTGAGAATTTCCCCCACCAGTTAGTGCTGGCTAACTGTTACTTTACTGTCTTCCTAGCTGCTCTCCATTTCATCTTCTAGTCTCTGTAATATAGTAACAACTTTTTACTGTCCAACTTTCTGATCTGCTATTTCTTTACTTCTAAGAAATGTAAATTGTGTATTTTTGGGCCTTTAGACTTATGCAAATAATATTATTCGTTTGAGTTTGCAGATTTTAAATTTGATGATCTATTTTTTTAAAACGAATTTCTTTTATAATTTGTTTTGCCTTTGGGCAGTTCTCTGAGTGCTTAATTTCAGAAAAATTTCTGCTAGATGGATAATTATACTCAGAATTAAAACTTCAAATACAATATAGAGTGATTCACTGGTAAGAGCAGGCAGGTATTTAGGTAAGTGCTATTCTGTGCTCGAGCACAAGGCGACAGAATTTTAGATTCTTTCTTTAAGATTCACAATAAGTGATATTTAAGACTAGCAACCCGCATAGTTCCGATGCACCACTGATGGTAGGGATTTATTATTACTAATGGTAATTTTTTATCGCCATGGTCATGAAAATTTGAACAAAAAGGTCATGAAAAGTCATGAAAAAGTCATGAATTTACTTTCTGGTATTCCAGTAGACACCCTGCTCCGGCCTCCTAACTCTTTTTTTCAGATTGGAAAAAAAAAATAGTTGCTCGGGACCAGGGATGAAGTATAGGATGGATGATCTGTTTCTGTAAAACCTGTACCTTTTGAAGCCTTCCATGAAACTCGCACCGTGTCAACCGTCGCGTTGTCCTCCGTAAACAGCTGGGCTTCCCACGTCGCTTCCATAAGACTGCTTCATGAACCTGAACCAATAAATTTGCGTAATATTGACCATTGACGACGACGACGACGACAACAACAACAACAACAACAACAACAACAACAACAACACCGGGATATTAATCATCATCATCTTCTTCTTCTTCTTCTTCTTCTTCTTATTATTATTATTATTATTATTATTATTATTATTATTATTATTATTATTATTATTATTATTATTATTATTATTATTATTATTCGTTACTTATTTATTTATTTATTTATTTATTTATTTCTCTTAAACGATCGTTTTCTTCTATCTTTCTGTCCTCCTGAACATTATAATTAGTTGGTTATAATTACTGTGTCTATGAAATATATTTTCTTCTATTTCTCTCTAATGTGTAGTGGTTGGTGCGTATTTCTTGTTCTTAAATCAGATCCTTAATCTTTCTCTTTAGTCTTACTGTTATAGCCTATCATCTTCAAATTCTACTTTGTTACTTTTTCCACCACAGTGCTCAGAATCACTTGCACACCATTATGACTGCTTTTTAATTTTACAAGAGCACAACATCATAAATCCTTTCTTTGGTAGTTCTCCATTACCTTCCCACCTAATTCCATAAATGGTTGGGGCCGTGGTGGCTCAGTGGTAGAGCGTTCACCTGTGGTGCACGAGGTCCTTGGTTCGATCCCAGCTCTTGCCAAGTGAGCTTTGTGATGGACAAACACAGTGTACGTGGGTTTTCTCGGGGTTCTCCCGTTTCCTCCTCCTTCCTTCATTCTACCATTTCGTTCATCTCATCACCGTCTCCTTTAGCCTAGCCGGCATAACTGTGGGATGTAAAAGTTCCAGATTTCATTTTTCTATAAATTCTTATCAAATCTGATTTTTTTTTCTTTTTTGTTTTAAATTTTCTAGTTATCTTTCCTGTGACAGGATGGTACTTCCCGTGTTCTGTTTCTTTCATTTTACTTTTCGTTGTCCTTTACGTCGTTATGCTACTTGGTTATTTATTTTTCCAATAGTCTTTTCCAAGACATCCATTTCCAGATGTTCGAATGGGGATATTTTACCACTGCATAGTGTTGTTCAATAAAACCTGGACGCCCACTTCTGTTCTAAATACTGTATTCTCGCAATCATGTTGGGAAATATTGACACCTTAGCTTGAATTAAAAATAATAGTGAACCGAAGATTTTCATCATTCCGATATCATCGATTTAATTCCATTAGTAGTCAAAAAGAAAACTTTTCCAAGTGAAATGAATATCCATATTTTAAAACAAGTTCGTACATTTTTTTTTCTTTCGTGGGCGAACAACAGAAAATAATATGGCAGTTCCCTGTTCATCTCACATCGCAAACATCGTGTGCATGGGTTTCTTTCATTTCCTCTCACTGCCTTCATTCCATCGTTTCTTTCATTACTGTCTCCCTTTGTCTCGGTGCATAGTCATGGGACGTTAAACTAAAAGGAAATAAAATCCCACCCACATCACAGTATGTCAGTTGAAATCACTCTGACCGTGCCTGAGATTAATGTCAAAGTTCTCAAATCAATCATTATGAATTTTTCCAACTAGACTACTGGAAGAAATACTGCCTTATTTCCACCCTACGTTTCTTCTGACTACTCTTTGTATACCAATTCAATAGGAGTGTTCTCTATGTAATAATCTACCGCCTACGTAACCGTAAATTTCACTGTAGGACGCAGTCCTATTCACTCGACACAGTAGAAATGATATGTAAATATTTTGTATATCGAGAAGATTTGAATTCACAAAGAAGTATATTTGATTGCCTTTGTTTGGATCTCGTTTGAAATGTCAAGTGTTTTTGCGGCAGTGGAAATCAGAACTTGAATATAAGTTGAATGTAAATTACCGCAAAGTGACAGAATTTTAACGAGTATTAGAACACTTGATTTCATCACGTATTTTCGGCTTCCATGATCGTTGCTTTTCTAAAGTTATCAACATATTCAGTATTCGTATACATCATCATAGTTTTCCATCAAATTTTACATCAAACTTTTCTTTGATGGTAATTTAGTCAAATAAGTTGGCTAAAACTTTTGTACGCATTGTAAACAATCAAATACAAAGCTGAATTTCCTTGCGCACTTGTTTACATTTCTTCATTCAATTATTAGGCTGCTTGGACGTGTGTCTGTATTTTATGGTGGTGTAACTATAATGAATAAGAATACTATTGTAGAAATGAAAGAAATGACTGACTAAGGTTGCGCTTATGTCTTCCTCTGATGGCAGGCACATTAACCTGTTTTCAACACTATATTCCTATTTGATTGTAGTTGTTTTATTGTACCTTACTCATAATTACTTCTGTTTCATTTTCCTCCTTTACTAGTAATTGTTATTCTCAAATATTTGTTATTTTTATGCTTTTTTTTTTTTTTTTTTTTTTTTGTTGTTCACTAAATACTTATGGATCTATATTTTATATTTTTTGGTGTGATACATATATTTCGTCTAATTGTGGTAATTTTCTCTAAATTTTGTAATTTTATGAGACCATATGCGGTACTTAACACTAAAATGCTTTAGTTTTATAGTTATATAAAACAGGATGTTGCTTGTATGCATAAATAAGACTTTCAACCACCTCCAACGCCTACGCATACTCAGTTATAGCGCCACCGCACGGTGATTTATTTTTGTTTTGTTTTATGCAATATTACATAGAAATGGAAGAAGTTTTATTTTAGAACAATTGTAACAATATTATAAGCAACCCCAAAATTGCATTCAACTTAGTGTCGTACACGTTCAAATTGCACTTAGATGAAGCTCTTGATACAATATCTAGATGGAGTATTTGATGATATATGACCGACTTAATGGAAGAGATGGATGGAAAAAGAACTAGCTTTGAAGAAAGAATTGAATTTTTCTTGCTGATATGATTTTAGTAAATCGATGGGTATACGGACAAAGGTGATATGTCCATGCCGTAATTTTTGCAGATGACAACATTCAATGCATCTCACAAATCAGAGGTTCATGCAAAACTTTGTTTTTATTAATGGAATATTTACTGGAGGTTCTTTTGTTTTAATGTAATGTGCACCAATTGCAAAAATACTTCGGGCATTATCCACATCAGCCAAAACCTGAGTTTCGAAGAAAAATGGACATATCACCTTTGCGCAGATACCCATCGAAATGTTCTCGAGCTATCAGCCAGGTGAAGACATTGACATCCGACATTTCGAATGCAATGTCTGCATTCGAAACGTCTAATGTCAATATCTTCATCTGGCTGATAATCCGAGAACGCTTACTAAAAACTAGCCTTGACCTTTATTAAATGTTTATTTCCTAGTGTGACTGAGGGAAAACCAGGGTAATAAATTTTAATGTCATCGCTGCAAGTCTTAGTATGATTTCTTGCTTGGTGATGCAACATCCCATGTACAGACTTTTCAATCTTCCTAGGTTTTAGATTCAATATTTTGGTAAGATTTACCTCAGGTCATATTTTTCTTAAGTAACGATTGGGAGCGCCCTGTGTTAGTATAAAGCACTTACCCAAAGAGTCACAAGTGCGAACTCAGGTGACGTGAGTTTCTTCTGGATAGTATCATATTCGTGTTTTTTCTCCCCTTTCTATGCACTTCGCAATTAGTGACCAATTATTCTGCCAGCATTTACTTGCATTTATTATGCGTTCCTTTGAGCCTAGAGGGCAAAATTTTGGATATTGTTATTATTTAACAAATGGATCATCACTTATAGGAAACTTTAATCTATGAAAACTGAAAGATTTTTATTTATTTGATTTCTTTAGTAGCGATGTTAGTTTCATTAAGTGTTATTTGCAGGCAATGCTTAATTCCGGATCAAGTAAATTTCTGATTGATGGTTTTCCACGAAATGAAAACAACCTAGAGGGATGGAATCGTGAAATGGCAGATAAAGTGAATTTCTTGTTTGTTCTCTTCTTTGATTGCCCTCAAGAGGTAAGTATATCAAGATAATACTTTCTATTGTTATTTTTTATTTTTTTAAATTATAAGTGACTCTTAAACTAGTTTCGAATTCCAGAATTTTAAAATAACTCGACAAGAGTGACTTAACTACTGAGCCAGATATAATTATAGCTACAAATATTTCGTAACAGACCGTCACGTAGATAAATGAGGAAAGCAATAACTAGAAATAATTCATTCTGGATTCATTAACTGTTGTAAATTGGTGTCAGTACAGTGTTTTTTAGTTCGTAACTTCCTGTGATATCAGTATCCCAGACATCAAATAACTGCTGTCGAACTACGTTTTTATTTTCAACGAACTTAAAAAGTTCATTACTGAATTCTCCATGTCTGTGTTTCTCTGTCTGTCTGTTATTTGCGATTTTTTTTTTTTTTTCAATTTTGAGCCTTTTATTCGATAAAGCATCAAAAACTATCTGAGAAAGTGATGGAATTTTTCGCATCACTCTTACCGTTCCAGAGATATTGGCCAAAACATGGCCGATTTCTGGAGATTTAAGGAGACATATCTCGGAAACCATAAGTTATAGAGAGATGATATTGGTGTTAATCAGTACTTAAGGGGATGGTAAACATTTTGGTACCAATATTAACCGGTGGCCACTAGCCAGCTGGCCACCGTTCCCCAAATATTGGCCAAAAAAGTTTGAATTTCGGGAGATTTAAGAAGCCATATCTCGGGAACCGTAAGTCATAGAGAGATCATATTTTGGGAATTTTTGCGAGAAACAGAAGGTGCGGAAAAAAAGATCACAGTTGAAGACTCGCTGTAAGTGCCAAACACAAAAGTTACTGTAACAGTAGAGACAAAATATAGTAAATTGTGCTCAAGCGTCAAGAAGATAGAAAATACTATTGCTTAGAACTACAACCTAGCATATAACGAAGTATGAAAATCTAAGTCATAAACGTATTCAAAAAATAAAATAAGTGAAACAATTTCAAGGTGGCACTTACATTGTTTTCTACAGCGAGTTTTCAGTTATCCTTCCCGCTCCATCTCTCATTCTTTTTCAGTTTGTTCTGGAAATGCTCTTGGAGCGTTCTCAAATGGTTTATTTATTAATCTTTTTAACCCAACGTAGATAAAGCTTCTAGTTCTCAAATTAATGTATACGTGTACTCCGTAGAAGTAGCTCGTTATAGTTACTCGCGCTCCTAATTATGCAGTTTATTACCAGCGTTTCTTATTGTGAAATATCATCTTTGTCGAACATACCATACGGAATTCTTACTTGTCCACAAAGTGATCATTACAGTGTTGTGTGCTTTCAATAGTACAGTGTGAGAAAGCCGTATATTAATAAGGGCATAATAATTTTAAGTGCCTTCATACCGCTTTCAGTACATATATCGCATGGTGAATGTGATTATTTGTGGGTTTAAATATTTATTTCTTTTTGTGGAAACTCCAATAAATACAACATATTCAATTAGTATTTTTTGTTTTTTCTTTTTCCTATAGATGATTTTATTTAACACTGTATCACTATCCTATGGAAGGAAGTTGCGTTTTATCCTCTCCCCTCTTCGATATTGCTGACATAATTCTCTTGCATATGTTACAGAATCAAAAATATTGTATATGTGAACCCTTAGGATATTTTAATTGTTTGTTGCTTTAATATTAAAGGTACCCTGAAGAAGGTCTATAATCGTCTGTGTTGCTTGAAGGCTTAGTCAGTATTTATATCCGTTGTGCTTTCCGGTGACATTATTCTTATTGCATGTTGACAATATATTTAATCTTTCACAGCAGCAGGTGGGTGCAGAACAATTTCTGCCACGGGTAGATACCTGGCTACGTCCCTCGTAGACGATTATGAGATTTTAGAAACATTTAAAATGCAAATTCTTAAGATTTCAGACGGTTTTTGTGATACTTTTTTTTTTGTTTAAATTGCTAACTTCAAATTTGTCTTTTCCACCAATGGTGTGTAACAAATTTATGTTCTTTAAATCCATCCAATTGTAAATTCATTTTCGATGCACGTGTAATTCCAACCTCTTTCCATTTTAGTTTCCACTAGTTTCGATGTTATCGGAGTCCTGCTTTAAGTGAGGATAGCTAATCACGCAAATGAAAGGATTTTGGAATACAGTTTGTAATGTACCATTACAGTTGAAAGTAATGGCAATTTTTTTTTACACACCCTGTACCTAGTAATTTTTTTTTTTATTCAATTTCGGTTTAGCTACACAATTTATTTACTCTCTCTACTTCGAATTAAATATAATGAACCCAAAGGTTTCGTTAGTAACCATATTCCCACTGTATAATATATTTATTTACATTTTGATTAAGTGTAAATCCCATTTTCTGATATATAAGTTGAAAAGTTTCCAGGTTTACCATTCTGACGTCATACCGAAACATAGTTCTGTCATTGGATATAAATTTTCTTAATTTCAGACCAATGTAGAATTTAGTCAGGTACCTAATTTTTCCCTCACCCCCTCTCAGTAGTCCATAGTCACTTTCAGATCCGGTTATATCTGGATTTACCAAATTTCTATTTGCTTTGTAATTTCCGCGGCTAAAGTTTTCGTTCTGATTGGAGGAATTCTCTTACCTCTGGCTTTTTCGGCGCAATGTTATCAGAACAATCGAAGACACCTTACAAGGAGCAGCTTGTGAATTTTGTGCTACATATTTTTCGGGAAGAATTCCAATTTCCAAGGACAACTAAGGTAACATATAATGTAATTCAATAGTTAAAGATTTACAACGGAATAGGAGCCCGAAAAATCCGCAAATTTTGGTAAAGAAGCTGCAATTCAGTGAAATAACAAATTCCAGTTCTGTTTACTAGGAAGCCATGTTTGCTGCCTATCGAGAATAGACAACAGTGAAAGAGTGACTTTTACTTTTTTTTATTTCAAACTCAAGTAGGGATTAGGGAAATTACGACCTGTTTGGTGCATGTTGTTCGTGTATTAAGTAAATGTGACTTTCTATTATTTATTCAGTAATCGCATGTATGTAGTAGGTTTGATAGTACTGTAAATAATCATAATGGCAGCTTAAGTTAGCTTAAAAGGGCTCCTATCCCCTTTTCCAAATTGAACCAGTTCTAGCGGGGGAATGGGTTAGTTATTGTTCGTTTTAGGGCCTTTTCCCCTTTCAGGGGAAGGGTCCCTCCATAAACCTCGTTAAGGTGCCCCCCGGGCATCAATTTTTGGCAATCATTATGTAAACAATTGGTCAGGTCAATTGGACCTAGTGTTACTTTTCTCATTTTTGACCCCCTTTAAATTAAATAGAGCCGACTGTATATATCGACGAGGGAGTAATGTATTTTAAATTTAATGTGTTAGGTTATTTTCGTCAACATGCATGCAACTAAATGGTGCATGTTTAGTTTAGTTAGTTGTCTTTATGTATAGTACTAACAGTGGTGTATGTAGTTAGTAGTTTTGTGTGAGTGTGTGAATTTTCGATTTGGACAGTGTATAAATATGCTTTAATTTAGTACCATTTTTCTAACATAAATAAACCAGAGTAAATATTAAATTTCTGATTAATGAGTACAAGTATATATTTCAGTACACGGTAAATTATGCCTCCACTACAGCGCCATAGCGTCAGTTTTCGGTAGTCAATTGTTTGTTGACAGTACGACATCGCATGACTTAGTGATTTAGATTGTTTGATTTTGGACAGTTATTCTCAAATTACTTCCCGTGGACATGGTTTTCGGTTCGGATGAGTATACCTTCGCATAAAATAGCATGAGATCTTACTGTACTGAAAATTTCAGCTTGCTAGGTCCAGTAGTTAATGAATAATCCGTTGAAATAAAGAACACCTATTTTCTTAATAGAAGTAAAACCCATATGCTGTTACTGTTTGTTTGAAAATGTAGTATTAAATTCTCTTTTCCCGTAGCTGTAGAAAATTCCATTGTTGCTTCAGTTTTATCAACAAATCAGAAATAGATTAATCGTTGACAATTTAACTTTCCGTAAATACATGTATGATTTTTTTTTTTTAAAACCTGCAAGGTAAATACAATTTGGGTGCTTCGAAATAAAGAGTACGTGGTTCGATGAATGTGATCGTGTGGTGGTTTGAGCGTGATAGATTGTGATAGTTATATATATATATTCATTACTGCGTAATGTAAATATGTGTATGGCCTGCGTGTAAAATGTACGAAATAGGGTGTTTATAAAATATTACTTCGTGCGAAAATTAGTAGATAATGAATGAATGTAATGATATGTTAATAATATGATATATAATATGAATGAAATGATGACCCCTATATTTAAATGGATAGGCCTAGTGAATTTTATATAGTGAAAATATGAATATGTTTACGAAGAAAGAAAGAGAAAAAAAAAAAAAAATCTCTCGCGTTTTGACTTCCACACCAGTGCATTCATCCAACCGAGTTTGCTACTTGGATAGTAAATTATAGTTGGGAATTGTGTGTTACTTTGCATTTATGTACCTCCTAACAACAGCCCCAGATCTTAAGCCTTTCAATAGATAGAGTAGCATCATGTGGGAATTACTTCTAAAGGTTGACAGAAATGATAATTAAGAAAACCAACTGCTATATTCTGTGATCATCGAAAAGTACAGGTTTCGGTCATTTATACCTTTAACATTCATTGCCTCTCCGAGATTTTTTTTTTTTTTTGTTGCTTACCTTATTTATTTATTGTGCAGTGTTCATATAACTCAGTTCGGACTATCCGATTAAATTAACTGCTACTAAATTAATATTCATGTCATTAGCGTACCCGGACGTCGACCCCTAGTCCCCTTAAGTATTTTTCATGTCTTTTCTTAGTTTAATTAGATGAGGGAAATTAACGACGTCCCAGACGGTGGCATGTCTGCGCTGGGTAGCCATCGGTGATGTTTCGGTAATTGAAATCACCGATCCAAAATTCAGTTTATTTATTTAATTTTTTTTTAATTTTGGCGAATTACTAATTAGGGATACCTTAGCTATTACTCTAATTTCATACCTATTCTGGAATCTTCTAGTTTCCAAGAGGTCGGATGATTTTTTTTTCTTTTCTTGAAATTCTAAATTAGCGCCTTCTCTAACCTTCCGGACGATTTCCGGGAACCTGCTGGTTTGGGCCGGATACGGGGATCGGATTTCAATCTTACAACCAAATTCTTGTGGGATTGGGATCTGATGGACACAGAACTTGCATCCTTGGCAGCAGGGCGTTCCTTGAGTCTACGTATTTGAGTAGACCACCCTTTTGGCATGTTAAGAATATTTTGGCTATGGATTTTGTTGAGAGCGAAATTCGATTTCTGTCTTTGTAGCGTTAGTTATTTCCCACTTAAGTCTTTGGCGCCACTATTTCTTCGTCTTCCTTCTTCTCTATCTCTCTCTGTCTTCATTACTTCGAGATTTTTTTTTTTTTAATTTTTCAACCTTGCCCCCCCCCCCCGGTTTCTGAAACTCATGAAAACGTACAATATTTCATATCACCTATTTCGATCGTATGTACTAACTGAGACATCGAGGGATGCAATTCGTGGAGGTATTGCAGCACAACTCGGGACCATTTTCGCGATATTTAATCCACCACGGGAGAAATTGACGAGAAGGTACACTATGCTTTCAGATTCCTAGAAACCTTCGTTATTCATTGATCATACAACTTATATCAATTGATTACTGATTTCTGGTTTTTATTTCTATTGATTGGTCATATAGTGTGTATGTATTAATAGTTTGGGCCCACTAGTTTCGAATAACATTGATTTTTTTCCTGTATATACATCTATATATGTACTTACATAGTGTTAAAAGTTACGTGCCTGCTCTATTTGTTGCATTTTCCACCTATTATGTCAACTCATTAAATAACACCAGCTATTTTTTTTTTTTGTATATCTACGCGGATCTTTAGTAAACTGAAAATGATTATTGATTATCGGGTTTATTCATATGAAATACAATGTTGCAACCTTATGAAGGAAAAAGTTGAATGTTGATAGTCAGGGTTTTTGTTTTGTCTTTGAGCCAATAAAATATAAATATTTATAAAATATGAATACTTGTCGAATATGAACGGTTATGTAGAATTTAAACGTCGACGAAATACTACGATGGATATTAAAGTGAAATTTATTGTATTGAATAATATGAATATATATATATATGAGTATGCATGTAATGGGCTCGGTATTTACCCTGGTTTTGTTTAGGTTGCCATAGGTTTTTGACACCCGACCTTTACCAACTATTTGTGACATATAGCGTTACCGCGTATATTGTAATAAATTACATTTTGTTGAGTGGTTACTGATGTTTGTAACTATTAAAGTTGAATATAATGTTAAATACCGCATGTAAGTAAAACGAGTAGCAGGTCGTAAGATAAGTAAAATAACCCTAATCCTCATCCAAATTTATTCGCAAGATCAAAGTGAAATTAATAACCTACGAAACAGTGTGCCCCACCAACGAATCTTCTATCAGTAGACTCTGAAACAAATCCTTCTCCTACGATCAGAAATTTAACTATTCAGTGACTAGAATCTTTTGACTACAAGATCTATACTATAAAGAAAATTACTGGTCTTAAATTTAATGAAGAGAAATTTAGTTGATAACTTAATGTGAATACCGGAATATGGAAATATGTTCTCAATGTCTGTGACTGGATTCAAAATTTTTTAACCTTGATAAACTTTGAAATTTTATATTGAGTGCGTCGAGTGACAAAATGAGAAATATAAATATATATGTGATATGAAGCGACTATTTGTCTATAGCTAAAACAAAAATAATTAAACACTCTCATGGACACAAACCACAGTGCAAAAGAGAGTTGGAAAAAGGAGCTATTATCGATGTGAGAACAAAGACTCATAAAATCGTCGAAATGTCTCCTATTGAGACAAAGACTCAATAAAATATTACTAAAGTGTTTTTTTTTTGAATGATTAACCAATTATTTTTTCTCTTTTGCCTGCAACGATATGTATTCATTGCACTGAATTTTAAATATATCTTGACCCTTGAAGTTTTTTTTTTTCTTCTTTTTTCTTGTTTCGTCTTTGGTTTAATTCCTTTTCATGTAATTCAACTTTTAATATATATATATAAAAGGGAAATGTGTTATTTGATCTTGTTGCAAGTAGCGAATTTCTGTGCATGTTTATGAAACATTCTTTTCATGTATTAAATTTTTTTTTTCTGTTATGTCAAACTAAATCTTCTTCTATTGAAATGTAATAAATGTCTATAGCATTGTAGTTAGGTTAGTTTAATTCAACCAAATACAACCCGAAGTATACATTGTCCTGTATGAATGGGTGTGTGAGTGAAATGTAGGTTTAGTATTAAGTGCATCCATTATTTTGACATATATGTGTGATTTATTATAATTAATGGTAGTTATCAATTAAACTCATTGAATGTTAATACTAACTTAAGTTGGCTCTATGAAGGAAGTAAAAAGGACTGAAGTAGCCTGAACGAATGATCAGCATGGGAGAACTGTGAAAGTCAAAATCTTCTACGAATATGTAATACTCTGATTTTTTTTTTTTTTCTTTGTGGTCGATTCTAACATGCCATCAACTTCGTCCTTTATTTTTCAAGTATTGGATATTAGTCTAGAACTTCTGGAAATATTGAATAAACTGTAAACTTAAACTTTCTCATCTATCTCGGATCTAGATCGGGATAATTTGGTAGTTGGGGTTAAATGGATCTAGATCGGGGATGTATGGGTTAACATGTGTCTACCCTTAATCACCTGAATACCAAATATTAACCCAATAGCTATTGGAATTCGATAATTATTCACTTTCTTTACCATATTTTTCAAAATATGCAGTAACAGTTTCCTTTTTATTACCTTCTTACTTTACCTCTTTCCTCTTCTATTTTCCTTTTCCTTTTTCATCTTCTTCTTCTATTTTTTTTTTTTTAATAAAACTGAAAAGGGGGTCGTGACTGGGAATCCTAGAGATAATAAACACGGTCATGTATTTAGTTATTTTATTTCATTCTCTTTAGAAGTCCGATAAAAAGTTTTCTCGTTTCGATCGAATCTAGTATGTTCAAAATTAAGAAACGGCTAATATATTCCAACGTAATTAGACATAAGCTGATAGCTTCATGAACATCCCCACCAGGGGTGAAGGATTCCCACTTACGACTTATTCTTTTCTTCAAACAGTTTTAGACTGACAAGCAGTGACAGGATTCGTTGTTATGGAAACGTTTGTTTCTATGGCAACGGCCCCTCCCCCCTTTTTTCAGTTTTAGAGTGGCGACACGTGACAAGATTGTTGCCATGGTAACGCATGTTTGCTGTGGTAACGGATCTGAAAATGCTTATTGAATAATACCAGTTATCATGCCAATCAGTTTGAATTGGTGAACCGCGATAAGAATGGTTGTCATGGCAACGTTTGTTTCCATGGCAACGGATCTCAGTTTAAATGGCGACCGACAGATTTGAAATTTTTTTAAGAATGTCAAAGAGTGAGGTTGAAGGCATGTTGAATTGATTATAACATTGAAATTAATAAGAGAAATTTTATAGTCAAATGAAATAAGTAGAGTCGTTGGCTACTTTGTCATTTTTGTTTCCTTTTCAAAGGGGGAGAAAGAGAAGGAGTGTCAAAATTTTTTCTAAAATTAGAATTAAACGCTAGAAGGGTTTCAAGGAAGGAAAGAGAATGGGAGTCCTTTAAGTCATGAATAATACTTGTCTGGATAGCAAATAAGTATTTTATAGTATATGTGTATTTTTGCTATATATATCTTGTCTTTTGTAAAGTGTAAAGTGTCTCGAAACTATGGCAACAAAAAAGGTTGTGGTGTCACAGGGCGAGTGTGAAATCACGTGCACTCAATGCACATTAAATGAAAAAGAGAAAAGATCTCGCGCCCCGCGACGATTAATTAGATGCACCGGTTGTGGACAAAAATGGATCCACTTTGCTTGTTCCAATTTAGATGACACTGCTGAAAATGCAGAAAAGGTGCAAACCGGCGAAATAGAAAAATATTGTGAGGACTGTGAAAAGGACCGAGGCCAAATATCTCCAGCGGAGATATCTGACCTCGACGATGAAGAAAAAAATGAAAATCACAGTGATTCTCGGGATCAGACGGCAAACCCGAAGGAAGGAATGTCATCTGGAGGGTCTGACACGTCTGCATTAATTCGCCAGATGATGGAAATGATGCATGAAAAATTTTCTAACATGGAACAAAATAATACAGAAATGAGGCGTGAGATAAATCAGAAAATAGATCAGAATAGTGAAAACTTAAGGCGTGAGATAAATCAGAAAATAGATCAGAATAGTGAAAACTTAAGGCGTGAGATAAATGAGAAGTTTGATACCTCGAAACGAGAGACCGACGCTCGATTCGAGGTATTAAACAATAAATTCGACCAGATTTGTTTAGACTTTGCCTCTTCGATTAGTAATCTGAAAGAGCAAACGTCTACTGAATTGGAGCAGGTTAGATACCGGGCCCAACAGTCTACCGAGCAGCTCAGAGACGAAACAAATGAGAAACTAAACGAAATAGATGTAAGGTTTGAGGGTACAAACAAAAGATTTGGTGACATCGAACGAAAGGTTGAACAGCAGCAGGCTGAAATAAGTAAATTGAATGTTGTAATATCCGACCTATCAATAGAAACTAAACTAGAGTCGGTTGATCAAAGAATTAGTCGAATTCAAACTGAGGTAGACAGTATTAAGGGGAAGATTACTAAACTGGAAATCGTCAAGTCTGACATCTCCTATCCTTTTCCTGATAGCGATTCTATAGGGAAAAATTTCCCAGAAACGAGTAACGTCCTCCCGGGAAAGAGTCAAGTGTTGCCTGATGCACGGGACACAACCATGTATTGTCCCCCGCATCAGCCAACCTCGAAATCATGGTTGAGTAATTTCGATGTACCGATGCAGTCGAGTGTTGTGACTACAACAGTCACTAGCGTAAATGCTCACTCTACTTTTGGAATGGTACAATCTTACAGCGTGCTGCCAGGAGGGGAAAGGAGATGTGCCGGACCGTCAGTTACTGCAGTGGTGGGTCCTAAATTCGAACCTTACATGGTCAATACTAATTATAAAACCTCTCTTGGTCATATGGGAGCGTTCAGTTCAGTGACCACTCCGTCGGTGGCAAATCCGGTGACAACCCCAACCGCTCAGGATAATGCGTTGATTCCACTAGATTCTTTTCCTGCCCCGTATAGTATGAGCTCTAAAGTTTCCCTCCGGGATATTGAACGTTTTCCCACTTTCGATGGGAACATTACTAACGGGTTACCTAGAGTTTTTCTGCGAAGATTGCAGCAATATTTAGACATGTACAAACTTACAGATGGGGAACGCCTACAGATAGTTGAAAAATGTTTGATCGCCGCTTCGGGCGCATGGTTTGCTTCAGTTAAATACCAAATCCGGACGTTTAGTGATTTTTTGATTCTTTTTAAAGAAGAATATTGTAATGAGCACATCGAACGGCTCCAAAAGAGAAACTTACAATCACTCCGGTATGATCGCTCCAAGTATGGGTCCCTCTTGGACTATGCTTGGAAAATTATCGAACTATATTATCAGATAGCTGAATATCCCTCTCAGGCTGAACTTGTAGATATTATAGTTAACGCTCTTCCACCCGATGAGTCCCGGGCCATAGCGTCCCACTTGTGCCAAACGGTACGAGAAGTCACCTCACGTTTAGCTGCCTTGTGCGGTAAGGAAGTTGGTGGTCCACCAAAACGATACTTCGCCCGACAGGCAAAGATTCTAAAACCGACGAAGACGAAGGTAACGGCAAGTTGCCAGACAGATTTCCTGAGTTATACCCAAGCTGGATCTCGTTATCCTAGTGGGTATGGCTCAGAAAACAACAATAATGGCCGGCGACTATTTAGGAATCGGCCCATGTTCAACAATCGCCGGAGTTATCGTCCCTATGACCGTACCAACATGGAATCGAACCCGGGTAGGGGCGATAACACCAGGAGGAATTTTAACAGGACGTACGGAAGAAGGGAGAACGGTAATAGTCAGGGCAATAATAATAGCAATAATAGTAACAATAATGTAAATCGACCCCAGAATTCAATCCATTCGCAAGTGCGTGGTAACGGTGAGCCTAGAACAATATTAAATGGCAGTGATAGACGGGAAACTGCGGCCTAATGTCATCTGATATGCTAGTCGGCGAGTGAAGCCTTACGAGTTGTATCTGT
Source organism: Thermobia domestica (assembly GCF_964235325.1). Lineage (NCBI taxonomy): Eukaryota > Metazoa > Arthropoda > Insecta > Zygentoma > Lepismatidae > Thermobia > Thermobia domestica. The sequence continues at coordinate 186,136,904 of NC_137459.1, forward strand.
CGATTTCTCAGTTATAACTTCTGTCCGTTCTATTGCTATATGAACACTACTGAAAAAAAAAAAAAGTATCGGAACTCACAATTTTCGAAATTTAAAGATTTTCAATTGTACAGAAGATAAACGTAATGAATTACTCGCGCAATACCCCAAGTAGATATAATATACTGTCCTAGTGTGACTGGTAATGTTTGAATGAGATGAATGAGTGTGTTAATTTAACAAGCATCAGTAGTTAGTATTCCCAATTAGAAAAATTTTGTTATTCTAACAAAATTTTGTTAATGGGCCGGGGAAAACTGTAATGTACCATTACAGTTGAAAGTAATGGCAATTTTTTTTTACACACCCTGTACCTAGTAATTTTTTTTTTTATTCAATTTCGGTTTAGCTACACAATTTATTTACTCTCTCTACTTCGAATTAAATATAATGAACCCAAAGGTTTCGTTAGTAACCATATTCCCACTGTATAATATATTTATTTACATTTTGATTAAGTGTAAATCCCATTTTCTGATATATAAGTTGAAAAGTTTCCAGGTTTACCATTCTGACGTCATACCGAAACATAGTTCTGTCATTGGATATAAATTTTCTTAATTTCAGACCAATGTAGAATTTAGTCAGGTACCTAATTTTTCCCTCACCCCCTCTCAGTAGTCCATAGTCACTTTCAGATCCGGTTATATCTGGATTTACCAAATTTCTATTTGCTTTGTAATTTCCGCGGCTAAAGTTTTCGTTCTGATTGGAGGAATTCTCTTACCTCTGGCTTTTTCGGCGCAATGTTATCAGAACAATCGAAGACACCTTACAAGGAGCAGCTTGTGAATTTTGTGCTACATATTTTTCGGGAAGAATTCCAATTTCCAAGGACAACTAAGGTAACATATAATGTAATTCAATAGTTAAAGATTTACAACGGAATAGGAGCCCGAAAAATCCGCAAATTTTGGTAAAGAAGCTGCAATTCAGTGAAATAACAAATTCCAGTTCTGTTTACTAGGAAGCCATGTTTGCTGCCTATCGAGAATAGACAACAGTGAAAGAGTGACTTTTACTTTTTTTTATTTCAAACTCAAGTAGGGATTAGGGAAATTACGACCTGTTTGGTGCATGTTGTTCGTGTATTAAGTAAATGTGACTTTCTATTATTTATTCAGTAATCGCATGTATGTAGTAGGTTTGATAGTACTGTAAATAATCATAATGGCAGCTTAAGTTAGCTTAAAAGGGCTCCTATCCCCTTTTCCAAATTGAACCAGTTCTAGCGGGGGAATGGGTTAGTTATTGTTCGTTTTAGGGCCTTTTCCCCTTTCAGGGGAAGGGTCCCTCCATAAACCTCGTTAAGGTGCCCCCCGGGCATCAATTTTTGGCAATCATTATGTAAACAATTGGTCAGGTCAATTGGACCTAGTGTTACTTTTCTCATTTTTGACCCCCTTTAAATTAAATAGAGCCGACTGTATATATCGACGAGGGAGTAATGTATTTTAAATTTAATGTGTTAGGTTATTTTCGTCAACATGCATGCAACTAAATGGTGCATGTTTAGTTTAGTTAGTTGTCTTTATGTATAGTACTAACAGTGGTGTATGTAGTTAGTAGTTTTGTGTGAGTGTGTGAATTTTCGATTTGGACAGTGTATAAATATGCTTTAATTTAGTACCATTTTTCTAACATAAATAAACCAGAGTAAATATTAAATTTCTGATTAATGAGTACAAGTATATATTTCAGTACACGGTAAATTATGCCTCCACTACAGCGCCATAGCGTCAGTTTTCGGTAGTCAATTGTTTGTTGACAGTACGACATCGCATGACTTAGTGATTTAGATTGTTTGATTTTGGACAGTTATTCTCAAATTACTTCCCGTGGACATGGTTTTCGGTTCGGATGAGTATACCTTCGCATAAAATAGCATGAGATCTTACTGTACTGAAAATTTCAGCTTGCTAGGTCCAGTAGTTAATGAATAATCCGTTGAAATAAAGAACACCTATTTTCTTAATAGAAGTAAAACCCATATGCTGTTACTGTTTGTTTGAAAATGTAGTATTAAATTCTCTTTTCCCGTAGCTGTAGAAAATTCCATTGTTGCTTCAGTTTTATCAACAAATCAGAAATAGATTAATCGTTGACAATTTAACTTTCCGTAAATACATGTATGATTTTTTTTTTTTAAAACCTGCAAGGTAAATACAATTTGGGTGCTTCGAAATAAAGAGTACGTGGTTCGATGAATGTGATCGTGTGGTGGTTTGAGCGTGATAGATTGTGATAGTTATATATATATATTCATTACTGCGTAATGTAAATATGTGTATGGCCTGCGTGTAAAATGTACGAAATAGGGTGTTTATAAAATATTACTTCGTGCGAAAATTAGTAGATAATGAATGAATGTAATGATATGTTAATAATATGATATATAATATGAATGAAATGATGACCCCTATATTTAAATGGATAGGCCTAGTGAATTTTATATAGTGAAAATATGAATATGTTTACGAAGAAAGAAAGAGAAAAAAAAAAAATCTCTCGCGTTTTGACTTCCACACCAGTGCATTCATCCAACCGAGTTTGCTACTTGGATAGTAAATTATAGTTGGGAATTGTGTGTTACTTTGCATTTATGTACCTCCTAACAACAGCCCCAGATCTTAAGCCTTTCAATAGATAGAGTAGCATCATGTGGGAATTACTTCTAAAGGTTGACAGAAATGATAATTAAGAAAACCAACTGCTATATTCTGTGATCATCGAAAAGTACAGGTTTCGGTCATTTATACCTTTAACATTCATTGCCTCTCCGAGATTTTTTTTTTTTTGTTGCTTACCTTATTTATTTATTGTGCAGTGTTCATATAACTCAGTTCGGACTATCCGATTAAATTAACTGCTACTAAATTAATATTCATGTCATTAGCGTACCCGGACGTCGACCCCTAGTCCCCTTAAGTATTTTTCATGTCTTTTCTTAGTTTAATTAGATGAGGGAAATTAACGACGTCCCAGACGGTGGCATGTCTGCGCTGGGTAGCCATCGGTGATGTTTCGGTAATTGAAATCACCGATCCAAAATTCAGTTTATTTATTTAATTTTTTTTTAATTTTGGCGAATTACTAATTAGGGATACCTTAGCTATTACTCTAATTTCATACCTATTCTGGAATCTTCTAGTTTCCAAGAGGTCGGATGATTTTTTTTTCTTTTCTTGAAATTCTAAATTAGCGCCTTCTCTAACCTTCCGGACGATTTCCGGGAACCTGCTGGTTTGGGCCGGATACGGGGATCGGATTTCAATCTTACAACCAAATTCTTGTGGGATTGGGATCTGATGGACACAGAACTTGCATCCTTGGCAGCAGGGCGTTCCTTGAGTCTACGTATTTGAGTAGACCACCCTTTTGGCATGTTAAGAATATTTTGGCTATGGATTTTGTTGAGAGCGAAATTCGATTTCTGTCTTTGTAGCGTTAGTTATTTCCCACTTAAGTCTTTGGCGCCACTATTTCTTCGTCTTCCTTCTTCTCTATCTCTCTCTGTCTTCATTACTTCGAGATTTTTTTTTTTTTAATTTTTCAACCTTGCCCCCCCCCCCCGGTTTCTGAAACTCATGAAAACGTACAATATTTCATATCACCTATTTCGATCGTATGTACTAACTGAGACATCGAGGGATGCAATTCGTGGAGGTATTGCAGCACAACTCGGGACCATTTTCGCGATATTTAATCCACCACGGGAGAAATTGACGAGAAGGTACACTATGCTTTCAGATTCCTAGAAACCTTCGTTATTCATTGATCATACAACTTATATCAATTGATTACTGATTTCTGGTTTTTATTTCTATTGATTGGTCATATAGTGTGTATGTATTAATAGTTTGGGCCCACTAGTTTCGAATAACATTGATTTTTTTCCTGTATATACATCTATATATGTACTTACATAGTGTTAAAAGTTACGTGCCTGCTCTATTTGTTGCATTTTCCACCTATTATGTCAACTCATTAAATAACACCAGCTATTTTTTTTTTTTTTGTATATCTACGCGGATCTTTAGTAAACTGAAAATGATTATTGATTATCGGGTTTATTCATATGAAATACAATGTTGCAACCTTATGAAGGAAAAAGTTGAATGTTGATAGTCAGGGTTTTTGTTTTGTCTTTGAGCCAATAAAATATAAATATTTATAAAATATGAATACTTGTCGAATATGAACGGTTATGTAGAATTTAAACGTCGACGAAATACTACGATGGATATTAAAGTGAAATTTATTGTATTGAATAATATGAATATATATATATATGAGTATGCATGTAATGGGCTCGGTATTTACCCTGGTTTTGTTTAGGTTGCCATAGGTTTTTGACACCCGACCTTTACCAACTATTTGTGACATATAGCGTTACCGCGTATATTGTAATAAATTACATTTTGTTGAGTGGTTACTGATGTTTGTAACTATTAAAGTTGAATATAATGTTAAATACCGCATGTAAGTAAAACGAGTAGCAGGTCGTAAGATAAGTAAAATAACCCTAATCCTCATCCAAATTTATTCGCAAGATCAAAGTGAAATTAATAACCTACGAAACAGTGTGCCCCACCAACGAATCTTCTATCAGTAGACTCTGAAACAAATCCTTCTCCTACGATCAGAAATTTAACTATTCAGTGACTAGAATCTTTTGACTACAAGATCTATACTATAAAGAAAATTACTGGTCTTAAATTTAATGAAGAGAAATTTAGTTGATAACTTAATGTGAATACCGGAATATGGAAATATGTTCTCAATGTCTGTGACTGGATTCAAAATTTTTTAACCTTGATAAACTTTGAAATTTTATATTGAGTGCGTCGAGTGACAAAATGAGAAATATAAATATATATGTGATATGAAGCGACTATTTGTCTATAGCTAAAACAAAAATAATTAAACACTCTCATGGACACAAACCACAGTGCAAAAGAGAGTTGGAAAAAGGAGCTATTATCGATGTGAGAACAAAGACTCATAAAATCGTCGAAATGTCTCCTATTGAGACAAAGACTCAATAAAATATTACTAAAGTGTTTTTTTTTTTTTGAATGATTAACCAATTATTTTTTCTCTTTTGCCTGCAACGATATGTATTCATTGCACTGAATTTTAAATATATCTTGACCCTTGAAGTTTTTTTTTTTCTTCTTTTTTCTTGTTTCGTCTTTGGTTTAATTCCTTTTCATGTAATTCAACTTTTAATATATATATATAAAAGGGAAATGTGTTATTTGATCTTGTTGCAAGTAGCGAATTTCTGTGCATGTTTATGAAACATTCTTTTCATGTATTAAATTTTTTTTTTCTGTTATGTCAAACTAAATCTTCTTCTATTGAAATGTAATAAATGTCTATAGCATTGTAGTTAGGTTAGTTTAATTCAACCAAATACAACCCGAAGTATACATTGTCCTGTATGAATGGGTGTGTGAGTGAAATGTAGGTTTAGTATTAAGTGCATCCATTATTTTGACATATATGTGTGATTTATTATAATTAATGGTAGTTATCAATTAAACTCATTGAATGTTAATACTAACTTAAGTTGGCTCTATGAAGGAAGTAAAAAGGACTGAAGTAGCCTGAACGAATGATCAGCATGGGAGAACTGTGAAAGTCAAAATCTTCTACGAATATGTAATACTCTGATTTTTTTTTTTTTTCTTTGTGGTCGATTCTAACATGCCATCAACTTCGTCCTTTATTTTTCAAGTATTGGATATTAGTCTAGAACTTCTGGAAATATTGAATAAACTGTAAACTTAAACTTTCTCATCTATCTCGGATCTAGATCGGGATAATTTGGTAGTTGGGGTTAAATGGATCTAGATCGGGGATGTATGGGTTAACATGTGTCTACCCTTAATCACCTGAATACCAAATATTAACCCAATAGCTATTGGAATTCGATAATTATTCACTTTCTTTACCATATTTTTCAAAATATGCAGTAACAGTTTCCTTTTTATTACCTTCTTACTTTACCTCTTTCCTCTTCTATTTTCCTTTTCCTTTTTCATCTTCTTCTTCTATTTTTTTTTTTAATAAAACTGAAAAGGGGGTCGTGACTGGGAATCCTAGAGATAATAAACACGGTCATGTATTTAGTTATTTTATTTCATTCTCTTTAGAAGTCCGATAAAAAGTTTTCTCGTTTCGATCGAATCTAGTATGTTCAAAATTAAGAAACGGCTAATATATTCCAACGTAATTAGACATAAGCTGATAGCTTCATGAACATCCCCACCAGGGGTGAAGGATTCCCACTTACGACTTATTCTTTTCTTCAAACAGTTTTAGACTGACAAGCAGTGACAGGATTCGTTGTTATGGAAACGTTTGTTTTTTAAATCCATCCAATTGTAAATTCATTTTCGATGCACGTGTAATTCCAACCTCTTTCCATTTTAGTTTCCACTAGTTTCGATGTTATCGGAGTCCTGCTTTAAGTGAGGATAGCTAATCACGCAAATGAAAGGATTTTGGAATACAGTTACTCATATTTTAGCGTCAGCGTTATCATTGTTATATATTTTAATTCGCAAAGAGGTTTATTTCGGGATTGCTAATGAGTTTACGAAACAACTGGTAAAGTTGCACATCAGCGTATGCGTTGGGTCAATACTCAGTGAACAGCTGGGCTAATTGAATCGGACTTTCGATCTTTAAATATGGGATATAGATACCAAAGTATACTTTCTACTCCGTGCTTAAAATGCAATATTTATTAATTGCTGTACATTTATAGGTACATACTTAATCATTTGCCACTAAGAGATATACATTTGTAATCATATATTAATAATGATGCGTCTCATAAGTTCTAATAAAATATATTGTTTATTCTTTTTTTTAAAAAAAATATTCTGAGAAGAAACGATTCAGCAATTTGCGAACAATATTTATGGTAGATGAGTTTTCAAGTAAAATTTCGGTTTCAATCTATAATAATTCTTTGAGCCAAATTGTGTGTATCTGAAATGCAGTTTTAAAAGGGGGCACTGAAACTGTCTGGGGGTTGGAGGGTGTGCCGTGGGAACACCCCTGTTAGCACCCCTCTCTAAAATTACGTAACAAAGACTAGATTTCTTTATTTAGCAACTCGCAGTGAAATGAAAAAAAAAAAAAAAGGGCGGTTAGAGTTTGCGATTGAAATTATCGTAAAGTAATATCCATTTGTTGCTACCACACTGTGGAAGTAACCAAATTTTATGGTGTGTTATTCTTGTTTTAGTGTTGACATTTTCGTATCTTTACTGCGAGAAAAAAATCGTAAATGGAATATCCATCATGTTCATATATTGCTGTTCTATATCTTGTTTTTCTCAAAATCCTTGGGTTTTGGAACTAGGCAAACAAACAAGTTCCTTCTTGCTGACGGTTGATTATCACATGTTACATTAAATGAAGGAAACTAATCGAAGGGATCGAGTATTTTTCAGATGTTATGCGGGTTTGAAATATTTTGCATGTTGATACTAAAACAGAAAATCAGTGGCGTAGTCATTAGAGTTTTCACTTCTGACGCCAAACTTGCTGCATTCAAACCCTGGGTGCACAATATGGGATTTGTTCCAAATAAAAACCGAGTGGGAGAGGGGTTCTCCCATGTCTTCCCCTATTCGCATTTTTTTCGTACTTACATTAAATCAGTAATTAATGTGCCTGAAGTTCGCCCCCACCTCTCCCAAATTACACCAAATGTTGCACATCGTTAGTGCATCATTAGTGCACGTTAGTGCACTAAGAACTAACGTTAGTGCTATCAGCGTTTACGAGATATTGAAGACTTTTGGTGGAGGGGGCAACTTCATATGAAGTTAACCCCCCACCCATCTTTATGCAGACAGATTTTCACAAAACTTAGCGCATCGTTAGTGCAATTAAACACAAATAAGCACTACCGTTAGTGCTAACATATTTTGGGATTTATTCGAGATTTTTGGTGGGGGCCAACTTCAAAAATATCAAATTCTATACAAATTAACGTAGAAACATGCGGTTAACGGCAGTCGTTAGTGCACTTAAACGCACTAAGCACTAACGTTAGTGCTATCATATTTTGGGATTTGTTCAAGAATTTTGGTGTTGGGGGGGGGGGGCAACTTCAGAAACAGAAATATCAAAATCTATACAAATAGAGGTGGAGACATGGAGTAAAAGGCAATCGTTAGTGCACTTAAAAGCACTAACATTAGTGCCAACATATTTTGGGATTTATTCAAGATTTTAGGTGGGGTGGGCAACTTCAGAAATATCAAATTCTATACAAATAGTCGTAGAAACATGGGGTTAACGGCAATCGTTAGTGCATCGTTAGTGCATTTAAACGCACTAAGTACTAACTTTAGTGCTACCATATTTTGGGATTTATTCAAGAATTTTGGTGGGGGCCAACTTCAGAAATATCCAATTCTATACAAATAGAGGCAGAAACATGGGGTTAAAGACAATCGTTAGTGCAATAAAACGCACTAAGCACTAACGTTAGTGCTACCATATTCTGGGATTTATTCAAGATTTTCGGTGGGGTGGGCAACTTCAGAAATATCAAATTCTATACAAATAGAGGCAATAACATGCGGATAACGGCAGTCGTTAATGCATCGTTAGTGCACTTAAACGCACTAAGCACTAACGTTAGTGCTATCATATTTTGGGATTCATTTAAGATTTTTTGTGGGGGGGCAACTTCAGAAATATCAAATTCTGTACAAATACAGGCAGTAATATGGGGATAACGGCAATCGTTAGTGCACTTAAATGCACTAAGCACTAACGTTAGTGCTAGCACATTTTGGGATTTATTCAAAATTTTTGGTGGGGGCCAACTTCAGAAATATCAAATTCCATACAAACTGTCAGTATTTTCTAGAAGCACTAACGAATGCACTAATCGCTTTGTTAGTGCTTGAAGTGGGCTAAAATTCACGCTGACCACCAAAGATATTTTACGTGTAGCACCTACACTAATAAAGCACTAACGTTAGGAATTGGTGCACGAAGAAGCATTAACGATTGCACTAGAAGAGATCATTAGTGCTTTTTAATTTGGCAGAAATTTGGCACAGTGAAAAACTCCCCTTAGATTTCTTATGTGAGTTTCCTGACATGTAACTGGCCATAACTACACTAATAGTGAAGCACTAACGAAATTGATAGTGTTTTCTAGAAGCACGAACGATGCACTAACGAACGGCTCTAATTTTTTCGTTATTGATTGAAGTCGGGGTGCCAAGTCCATGAAGGCGTCCAAAAGTTTTTTACTTGTAGCACCTACACTAATGAAGCATTAAACTTAGGTGTTGGTGTACTAGGAAGCATTAATGTTATAAGTAAAGAAAATTTTCGGAAGTAGCGTGAACTTAGCCCCCACTACAAGCACTAACGAAAAAATTAGTGTTATTCGTTAGTACATTGTTAGTACTTCTAGAAGGTACGAGTAGTTTCGTTAGTGCTTCACCATTAATGTAGATATGGCCAATTATAAGTCACGAAACTCCCATAAGAAATACATGGGGAATTATTCATTGTATCAAATTCCCATCACATTCAAAAGCACTAATTACCTCTCTTAGTGCAATTGTTAGTGCATCGTAAGTGCTTCTTAGAGCACAAACACCTAACGTTAGTGCTTCATCAATGTACGTGTTAAAAGTAAAAAACCTTTGGGGGGTGAGCGTGAACTTCGCACCCACACTTTGGGCACTAACAGAAAAAATAGTGCCATTCATTAATGCTTCTATAAAACACTAACAATTTCGTTAGTGCTTCACTATTAGTGTAGTTATGGCCAGTTACATATAACGAGACTCACATAAGAAATTTATGGCAAATTTTTCATTGAATCAAATTTCCGCCAAATTCGAAAGCACTAATGATATCTTCTAAAGCAATCGTTAGTGCATTGTTAGTGCTTCTTACTGCATCTACACCTAACGTTAGTGCTTCATTAGTATAGGTGCTACAATTAAAATACCTTTCAAGGCCAGAGTGAACTTGGTGCCCCCCCACTTCAAGCACTAACTATAAACTTAGTGCCATTCATTAGTGCATTGTTAGTACTTCTAGAAAACACTAACAGTTTCGTTAGTACTTCACTATTTGTGTAGTTATGGCCAATTACATGTCACGAAACTCACATAATAATTTTTTGGGTATGGTGCCCCCACCAAAAATCTTGAATAAATCCCAAAATATGGTAGCACTAACGGTAGTGCTTATTTGTGTTTAAGTGCACTAACGATGCGCTAAGTTTTGTGAGAATCTGTCTGCATAAAGATGGGTGGGGGGATAACTTCATATGAAGTTGTCTCCCCCACCAAAATCTTCAATATCTCGTAAACGCTGATAGCACTAACGTTAGTTCTTAGTGCACTAACAATGCACTTAACGATGTGCAACGTTTGGTGTAATTTGGGAGAGGTGGAGGGGGGCAAATTCAGGCACGTCAGTAATTAGTATCTCGTTTATGCGACGTTAAAGTAATGATTTGATGCGAAATATAACTGTTAAGCAACGAGCTTTCGTCTGTCAATAACCATAAGGCGCCTTTGAGAATTGTGAAACTACGAATTTGTAATGATTGACTTTTTCATCCGTGTAAATAGGGTTCCAGGACAGGTTTTTATTTTATTTTCAAGAATAAGCTGTTCTGTGCTCATTTCTGGCGTGGGAATTTAGTTTACTTTTGCGATAGTATTTGTTGCTGGAAAAAAGAGAGTTATATAAATACCCAAATGTGCGAAACTAATAGTTAGCACAAAGTAATAAAGACATTATTACAAAAAAATCCAAAGTAATAATCAGCATCCTGAGAATGAGCGGACACACTAGGAGCGAGGTAGTGTTTCATTTTTTACGTTCATAATTTTAATTCATCATTTTAGTTGATTATTTTAATTTCTTATCTTAGAAACTTACCAGCGTTTAAATGCATAAAAAAGAAAACAAAAAATGACTGTGTCTCAAAAAGGAAAAGTAACAAATGCAAGTTGATTTAATGCAGTGGATTCAGGCAGCGTACGTGGCAAAAGAAAAATATTTAATACAATCGTTAACAACAGGCATTTATTTACGACAGGATATTGTTCATAGAAGTGGTTCCCAGTTTCTTCAGAGTTGCGAATCCCCTTTTTATTTTTAAGGTTGGTACGAACCTTACACTTTTAAATTTTTATAGCTGCGTAGTTGAGAGGCAATATTAACAATTATAAATATTTATTTCTGTTATAAACATGCAATATACAGTATGTACATACAAGGGGTTCATGGCATTATTTATATTTTTTTATAATTTATGATATATAATGCCGCTGACTCCCTTAACTTTGTTCCGCGGTCCACAAATTGGGAAGGACTTATTTTTTAGAAAGGCGATTGAGAAGCGGGGAATGGGGAGGGGTATTTCATATTAACGGCTTTCTGCAGAGACAGGATCGAGAGTGAAGAGGTGTTGTTGCAGTTGTGGTGTTCGGTGTATCCAGTGTTCCTGTGCAGAAAACAAGCATGTCAGTTTCAAAGTATTCCAAGGCTATGTTCAGTAATTCTTGGTTGTTAGATAACTTTTTATTGTGGATTCGGGAAGTACCGAGTGACAAATTCTTCTTGCTGCAACATTTGCCGGAGCGACTTTCTGCTGAGTAACATCGGATGCAAAATGTAGCATGTCACATGAAAGGTAAAAATAATATGCAGATGGCTGTGTCCACCGCAATATTAGAAACAGTTAGTGTCTTTCTGAATGAAGAAAACAAACCAGCACCTTCGCCTTTGGAGTATCATCCTATTTGTATCTCATCTTACAAAACTTACGGGCTTCTGGTGATGTTACGTGCTCAAATATGGATTGTACGATCCAAGTAGACGAGTTCGGGGGCGAAACAAAGTAATTCACAAGGATTCTTAGTTATAAATGTCATTACCAAAGCAGAATTACTATGGTGTAGGTTTTCGAACTTATGTTCCCAGACAGTGAGATTGCTAGGGAAATACAGCTTCAGCGTGACAAAATAATATACGTTTTTGTTTATTGGTTATTATCACAAAACTTTAGAAGCGAACTAATTCAGTTGTTGAAGGGGACATAAATGTGCGATTATGGAGTACCCTAAAAGGACAAGTGTGCACGCGTTATTTGACATTGGCGCTTTTAGAGAATCCTACGGTATCTGACCTTTTAGTTGCTTTGAAAGAGATCCATTCACCGTTAAATTTCAAAAGATGATTCAAATTTCAATTAATGACCACAATGTAAACTTCATATGTCTGCATACCTTCAAGTTAAATATAAAGACGTGGCCAAATGACCCTGTAATACTTGATATAAGAAGCTGTGGGTTACTTATTCTGTATGAATTTCTAAAAGATCTGCAAAACTTATTTAAGGATGTTCAAGCATGCCATACCGAGTACACCTGTAGAGCCTCAGAAAATTTTCCAGTTAAGTTTAGTTCTGTGATTACTTGAAAATAGTAGTATTGCTTATCAGGCCATTGACATATATCTCTATCTTCTGTTGTATATTCAAGGTGTTAGGAAGGATAAGAAACATCCCAGCTCTTCGAGCTGTCAGTTCGGTCAAGTATGTTGGGAGAAGATAAAATGCTTATGCCTAAATGTACATTTTTTAAAGCACTTGCTTGAGAAAGAGAACTTTCCCTTATTGAATTTTAGACTGACCCGCCTCTAAGTCTAGTTCTTTACAATTGTGTTGTTTTATATGAAAACAAAAACTCCACAGAACATGCTTTTTTTTTTTTTTTTCTTTCTTCATAATCTGTATCTTTGGATTCGGGCCGCGGTGTCTCAGTAGTAAGGCGTTCACCTCTGGTGCATGAGGTCCCTGGCTTGATCCCAGCTCGCGTCGAGTGGACTTTGTGGTGGACAAACACGATGTGCGCGGGTTTTGTTGGAGTTCTTCCGTTTCTATCCATTTTCTTCATTCTACTATTTCGTTCCTTATCGTCATCAGCGTTTCCTTTAGCCTAGCCGGCATACCTGTGGGACGTAAAACTAAAATAAAATATATATTCACTTGGGCTTACCATTCGGTAGAAAAAGAAAAATAAGTACCTCACCAGAAGTAAAACCTCCACTTGTTCGTAAAGAATTTGAATCTGAGATTCAAATGTTTTGTTGTTATAAAAGATTTCTCTGGTGTAATTCCAACGTGCGTAGAATTTCTCATATTACATTTTTCCAGAGCACTTTTCCTTTTAACCTGGTAATCGGAGCCATCACAATCCGACGAACGGTAACATACAACGTGTTGTAAAGGCCGTTTACAACGCTTGACGGTTGAAATTTGATCATAGAAACAAGAAAGAAAGAAGAAAAATTACAGTAAATGTTTCCTCGAAATTGGTCAGTTTCATAGCTATAGACTGCCAAAGCGTAAGAAAGTGAACTTTGGAGCTTAATATTTTCAAAACTACTAGCCATTGAACTGAGACGACATATTATCATCTTACGCTTGTACTTTGCTCTCTCTCTCTCTCTCTCTCTCTCTCTCTCTCTCTATATATATATATATATATATATATATATATATAATATAAACTAGATTCAGAATCTTCTATTAGCAGCTGAAGGTATTCCCAGCAAAAAGTAATTGATTCCCGGATTTCTGCGAGGAAAGGTGAGTCCGATTACATATGGAACGACGTTCCAACGAATAACAAACATACGTTGACAGAACATTGATATCTTGAACAGATTCAAGATGACAAAGAATTTTTTGTGTGCTGTTTGTGGTGCATAACTACAGCAAGGAATGAATGTAGTGGATATAATGAAGAGTGTAATGATCCACGATCGTGCCCCGCGGACTAAAGGGAAAATTGTTTAATGATATTTAATGATTTTGAAAGAATTGTTGCAATGAGTACCGGTATATAGGAGGAAATGGGAGTATTCCTTGAAAGAAAAAAACACGGACACTGCGTTCACCACTACAAACTCACTTTGTCTGGGATGGAAAGTGAGCCTCCTTTCAGTAGAGGCGAACACTCTACCACCGATAACACGTGAAGGCAACAATATTGATTATGTAACAAAAAGTGCTCTGTTGAAGAGGTATGCATCTCGAAAAGCACGGACAAATGAACCTTCGAGACGGAAGATGACAATACTACAGTAATAAGGCAACAGGTGGCCTACATAGAAACACAACAGTGATTGTTCAAATACACAAAGAATATAGACGTAAAATGAGTCACTCTGCACCACTGTTGAACTCCTTGGGACTCCCTTCTTTATAAGTCCCTGAACGATATTGCAAAGTACCCTCCCCACTTGTTTAGTGTCCAGCGCACCCGTCTTTGGTGCACGTGCTTCCGGGCTCTGTTCCCTGTGTAAAAGCAGAAAATTTTACTTTCACGATCATTTCTTTCATTAACCATTCGTCTCCTTTAGCCTAGAAGGCATAAACATGGGATGTTAAACTAAAATTTCATTTCATTCATATTGTAAAATTACTTATCTGTACGATAGGAGCGAAATGAGGAGCATCTCAGAAATTACGTTGAAACTGTCCGACATTGATTTTATTACACAGGTGGCACCGACGAGTCTGGTGTTCCTGGTACGGTCAGATACTTCTGGCATTTCTGGGATCACCGCAGTAGCTGCAATGACACAAGAAACGGGGTTCTTGTGTGTTGCGATAAGTTTTTCGTACATGGAGTAACTGTGCTCCCGTGGTGGGATGAGTATTTTACTTTTTATCTTAAAGACCTGCACCTGACTACTTAAGACAGGCATGTGATTGTAAAGACTGACGGTAATTGTTCCTTCGTTCTATGCCCATGCAATACTCAAGACTTTCTATGAGTGAAGCCCATAAATCTTAACGGACCCTAGTATTTTTATTCAGGTCTTTAGAGCCTCTGAGTGTTTCCCAATTATACCGTCTGCTTGAGGAAACCCTCCAGCGTACAGGAGTTTACTAGCATCTGCAGTGCTGGCACCCAAGTGTTAAGAGCCTGCCTTACTAAAAAATAATACAAAATTTACTATTTTTTTGCTTTTTTATTCATAAGTAAAAGAAGATAATGAAATGCAACTTACCACAGTCATGCATAATGTTATTCTACAACAGAAAATATAAGCCTGAAGGATTTTCAGTGTTGCCAGCCATAAAAATTACAGTGTTGCCAGAAAAAACAATGCCCCTAAAATCTAAGTTAAGACAGCGCCTAGAGGAACGATCTCAACTACATTTGGTTACGTATTATGTTGTTTTGGTTTCTTGTGAACTACTTTTTAAATAACATTATTATTTAGTTTTAATAACTGTATATTAAAACTATTTTGTTTATTACAAACTAATTACAAGTATTATTTAAAACGTAATTCACAGGAAACCAAAACAACATGATACGTAACCAAATGCAGTTGAGTTCTTTCCTCTACTTGCTGCCTTAACTTAGGGGCGTTGTTTTTCTGGAAACACTGTAATTTCTATGGATGGCTACACTGAACATCCTTCAGGTTCATATTTTCTGTTGTAGAATAACATTATCTATGATTGTGGTAACTCGCATTTCATTATTATCTTTCACTTATGAATAAACAAGCAAAAGAAAAATGGTAAATTTTGTATATTTTTAGTAAGGCAGGCCCTTAAGGCAAGGTCACCTCCAGCTTGATACCCAAGCACCAAGGTACTGAATTTCAGAATATGATCAGAGCCCGGCAGAAACCAACACAATGCGGGATTCCCTGGAATTCGAGAGAGGGGGGATTACTACTTTTTTCGGCCTTGCGTACATCAGATCGTTCAACAACCTTTCTTGAGGTACCATGCACACATTAACCTTCACCTCCCGGACTCAATGACATGTATTATTCGCTCCTTGGGGAGTCAATGAAAATCTCATCCCCCGGAAAGGTCGTCCGCATCCATTCATGTTTCAGAACCCCGTGTAACTCAAATTTACGTGCTGAGGTACCACGTACACATTAGGTACTATGTGCCCCTTCCGGAACCAATGGCACGTGTATTCCACCATTTGAAACAATAGCCGAAGCCTTTCCTCTCCGGTGAAAACGACAAGGTCCCATCCTGTGCCTATCTCAATTTATGCATTAGGTATACCATACATTACCGGCCCCTGTTACTGATGTAGAATGTCTGTCGAAGCAGACATGGTCATTGAAAGATTAAGCCACTCCTCCAGTAGGGTGGCAGCTCAACTCTTTTCTAAAGAGCTCACCTTCTTCAAGTTGTGAGGTTCAACGCTTTCTACCAGGCGCAATGGCACGAGCTAGTCGTCCATTTGGGAGAGTGGCTGAAACCTCATCTTTCCCAGTAGGGGATCTCTCATCATCACCTCTACTTAATGTTCATGATCGTACCACATTACTCTATACGGAAGAGTAATACAGTCGCACAGCAGTATTTTAATTGTTTCCAAGATTACAATTCACACAGGAGCAGATCTCTAGCGATTGAAGTATTAGGTGGAGTTTGTTGGGAAAGTGTTTCAGACACTAAATGTTTCATCTCATCCCACAAAGAATTCCAACGGAGTAGTGTCAGACGAGCATAGTGACCAAGGCACAGGCCCACAACGGTCAATCCAACTGTCAGCGAATATTTGATTGAGGAAGTTTCTGACGTTCATTTAAAAATGTGCAGATAAACTGTCGTGTCGGAACCACATTCGCTCCCTAATTGCTAAAGGCATATTCTCTAGAAGTTCCTTCAAGACGTCACATAAAAGCTTAAAACAGTTGCCGCCGCTATGGCGAGTAGACAATAAATAAGGACCAATGTGATGGCCCTGTGCTATACCACACCATATATTTAATGAAAACTTGTGTTGATAGTGTTGCAAAAGAGTAGCGTGCGGATATTTATAATCCAACATATAAGTGTTGTACTTGCTGAACCTGTCTGACCTCGTAAATATTGCCTCGTTGGTTCACAAAACCAGAGTTGGAAAGTCAGATATAGCAATAGTTTGCTGGAGAAACCATTGGCAAAATATGTGACGGCGTGTAAAATATTCCTGCCATAAATACTGCACTACATACAAATTGAATGGGAGCATTTCTTCCTCATTGTGGACGTGCCGCATCTTGGTATGGTGAGTGTTGAGCGCCTGGTCTGTAGCTCGTATGCTGGTATCAGGATGTCCCTCTATCGAAACGATTACATCCTCTTCAAACTGATGAGCTCCCTTGTGGCTAAGTGGTTAGCGTACGAGCTCTTAGCGTGGGAGACCCGGGTTCGATTCCCGGCGGAAGCTCATGTGGTTTTGATCCCACGTTAAGCTGTAGATTCACGTCTCATATAGCCTTGATGCTGAAAGGGACGTTAAACTTAAAATCAACTTAAGTCTTCAAACTGATCCGTAGGCACTGTACAAGGTTGTCTGTGTTTTTGACGGGGTGGTAAACGAGATACTATCTCTCGAAGGCTAAAATCAAGTTGTTGAAAAAATACGTGTGATGGTAACCTCCGATTTTAAAACTGTTTACTGTATAGGTGCCTCTCTTCCCGGCTATTACTTCGTGCCTGTCTATAAATAGGTGCATGTCTTCCAGTTCAGACGTAGAACAGACCTACATCCTGAATACAATAGATATACGTATTTACAATAGGAGATAAAGGTGTGTTCCACACTACCAAAATTAATAGGGATTCACTGGTCAATCGTTATTTTACTTTTCTCACAAACTGACTGAAAAATGCCTACGATAATATGTTAATTCCTTCGATGTCATTAAACCACACCACTGCAAGAAATACCTGTTGGACAGATGCCATCTACCATTCTTTTGCTAATTCAAGCGAGCTACACTCAAAAGTGCACCTAGTGAGTGGCTTATGTACATTCTGTATCTCGACTGTCATATGTACAGTTGTAGAAATAAGCGCTATCCACATTTCTTCCTCTACTCCTTACAGTGTTTTATATATATATATATATACAATCGCAAGAGGACTGAAATTTGTAGTTCTCCTTTCTAATTGGTTCACGGTAGTAAATTCGTAGTACTAGTGCTTTCATCGTCCTGCACGCTTGATTTGCCCAATGCATTGGGCTATCCTACGTTCTTATCCTTATATTACATAGTATTATATCCTTATATTACCCATTGGATATTTCTAGAGGGGTTATGGTGGACAAAATTATGTCCGTGGGTTTTCCTAGGGTTTTTCTACTTTCTTGCATTTTCTCGTTCCACCAACTTTTTAAATTACTCTTTAATCAGCCGTCTCCTTTAGCATAAAAGGCATCATTGTGGAAAGTTGTTTTTCTCTTTCTTTTTTAAATTTGGACAAGTAAGTAATTCCCTCTACATCCTGATTGCACCAGTCCTTCCCACATTATTAAATGTTACTAACCATTTATGTCTTTTAGCCTACTGGGCATAAACATGAGTCATTAAACTGAAGATTATTTTTAATTACTTCCTATCCACTACACTTATTCCCTGCTGTAGTTACGCCACCACTTATAATGCACCGAAAATCCTTCACCATCTTGATTCTGTTCAAGATATTGATGTTCTACGAACGAATTTTTGTTACTTGCTGAGACGTCGTTCCATACCCCATAAATAGGGCCCACCTATGCAACAAAATATCAGGGAATTCCTTCTTCCTGTGGGGAAATCCCTTGCGCCGCCACTGAAAGAGTATGAATCATACATTTTTGGATAGAGCAGATTACAAGTCCAAGATGATATTATGCCGCCTTAGCTCAATGGTTAGTAGTTTTGGAGATATCGCTTCCAGAGTTCATTTTCCCACGCTTGCGGTAGCATGTTGTAACTCCGAAACTAAGTGGTTCTGAGGAATGTTTACTGGAGTGACTGACTGACTCTGTGTGTGTGTGTGTGTGTGTGTGTGTGTGTGTGTGTGTGTGTGTGTGTGTGTGTGTGCGTGCGCGCTTGCTTGCTTGCTTGCTTGCTTGCTTGCTTTAGTAATACCCTGTAATATTTACTGACGCGGGATACAACTCTTGGATGGGTAATACGCACGGGGTGTATAGAATTCTAGCGTAGTGAAAAGAGACGAAGAAGACGGGAGGGCAGGAAGGGGAAGGGGGGTTAGAGATAACCAAAAGTAGGTTGGCGGAAAGGATCACCCAAATTTTGCGCTATCTTGATTGAGAACGTTAATAATTGTATTTGTTTTACGTTGCTGTTATGTATTCAAGTTAAGATATTGTAATTAGTGTACTGAAATAAATGAATAGTTATTTTAATAACAAATTAAACTTTAAATTAATATCAGCCGGGGGAGGAGATATAATATAAAGAAGGATCTTAGAGACGCGATCAATAACAATCCAAAATGTATTGCTTGGTAAGGGGTAGAAGTCAATGATGTATTGTTTCTGCGGTGATGAACTTTCTGTTTCGTTAAGTCATAAAGTGAGTGAATTATCTTCTTTTTATGTATAAAAATGAATATTACGTTTCAGATAGGTTATATTTAAGACTAAAGTAATTCATAAGTGAGTAATTTGCTGCCTTCAGTATTAAGTTTCATTCATGTATAGTCTTGTTTAAGAGAATAAAGAAGAAGAAACTACATACACATCTTTTTGAATATCCATGCATTCTTATCCATAGGTGGGATGAAATCACTCAACTTGAATCTTTCCTACCTCACGGAAATGTTTAAAAATTCTTACGCACAGCGTAGTCCGGAAGTGGGCATACCCCTAATTCGTGTACTTCTTCGAAGACAATATACATTCTTACCTTTAGATGCGTAATGAGTGGTTGGTGCCTCAACTGGAACAAAATAATATCAAGGTCTCCAATGGCCTCAACTGGAAGAAAATGGTATCCTGCAAAGTGATGCAGCAGAATGGAGCACCAGCGCACTTCGCGATTCACGTGCGCAATGACCTGAATCAGACGTTTCATGGCCGCTGGATTGAAAGAGGTTGTGCATGTTCACCAGCTCCCTTTGCCTGGCCTCCAAGAAGTCCCGATCTGACGACACCAGACAATGCTCTCTGGGGTTTCATAAAGCAACAAGTAAGAAACACTCCATATCACACAACGCAGGAATTACGAGCAGCTGTGGAACACGCCTTCACCCTCGTGACTCCAGAGTATCTCCGCAAAACATCTGCGAGAGCTTGGCGCAGAATTCAGCTGTGTTACGACATGGATGGTGACCATACCGATGTTTATGACTGTGAAGACTCTTAAAAACTTCAAGGTAACTGTGTACAGACATTCTACCATAACGAACACTATACTGTTGAAACTAAACGGAAGGGAGGTGGGTACGCCTACTTCCAGGACCACCCTGTACAGTGGCGATAATATGGTCATTAGAAGAGAGGTGGGTAACCAGCTGTTTTTGATTAAGACAGTACGTCAGCTTTTGTGTCTTCTTTTCTGAACAGTGGTGTATTTCCAGGTAGCAGGCATAACCGGAAGATATGAATTTCTTGAATTTTAATGCTGTTGACTCTTGGTTGAATTAATCTCAAGAATTCAAGAAATCTATAGTCACATTATATGGTTGGGAAGCTTAGTGGAAAGAGACCTGTCAGTATGCTATGGAAAGATAGGAGAATATTACGTAGCAGAAAACACTGAAAACAGTCACACACACTAAAAAGTGCACATTATAAGCGTGTTTGCTACACACTTCATCAAGTAGGGTGGAAGGAAATATTAAAGTAGGAAAATGCGAGATAAAATGCAGTTGTCAAAAAAGATTACAGGTAAGTATAACCAAAGAAATTGTAAAATACGTGTCAAGAAAACATCTTAGAAGGGCACAAGTAGAACGTCCGGTTTTTGATTTATTTGAAACATTTAAAAGAAACCGAACACAGTATCACAGATTCAGAAATTTTTAGTTGAAACTAAATTTCAGGGACTTTTTTGAAAATTTGTTCACTTTTAAGCACAGCCAAGACTTAATATAGGCAAAGGTTAAATAAATATCTAGTGGAAGGTAGAAATTAAAATACTGTACATTGATATAATAAAAATGCCAGTTGCGAACTTATACATGACAAAGATATAAATAGCCTGATCACTGTTTTACAATAATCATTTTCATCATTTGACAAACGTCACATCAGTACTTAAGTAAATATATAGAACAAGATGTCGCACTGCTCTTTCAATAAGTTTGTTCTTTTTTTATTTCTTGATGTTTTTATTGTTTTTTCCCTCCTGTTTTTAACCACCGTGATCAAGACTTCAGGGTAGAGCTGAAAGCTACGAGGCAGTGGAATAAACATCGTAGGTAGTGAATGGAATTTATAGGAATCAAAATCGAAACTAAATGAGATTAAAAGTGGCTATATAAAATGGAAACTGCTATTCAGAGGCAATCTTTTGGAGTAATACAATGATAACGTGAGTTTGAGAGCTCCTTCGTGGCTGAGTGGTTAGCGTACGCGCCTTTGGCGTGGGAGATCTGGGTTCGATTTCCGGCGGGAGTTCTTGTGGTTCGGATTCCACGTTAATCAGTAGGTCCTGTCTCATATAGCCTCGCTGCTGAAAAGGACGTTAAACTCAAAATCAACTCAACTCGAGTTTGAGTTTTCGTATCCTTATACAACGTCAACGTTATGGAGGATGGGATGTGTTATTAACATGGACTCCAAACCACTGCTGGAACTTGAAACTTGTGCAGTTGGTGAGTGCGCAGAGCATCAATCAAGATCAACCGTCATATTAAACGCCAGTCCCTGCCACGTTTTCTCGCCGCCAACAGAGCTAGAATACAGGTTCACACCACCAACTGTGGCACAATTGGCAACTTGAGTTGCTGTTGTAATGTGAGTATTTATTATTCAAGATGCCACAGAGACGATTGAAAATTAGTGATAAGGGCCTGTCCAGTTGCAATGAAATGAACAGACTTCTATAGAGATGGCTGAAATTCAACTGAAATATACCTTGTAGAGTACTAAAATGGATGGGACAAGTTGAAAAGTACGAAACATTAATGTCAATGGAAAATCAATGCAAAAAGTGAAGCCCTCCACATATCTCACAAATTATACACACAGTTGAAAACTTATTACAAATGCATAAAGAGCTTAAAAACGATGTATAGTACGTAAGGTAAATATGGATAGAAGATTGTCAAAAATCAAGTTGTTTGAGTAACATCAATAATAATGATAAAGCATATGCATCTTCTTCGAATTACCCAGAGTTACTTCGTGGCTAAGCGGTTAGCGTACACGCCTTTGGCGTGGGAGATCCGGGTTCGATTCCTGGCGGGAGCTCATGTGGTTCGGATTCCATGTTAATCTGTAGGTCCCGTCTCATATAGTCTCGCTGCTAAAAGGGGTTAAACTCCAAATCAAATCAATTACCCAGAGCGCCCCACGCAGAGGTGAGAGGCATTCTTTCCATCATTGGTCCCACTCAAGGGAAGGTGCTGGTACTTACATACATGTGGTGCTATTATCGACAATATTAAGAATAGGATGAATAGGTACAAATGACGTGCTGATAAATAACATGATTATGGATCGTCAATGTTATCTTCCACGTTTTGTTCAGATGAATCAAAATAATGAGTAAGGAATTGTAATCGTGACTGAGCAAAAGGTTGATGGCGTTCATATCCTAGATAGAATATTACAGTTGAAACATGAGCACAGTAGTTGATGGTACGAGATCCTTGGATAGAAAGATCTAAAAGTATATAAAAGAATATTCATTGTAGCTGGTATGAAATAATTTGCATTTTCCGCGTAAAAAGAGACGTGTGGTCATCGTAATAGCAAACTGGCGCCAGTTAGAGTGCTTATCTTCTTTCGTAATGAAGAATTTCCACGATCCTCCACAGATTTCATATTGTCAACCACATATCCACGAACTATTTATCTGTGGTAGGATGAAAGAAACTATGCCAAGTCGTCTTGAGTGAATGTTGGAAAGTCTGAAATCGTATCTGTCTTAAGCTGTAGAAACGATGACTTAACTCGTGACAGATTGAGAGTCTCAACTGCCGATGCCAGCATGTTGGATTTGTGAAAAAGTAACAGCAACCTAATAGCTCGAAGGGATGCATCAGAATAAGGCCTACGAACATCATACAGATTATGAAGTACAGTTACAAATCTCAAGTTCATCATGCTGTGTTTGAATTCATAGTTGGTAATTCTTGATTTAAACAGCTTATAGAGCTTGAGATGTGCGTTGTCATTGTCTTATGACAGTTGAAGCAGTGATCTCTAGCAGATGGACTAACATTCATCAATGAAGAACCATCCTGACAACGGAAGAAACAGGATGAACCAGAGTTGGACGGAAGAGTAATAGATTGCTGCACTGAAGACCTTGAATCATCTCATGCTTGACTTGAAGGACTCTGTGATCTATGTAAATTATCAAGATAAGGCTTTTGATAGCATTTCTTACAAATCCATCCTTTGTCAGTCTTGGTCTTTTCTCCTCACAAGAGTGGATGAGCCTGTTACAAGATCCTATGCAACGATATTTTTTTCCTTCATGCTGTATAATTGAGTGATTACTACAAATACCAAACACCTAGTCTCCTTGCTTACCTTGACATGAATTCGTCAACAGTTGAAAGGACAATGACAGCAGTCGCTTAAACGTTGCTGAAAACGCGTGAAACAAGAGTGACTTGTGCGTGCCTTTGTCCATAGACAGAAAGAGCTACTGACTGACGAGAGGGATATGCACGCAAGCATGCGCCACTCATTCATCCTCAGCTATGGAGGATTAGATTGCGTGTTTTAATATACATAGCATTGCAAACGTTTAAGCCGGCAGTTAACCGGCCCCTGCTCGGTGGTGGGGCACCGGTGACTCTAGTGTTGCGAAAACAACAGCTGACGTCACGTGTGACGTTGGGCTAACGCACATACCACGCATGGTTGCAATATACCATTACAGTAAATTTAATGAAATTTTTGTTTGGGGGACCCAATACTTTTTGAACATACCGCGTACTGTAAAATTTTCAACACATAATTTTCGGTCTATGTATTAAATTCATTTGTTCTTTACTCAAACCAAAATTAATGTGGGAGCTTCGGAATAATGTAGGAAGAATTATATTTCGGGGAATAATTTCTTTATTTATATATTATTTCATTATAAACTTTGTATATGGGCATTTCAAATGGATGATTATTGAAATTATACATCTTAATGCGATACAAAAATATAGGTCAGTAATTGAACAGAATTTTCTGAAATTGCCCACCAATCTGGTATTTGGCAGAATAATTTAAACCTCTTTCGTCCCTCTGAGATGCTCATATCCTCCCAAAATCCGGTTTCATCCAGTTTTTACTACTTTTCATTTGCTTTGTATTTTTCGACGCCAAAATTCCGTTGCTCTGATTGCGAACTATATTTCCGCCTTAGTATTCTCGCGCGCCTTCACTTTGTACTTTGTGACGTGACCATCGTAGAGATAAGAGCACGCATCATCGCTCCACCAAAATTTTCATAAACCCAGAGGAATTTGACAGGAAAACTAACCAGAAAACAGTTAAAATTAGTTTCAGTTAATAAATAAACTTGTTGGAAGCAGAAAGGAGCCTGATCTGTAAAATTAAGCAGTGAGATCAGTCAGAAAAGCTGAAATATAGAATTCGATTCAGAAGACGCCATGTTATTAGGCTATTTGGTATTTGGTAATTCCTGGTTATTTGGTATTTGATATTATATATTTAGGTTATTTGGTTGTTAGGGTAATTCTAATTATGTCCGAGTAAACTCTAACAGGGACTCTCATTTATCCCTGAATTGATCACAGCTTCCAACGGAAATGGGCTTAGTGATTTTCATTTTCCCTTCAGGAAAGGGACCTTTTTCGTTAATAGTCTCAATATGTCCCTCCCGGGGCATTGACAATAATCTTAAAATTGAAAAATGGATTAGTTAATAGAAGGGCCGCTTGGCTCTGATTATTTCTTTCCCTTTCTAGTTCGCAGAGCCGATTTTCGACGTGCTGAAATTAGTGATTTGTTCTGTGTACATATAGTTGAGTTATATAATAGTATGGATTAGTATGCATAGTGATACGTATTAATATGTGCTTTCTTAGTTCATGTGTGATATAGCATGCATATGTGTAATTTAGTGTGTTGTGTGTGAGCATGTATAATTTATTTAAGGACAGGGTATTGTTGTGTAATTATTCATCTCTTTTGGTCAGTTCAAATAAGTAAATTAGTCTCCAATGTAAATTTATAGTAATTCTGTACCGTTATTCCATAGTATACTACTTATAGTTAACCGATAATTGAATACAAAGCGTGTTTAGTACTGCAAAGTTTTGTTTTCATACTATCAACGTGATCTAGCGTTAGGCGAAGAACTATTCGTCGCTAGCTCTTTGTTCCTCCGAGACTTAAAAATCTAGTCAACTCGAAAATTACTCTTCTTTTGTAATTATTGATGTATATATCGCAGTTCTGGTCCATATGAATAGATACTAGACGAATTACATTACTAATTAGTTTTTCTGAAAACCACAATACGTTATATAGTCCAGTAATCGAATGATTAATAAAATTAAACTTTGCGTTTATTTTTAAACCGAAGTTTGACTATATAGCACTATTCTGCCGTCAGACTGCAGTTTTAAATTCTCTCTGTTCGTTACGGTCTGTGAACGATCGCATTGTTGTCGTTTTTAAAATATAATCGCATTTAGTTAAGAGGATAGTTAATGATATTGAATTCTCATTGCTTATAAAAATGATATGACACCGTGAAGTGAAATATACTGTGGTTTGTACTGGAAGAATCTAGCGTTAGTTCATACGAATTCTCACATATTGATCAGTGAACGATAGTTTATTTAATGGCTAGTTGGTTTCAATATATATATATATATATATATATATATATATAATGAGACTGCCTTGAACAGTCTTGGGCAAAACGACGGAATAGGGTGTCTATAAACGAATTTATGTAATATAATGTGAATAAAGGAATAACAATAGTGATAATACATATATTGTAGTAAGTGTGAGTAAATAATAGGACAACTATAAATATATGTGCCCAGTTGTAATTTTTGCCACAAAGTATTGATTGTGCAGGGGGTAGACAAAAAAATCTAAAAACACTTCATACAAGACACGTAAGTTTGGCCTTCCACTGTACAACACGTGTAGCGGTTGCCGATCGTTTTTTGTTTTCAATGTGTCATGTGGACCTTCTTCTTCCGTCAGCAGTAACCAGTTCACCTGTCAGTGTTGTGGTGTGAAAATGGTGCGGTAAAATGGGCGACCTGACAGACTTCCAAAGAGGCATGATTGTTGGTGCCCGTCTGTTTGGAGCTTCAGTGGTTAACAGTGGCGAACATTGTGGGGGTATAAAAGGCACTGCGTCCAGTGTCATGAGGGCAAACAATGTCTGCTAAGCAGAACAATGGTCGAAAGACAATCCTGACAGATAGGGACCGGAGGGCATTAAAACGGATTGTAGCAGCTAAAAAGAAGACCACTTTAATGAAAATTACGTCTGAACTCAATTCCGGCCTACAGAACCCGGTTTCATCGAAAACTGTGCGGCGGGAACTTCATAAAATGAAAATTCATGGTAGGGCCACTATTGCCAAACCCCTGGTCACAGCAGTAAATGCGAAGGGACGTGTCCAGTGGTGCAAGGACCACAAGGCGTGGACTCATGAGCAGTGGAAACACGTAATGTGGTCCAATGAATCAACCTTCACCTTGTTTCTAACAACCGGTCATGATACAGACTGTCTTCTCCCAACCGTATAGCATGAGGTGGTTCTGTTACAGTATGGGCAGTGATATCGTGGTTTTCTGCAGGTCCCATCATAGCCCTGCATGGAATGATGAATGCTAAGGCGTATGAGCCCATTTTGGGAGACCAAGTTCTACCCATGGCCCAAATATTGTTCTCTGATAGTGATGGCATCTACAAAGATGATTTGGCACCCTGTCACGCTGCAAAAACGGTGAAATCATGGTTTGAGGAGCATGACCAGGAGCTATCACACCTCCCCTGGGTCCCACAATCACCAGATCTGAACATCATTGAGCCATTGTGGTTTGAGTTATAAAAGCGTGTTTGGTCTCATTACCCTCCACCGGCATCCCTTGAGGAACTGGATCATGTTTTGAAGAAACAATGGTACAAAATTCCACGCACCACGATTCAGGAGCTGTATACGTCCATTTCACGTCGGATCCAAGCTGTTCTGGACGCAAAAGGAGGCCCCACACCATACTAGGTATGATTTTCACACTTTTGCAAACGTTTTAGATTTTTTGTCTAACCCTTATATATATATATATATATATATATATATATATATATATATATATATATATATATATATATATATATATATATATAATCATGCACTGACCATTATGTCAGAATTTAGTGTGTGAGGGAGTGTGGTTTGTGAAAATGATGGATTATATTATCACTTCGTGGCTCGACAATTAATAGTAATCGTACATACTAACTACTCATCTGGTCTGACGATGCGAATAGTAGTCATGTAGCAAATGATTCTGGATAGTTTCCAAGTAATCACAGAACAGAATAGCCGTTTGCAGAATTGGTACAGTTTAAGTATATGCGTTCAGCTTACATTTGCGATAGTACTCTGTAACTTTGAAAACTTTTTTCCACGTCACCTTATTAAATCGAGTTCATTACTGTTCGCAGAGCTGACAAAGTGGATAGGATTGAATAATATAGTAAATTTATTACAGTAGAATACCAAGTTGTCGATTCTTCCCCCTAAATATTTTCATTTTTCCTAGTTTTAAACTAGGTAGTGATTGAAATTAAATGACACCTCAAGATGTAGCGGATCTTGTGGATTGGGAGCTACTAGTAAGATTTGGCAGACAACTTGCTAGTACAAAATTTATTTTATTTATTTTTTTAAATTTTAGCAAATCCCTGTTAGATTTTTTGTATTTATTGACTTTATTCTAGTTTTTCCATACTTGTAACTCTTCTCAGTTTCTGAGGGGTCGGATATTTTTTTATTTAGAAATTCTAAATTAGAGACTACACCAACCTTCCGGCTGGACCGGCCGTAATTTGAGTGAATTGGTACCGGAAACAGTTAATAGTCAATCATTCCACAGGGCTTATTCCTTGTGAGATGCTTGCCTAGAAGGCACGAACTCGTGCCTAGGCACTCAGAGACCGCGTTGTGCCACGCATTTTAGTAGACCATCTGTTTCGGCATATGAAAGTATATTTGGCTGTGGATTGTCATATGTCTAAATTCGACCACTTATCTTTGTCGTATTTAGCGTACTAGTGTATTTTCCTTTCGCGCGCCTTTTCTCTATCTATCTCGCTATTCCCTTCTTCAAGATTTTTTTTTTTTTTTTTGATTTTTCAACCTTCCTCCCCCCGAGTTTTGAACTTGACAAATATCAACCATTTAATATATATCATTTGAACCTGAATTTCCAACTGAGATGTTGCGAGACACGATTCGTGGAGGTATTCGTTGACGTCAAATATTAAGGGACCGTTTTCCATCACAATTTGACCCACTGTGATAGCGAGCGATAGTTCAGTATACGATTCAATTTTTGTTTTCGTTGCTTTTATCATTATTCATTTTAAATTCTCCATTGTACTATCCGTTATTTCTACTTTTGTTTCCATTCATTACCATATAGGTGAAAGTTGTGTAAATTTTGGGCCCATAAGTATTACTAACATTTTTAGAGTCATATATCAGGTGTTCTAAAAATGGCGCCCACACACCACAGAACACTATTCTATAGGTCAAAATAAAGCGAAAATGCTGTATGACGAAATACCCTCCGCTGCCTCCTTCAGTCGCTACGGAGAACTGAAAATTTACAATGTGACAACATTGTAGATTATCTTTGAAACATTAGCAGTTACTCTACGAATTCTTCACGTAGTTACATCGATTATCGCCAGGTGGAGTTGCTGACAGGCCCAGAGTAAAATGGAAATTATATTATATATTTCAAAGAGTAATATTGTGGATAATTTTGGATGCTGATTGGCTTGTCGTCTGTTTCAGCGTTTTTCATTGGCTAATCCTTTCTCAATTCCAGAATAGTTTGTCATTGCTCATACTTTTTTTTAGTCTGATAGACGTTGATACTAACGCCATCTCTTAGCATTGGTAGCGTTATTTCATGGTCTAAGAAAAGTCACAACTAGAGTAATTTATACCTATGTGTGTGTGTGTGTTACACAACTTACACAGCAGAGTGATACAAAAGGAAGTCTCCTGTTACTAACTTGCTTTACTTAATTACAATAAAATGCATTTGTAGTAATAAAATAATTGTCATGTTAAGTATAATTGCAAAAATTGAAGAAAAAGTGCAATTAAAAAAAACATTTTTTATTATTTCTACATTAGTATTATGAGAATAATACCTTCTGTGAGACAGAAGCAAAAAAAGATAATCCTCGGGAATATTTCGATTCAGAATCGTTGTTGTTTTTGTTTTTTTAATCAGTAGGTATCCTTTTGTAAGTAATTGTTCAAGACCGGGCATGGATACCACTTAGACTTATAGGAGGTCCCTTTCCGGATAATTCTGGAAATTGGCCCTCCTAAAAATGCAATTTTAGATATTTTTGAATGAACAGAGTTTTTCGTGTTTTTCTCCTTTTTTCACAGTGGAAAATATGTATTCTTGAATGAGACTATGGCGATATAACTATCAATTTTTCATTTAAAGGAATCTCCACTTCGTACAGAAAAAATACAGTGAAAACAATATTTACTGTCTTTTCATCATCAAGATCACAATTCCGGATTTTTCCATCCCTACTTAAATCTCAGCCCAAATGTTATCACTTTTATCTACCCCATGAAAATGTCGGGCCCTACTATCATTTGGGGTGGTCAGAACACAAGGGATTTAAGTTCAATTATCAAAGCTTTGAGAAAAATGACTAAGTTTGTGTACATAGAAGAATGAGCACTGGTTTCTACAATATAAAAGCTATTTACAATAATTGAACGTTAACCTTTCAAGCACTGAAAAGAGCTTCGTGTAAAAATCTTAAGTATAAAATATCACCAAAATATCCAAAAAGTGGATTTGAATCCATTGTGCATTGAGTGCCCCATTTAGGAATTAAGGCGGAGATTAGAACTTAGTTTTCTTTTTTTTTCTTAATTCTTCTTTTATTTTTTACTATTTTTGTCTGTTTTGTGGCATGCTGAGAATCTCACAAAAATTATTAGTAGTAGTAGAGTACCGGTACACCTCCGGAGTCAGCGCTCCTGTTTCTTTCACTAATATAATTTTTCATTCATGTAAACTGATTTCAAAATTATATTTTCTTTTACAACTATATTTTACAAAATTATATTTTTCTTTAGGAACGTTTGTATCTATAACAAACTGTTAGCATGAGATTGCTTGTTGTCTATCCAACATACAGAAGAATAATAGATTATGTATCTGCGCTTATCATTTTTTCAGTGTGATTATGTCCCGAGGCTCAAAGAGGCGGCGACGACGATGATAGTGAACGAAATATGAATTAAGAAAGCGGAAGGAAATGGAAGAACTCATGTACAGCGTGTTTGTTCACAACGAAATTCACTTGTCGCGAGCTGCGATTGAACCAAGGGATCTTGCTCACCGATTACACTGTTCAACAAATTTTGATCGAAAGTATGTAAATTCTTTGAAATTGCGAATTTTACATTCATTTAAGCATAATATGAAAGGAAATAATAATAGAAAAATTTTCTTAGCTCAGGTTGTGAAAAAAAACGCCCTTGTACAACAGTAGCTGTGTATATATACAAATGTATTAATATTTATAGAGCATTTAAGCAAAATCCTTGTTAAAACCTACATTTCACTTTTTTTTTATCTATTTCACTGTGATGTGATAAGCTGGAGAGTTAAGAAGTACCCTAACCTATAGCTTTCTATACCCTTGTACTTCCTTTTTCAAAATTGCGCAAATACCAGTTTCACAGCGATACAGAAAATAAAGTAACCGTGGTCAAGTTAAACATTAACAGTTCCGTAATAAAAATCAGTATTAACATCAAAACACGAAAAATACGTACAAATACCTTTTTGTGCAAGAACTACACTGCAATGTAGACAAAAGTTTCAAGTGATCCCTTGTACAGGATTATGTTTATTTTATTTTGAGCGTCTTCGCTTGGCTTGCCTTTTGTAGGTTACATCTGGAGCATCCCTTGCAATAGTCCAACAGTAGTTGGCCAATATGTTAGAACTCCACTTTCCCTCATATCTCTTCTCCATGGCTGCAATATCTTGATGGAAACGCTCACCATGTTCGTCACTTATTGCTCCACAATCTTCGGGAAAGAAGTCTAGATGTCAATGAAGAAAGTGGAGTTTCAGAGACATATTGCAACCAAGATTTCCGTAGCACAATAACAACTTTGCTACCAGTTGTTTGTAATTTGTTGCTCGGTGTCTTCCCGAGAACTGTGAACACTCTTCAAGCTTTCCCACGCAGCTTTCTCCTCACCTTGGAGAATTTCGTCGAACTTGTGATCTTTGAATAGTTGCCTAATCTGTGGCCCTATGAAAACATCCTCTTTAACTTTGGCATCACTTAATCGAGGGAATTGTCCTCTTAGGTACTTATAGGCCTCATCCTCTTGGTTCATGCTCTTAACAAACCTTTTCATAAGACCTAATTTAATATGTAGAGGGGGAAGCAAAATTCGGTTACGATCTACCAGTGGTTCATGCTGCACATTTTTCACTCCCGGCTGAAGAGTTTCTCTGGTACTCCAATCACTTTTGCGGTAATGAGATCCACGATCTCTACTGTCCCATTCGCATATAAAGCAACAATACTTTGTATACCCTAACTGCATACCTAGCAACAGTGCTATTACTTTAAGGTCACCACAAATGAGCCACTGAAAATCGTAATGTTTAATGGCTTGAAGTAAACGTTTCAAGTTTTCATAAGATTCCTTCATATGAACTGCGTAACCTACAGGAATTGAAGGAAGTTCATTTCCAATATGTAAAAGCACTGCCTTTAAACTCACCTTGGACGAATCTATAAAGAGCCTCCACTCCGTAGGTTCGTAATTAATTTTAAGTGCCCTCATGAGACCATTTACAAGGTCTGTATGATAAGTAATGAGACTCGCCGCGCCGCGGCGCGCGTGTCGCTGGAGCGGGTTTGTCGGTGATGGAGGATGTAGGGGGGGGTCCGAGCAAAGCAACGCACCGCGCGTCAGTTGGCTCCGAGCCTTAGTGGAGCGCGGACAAGCCTTGGACAAAGCCCTTGTGAACATTCTTGTCACGGCGGAAAATCAACAAACATGGAGGGTTCCATCGAACAGCGTTATGCGATCAAATTTTGCGTTCGCCTGGGGAAAACGGCTACTCAGACGCTTTCTCTCATCACGGAGGCCTACAAAGAGGAAGCCCTATCCAAAGCCCAGGTGTTTCGTTGGCACAGTGCGTTCCGGAACGGCCGGGAAAGCGTTGAGGATCTGGAGAGGGCTGGACGCCCGACAACAGTGACTACGGACGAAACTGTGGCAAAAGTGAGGGATCTCCTGAACTCAGACCGTCGATTATCGTTGAGATTGATTGCTGATGAACTCGATATGAACCACACAACAGTGCACAAGATTGTGACGGAACTATTGGGAATGAGAAAAATCTGTGCGAAACTGGTGCCGCGAGTGTTGACTGACGAACAAAAGCAACGACGTGTTGATTGTTGTCAGGAACTGTTGAACCTCATGAACAGTGACCCTAACTTTGAAGATGACGTCATAACAGGTGACGAGTCGTGGGTGTTCCAGTACGACCCTGAAACGAAACGTCAAAGCGCGGAGTGGCACACTCCTGCGTCCCCGCGCCCCAAGAAGGCCAGAATGTCGAAGTCAAAGGTGAAAACAATGTTGATTGTTTTTTTTGACAATGTGGGGGTGGTCCACAAGGAGTTTGTACCCCAAGGACAAGCCGTCAACGCCGCCTTCTACAAACAAGTCCTTGAGAGACTGCACAGGAGCGTCAAGCGGAAAAGACCGGCGATCGCTAGCCGGTGGAAGTTGCATCACGACAATGCCCCTGCCCACACCGCCTTCTTAGTGACCTCCTTTTTGACCCGGATTGGGGTGGAAGTCCTTCCACAACCACCCTACAGCCCAGATGTGAGCCCGGCCGACTTCTTCCTCTTCCCGAAGCTGAAGCCACGCTTGAAAGGAACCCGTTTTGCAGACGTCACAGCCATCCAAGCAGCCGTGACCACATTTCTAAAGGACATGCCGGCTGCTGACTTCCAGGGGGCGTTTGCAGCGTGGAAACATCGATTGCAGAAGTGCATCGACGCAAGAGGAGAGTACTTCGAAAGCTTTTAAGTCCCTGTACAGATCAGATCAATAAAACAATGTTTCCAGACCTGGTCTCATTACTTATCATACAAACCCTGTACATCTGTACATGCCACAAGTGTCTCTTCCATAGTAAAAAATGAAGTGAACATCTTCTCCCTATTCCGATACACTGAAATATTTACTTTTTCCTGCAATAAATTCCATTGCTTTAAGCGTGACGCTAAAATTTCGGCTTTGCTTTTCGAGAGGTCCAAGTCTCTGATTAGATCACTTAGTTCCCCTTGAGTAAGTCTATGTGGTTCACATGAAGGTTCTACAACAAACGTAGGGTCCTTAGAAGTACTTGATTCAGGAGCTTCAACTTCTTGATCATCATCAGAAAAAAGATCGTATTCTTTAGGTGGGTCAGGAACAGGTAGTCTTTCTCCATGTGGAACAGAGCGCATTGCAGAAGGAATGTTAGGATAGATCAAGGCCCGCTTCTTCTTCGTGGAAACTCCCTTCTTGACGGAAGGAACCATACAAAAATAACAGTCTCTGATGTGGTCGCTTGGCTCCCTCCAAATCATGGGCACTGCAAAAGGCATTGAGCGCCCCTTCCCATTAATCCAATTTCTTAGATTGCTGGCACAAGTGTTACAAACAATGTGGGGTGCCCAAGATTTATCTTGGTCTCCAATTTTACAACCAAAGTAATATTGATAGGCTTTTCTTATTAGTGGTGTTATAGTCTGCTTTTGTGAGGAAAATGTCACTTCCCCACACACGTAGCAGAAGCTATCCGCACTGTTTACACAATTTCGCGGCATTTTTGTTTATTGAAATCCTCAAAATGTCACTTGAAATAGTTCCGACAACTATTTAAAAATATACATTCGAAATACCAGTATTTTTGCGTACTTGTAGTTGTATTTTTATGTCCTGCACTACACAAACGTCACACCCAAAACGCTGATAACTGCACTAAACCTGTCTTTTCTAACAATAGCAGAACACTACTGAGATAAGGAACACAATGAAACCAAGCGTTCATATAGTTTCTCCAGTGTTGCCGGATCAGTGTAACATTTTACCCCAAACGAAGCGAATATATTTATTTTTAAAGTGTTATTATTAGACATGCCTGTAAAACGAAAAGTAGAGCTAATATTCGAAAATAACTTTCAAATTCGTGATCAACACCACAAAATCAATAAGAATTAGCTGATTTTGTTCAATTTACATTTTCGTTGTTGAACACTGTTATATGACAAATGGAACTTTGGGAGTTGGGGCAGGATGATAAAATGAGAATTAAAAATAAATGTAGTCTCTATAAACGAGTTGAATGGTTAGGCATATAGCGTCAATACACATTCATTTGCACACATCAGTTAATAAGGCATAATTCTGTAAAGGAAACAGGGTCTATACTGGATATAGTAAAATGTTATATTATACTAACAAGCATTAAAGAAAGACGTAAATTTCCTTTCTCACTAAGGCTGTGCAGAAAAATGAAGCCTGCAGACCGTACTATAAAGTACACATTATACCAAATATCCTGCTCGACAGCATTTAGCTGCACTTATATTGTCAGGATACGATTCTTTTTGCCGTTATATCAAAATTTCCAAATTGTAGTTAAGTCTTATAGGTTTAACTTCAGTATATCTCCAATTGTTGAAGGTGCTGGATTAACGCCAAAACTTTTGAGATTCATACTGGGAAACGAAGCTAGAATTACGCTTACATAAGTCAAACTACAAAATACTATAATGTAACAAACTATGCTTGAAAGCAAGTAACAGTATTACGTGTACATCCCATCAAAAAGTTTGTTTATATGGAATTATATATTTTCTCAAGTAATATTGAAACTGTAAGTGGTAGTAGATTTATAATACTTCCGGCTTTAGTAGAGAGGTCAGTGCTTTTAAGTTATAATAGGAGTAGCTACTGTAGTTTCCAAAGCATCTTCGTTTATACTTATTACCCACCGTCGCTTCGCGCCAGCTCCCTACGGGACCAACCCCGCAAGTATCGTCCAGAGTGAATATACATACAATTATTGTACAGTTGGTGCATGTTTTCGCATCAATGATCTTTTTAAGGCGTAGCAGTTTGCAGGCATATTATTGATATGTACGATTATTTGGACATGCACCATGATAATAACACTAGAATGGATTAAGGTATTAAAAAAAAGAAAAGAAAAATGAAATAAAATAATATCATAAAATAGACGACAGCTCGTAAAACTGCACACCATGCTAGTTAAGCAGTGATCAAGAACGATACTCTCCTGTTACTCTTAAAACTGTGAGTAAATAAATACAAGTTGAAAACTTCGTGTCAGTTTCCCACGCTTAAGAATACAAATTACACGTAATTCTTCCACAATAAATGTTACCTATTGTTAATGCATGACCTCGTAATTTGTGAAAATTATATTTAAAAAACAAGTTAACGTAAAGTTATCTGAATAACAACATTGTATTCATTTATTTTTCTAAATTTTAAAGGACGTTTCAAATACACTAACAAATATTTTACCACTTCAAAGTTTGTAATGTCAAATATTCTGTTACTAGACCCCTACATAAAATATGTTTAAATTATCTTCCAAAAATATTACTTAATCTTTGCTGAGCTGATTGAGAACAAAATATATGTTTGCCAAAGTCAGTAATGCACAAAAGGGCTGAAGATAGTCGTATGGATTATATAGAATGTACTGTAACATCTGATTTTACAGTTGGCTCGGTAGCCGAGCGTGCTAAGGCACGTTTCTCTGAGAGTTATTTTGAAAATTTGAGAGATCAATTTTACCTGGTTCAAATTCCACTTGTTCAACATTTTATTTTTTCCTCCTACGATCTAATTGTATCATTAATTTCAAATATCTATATCATATAATTATGTCTTTTTAGAAAGAATACTAAAACTTTATGTATAGACGTATATTTTGAGATCTCACTAGATTGCGGTGAGCCATTATGAAAACATCACATCTAAGCATTGAAGCAGACTTTATTATTTGAATTCATAAAATCTTCTAGTCTGAGTTATTCTCTTTTTTAAACAACTGTTTATTTCCGATTCATTACGAAACAATAAAATTACACTAATTTAGCTAGAATATAGGTATTTTTCTAGAAACTACTTGGGTTAACTTTGTAAATATTTGCTCTTCTGTTTGCAAGTGAACTGTACTTATTTTATACCTATGCTAATAGATCGTGCTAGTATCAACGTTATCGTTTTTAACTGCCATCTGGAAAGAATCGATGTAACTATTTGATGGAAGATTAACTGTATGGTCCTTTATCTGCAATGCGATGTTGCCACATAGTGCAAATCACGTCTTCAGATGACCATCAGGAAAGTATACAATATATTTTTTGCTTTATTTTGACCTGTAGAATAGTGCTCTGTGGTCCGTGGGTGCCATTTTTAGAACACCCGATATATATTTTCTGTGTTTACGTGCCTGCCTTGAACATTAAATGTCCACTCCTTTAAAAATTGTTTGAGAATAGAAATGTTTATCATTATGCGCGGTTAGTTAGTCGAATTGTGTTATATGGTCGGATTTTATGTAAAGTGTTGCAACCTTAGGACTCTATTAATCGGGGTCATTAATTTGAAAGATTAAATAATAATTGAGTATATGTATGTTGAGATATAAATACATGTTGAATATAAATGTGATATTAAAGTAAAATGTATAATGTTGATTTACGTAGTTAAATATGTGTAAAAGGTCTTGGTACCTAACCCGAACGGTCATTGATTGCCATAGTTTCGAAATATTCGACGAATATAAAATGTGAATTTAAAAATACCGCCGCATGTTAAATATTTTCTTTTTTAATCTTTGTAATATGGTTAATTAATATATGTAAATATTAACAGCAAGCATCTGTTATTATACTAACTGCATGTGGCATGAAATTAAGGCAAGTCATCGTAACCCTAATGTATTATTAAATTTACCCACAAGTTTATAAACCTGGAATCTTCCTGTGCAATTATATTCCCATTTCATTCATCATATACCAATCCTATAACCTAACTGGTGCTCACTTCATTAATGGTGATTTCGATACAAAAACCAAACCTCTTTGAACTTAGAAAATTCTCGCTTCCTTTATAGTGTGCGAATATAACTATAATTGTGTGCACCTAATGTGATACAAGGTGCTAGTGATTCAAGCTGATAATAAATGGACGGGATAATAAATGGAATAACAAGGTGACGTAGTCACCGTGAAATTACTGACAAAACTTCAATTCCTTAATCTCGGAGAATGAAAAAATGTATAATTAAATAAGTTTACAAACTGAATATGTAATGTCTACAAATTATAAGGACTAGTTCATATGCGTATATCTAAATAAAGTGAATTTAGGTACATGGACACGAAAAGAGTGCCTTACGAAAACAGTGCGAACGTGCAATATAAAAAGTGGTCTGAAAGTACGAGGAACGACTCGTCGAATCATCTTTTTTTTAGTTTTTTTTTCATTTCATATGAGATACAGACTCCTTTTAACCAACATTTTAAGTTTTTTCGTTTCATATGAAAAATCATAGAATGTGATTAGATTTTCAGATTTACATCTCATTTTATCAAAATTTAAATTATTCTTTTTTCATCCTTCTGTTAATATCATATATATACGTTAATGTAATCCAATATTTTATATAGAATGATACATTCATATGTATACTTATTTGCATGTTCTTAACAGTTTAATTTTTCAGTAGATGTAATAAATGTTCACCAACTGTAGTTAGATGATAGTTCCTTTTTAAACTGAATCACCTATATCAATACATTATCCTGTATGTATGTTTGTGTGTGTGTGTGTGTGAATGAATGACAAATTTAGTTTTAAATTGTAGCCTTTAATATTGATTTACGACCATAGTGTTTATAATATGTGTGCAATACTATATTATATGTATTGGTGCGTGACCGAGGTCATGAAAGATAACTAACTCTAAATTACTCTAAATCGGCTCTGGGAGGAAAGCCAAAACAACAGAATGAGCGTTGATAACGACAGTCTTTTCAAGAATCTCGGAAACTTATATTTGTGGAAAATGTGTAAATCACTTTGGATTCTTTTTTTCTTTCCATAGCTAATTCAAATGTGTGTTCGATTTCCACTGTGGAAATTCAAATACTGGATAAAGGTTATTCAACATTTGGAAATAACAGACGAACGATTAAATTAATACTCCTCCCACTTGTGCAGTTACCTGGATTCAGGTCAGAGTAGCATGAGGGAACATGTGTCTCTTCAGAACCTCTTCAGAATTGATTCTCAAGTAATAACATTCGGGTATGAATCACCTTATCAATAACTATTCAAGTTTCTTTACCATATTTTCGTCATTATCCAGTACTTCTTCATCTCTAGTTCCTTCTTCCTTTCTCCTTTCCTTCCTCTTTCCTTCTTTCCTCCTACCTTCTTCTCTTCTTTCTCACTCTTTCTTGTCCTATTTCTATTAAAACTGAAGAGGGGTCGTGAGTGGGAGTTGTCGCTATAGACGCGGTCATTAAATTTGTTTGGTGTTTCTCTTCGGAAGTCCGATACTAAATTAACTAAGAACAAAACCTACATACAAAGCAAAAATCCCAAAATTCATTCATTTTAATTTATTTATTTAATTTTCTAAATTATCCGTTTAAGCTCAAGGTAGCGTCTTCCTCTTTCCCAATCACGATTTACGCCTTGCTTCATGGCGACGTTCACTAATGGACGTCTGCCAATTCCAGCTTCACAACCACATTCCCGTTAGTGCCCTCTTACTTTATCGCTGTGCATTCATCTTCCATTCTTTTGCGCATGCAGTCACATAAACTATTTTTGGAATTTACATGCCTATATCTCGGACTTACTTGAGATATCTCACATCTGGATTTGGAATCGTCAGACTCGATTTAGCACGCAAGGTGACTTTTGACCTGATCGCGAAAAAATCTGGTCCTTATAGCAAACCAGACAGGTCCTTTAGTGACAAACTCAGTGATAATTTAATACTTTAAAGATGTGTGAATTTACCTTAGTTGTTCACAAATGCTATTAGTAATTATTTTTGCACTTGATTGTGTTCTTAGGTCTGCACAGAGCGATGTTTAAGCAGAGGAGCAGCTGGCAGCGGGAGGGTTGATGATAACATTGAAAGTCTTAGAAAGAGGTTTCAAACATATGTTAATGACACAATGCCTATCATAAAATACTACGAAGATATGGGGCGTGTTCGCAAGATAGACGCAACTAGAACACCAGATGAGGTGGGTACCTTTTGTGTTATAGTGCGTATACATCATATTTCGTGACATTTTTAACACTTCTAATGTATTTCATATTCAGGAACAAAGTTGTGTTTTGTTAGAATTTTTTTCAGGATAACTTAGAGGAACATAAACAAAATAGACTTATGTTCTATAAAGTTTTGCAGTGACACAATAGATCTTTAAAAAAATGTGTTTTTACGTTCATTTTTATATCAGTAGATATGAAACTATTAGGTTGGTGCAATTGAAATGTCTCTTGGCATGTGTCATTTCAAAGAATATATATATATATATATATATCGTCGTCTGAGACTCAATACTGAGTAAGTAAACATTTCATCAATTTTACAGGAGAAACAAAGAAAACTGTTTAGAAACTAGCTTTGGCCTCATTTTATGTGGTATTACTTTGAGGAAATAACAGAGCCATTAGAACGGATGTACTACTTAACAGGATTGTGTGCCATCCTATATTGATTCTAATGGTATCAAAAACTCAAATTCTCCAAAATTGGAAGATGCGCGATGTTGAATCTCAGACGACGATATAGAGAGAGTTTAGTGTGGCGATCTGTATCTTTTATTCAGTGTTATGTGAGCGGTACGAAATTCTACAAACCAACAGCGTATGGAGCATTCATTCAACATTCCTGGTTCAATTGCTGATGATTAACTGCTGATGTTTTTCGTGCAGCGTGTACTCCTTTCAGCGCGTAAAGTAAAATGACTCTCAATTGTTTGTTCATGGTGCACTTCCTCCCGACTTTTCAGCAACACACTGCTGACTGACTGGATGCCCCAACCTGTTTTCTGAACATGTACAAAGTTTATAACGTCGTCCTTGTGACCTCTGTCCATCGGTTGGTTACGTGAGAGATGGTTGTTTTTCACTAGGCGTAAAATGGGAAATTTCAATTGCACCAACCAAACATACTCAAATAACGGGAAGGAATATAAATCTACCTGACAGACGGGAGATCAGGGTTTAAGTTTCCCGCCAATCTAATGATTAGATTTCTCTGTTTTTCCAGTGCAGTTCCACACGTGTTCGTAAAACGCATATAAGTAA
Source organism: Thermobia domestica (assembly GCF_964235325.1). Taxonomy (NCBI): domain Eukaryota; kingdom Metazoa; phylum Arthropoda; class Insecta; order Zygentoma; family Lepismatidae; genus Thermobia; species Thermobia domestica. The sequence continues at coordinate 186,177,651 of NC_137459.1, forward strand.
TTAATATTTGTATATGTATTGCGCGTGTTACAATCTTTCTAAATCAAAGTACTCACCGTATTAGATTGCCTCAAATAATGCCAGCAGAACGCTAACTAGTCAGGGCTTGAGTAATAAACTACCAGAAACAAAACTAATAACTAGGGAATTACGAGTGAGTAAAATTACCTGAAGTTCATTTTCCTGATGAATGTGCTAATTGTATTAGAATGATTAGTTTTCCTGAAATTGGAACAATGTTTCAGAGACGAAAGATAGGAAAATCGTTTACGACGCTTGAAATTACAACCATCTGCATAAAATCGAACAGTGTGGGAGTGTGTAAGATGAACAGCAAAATATACTTGATTCAGGAAAATTTTATTTTTTCTTTCTTTTCTGTAAATCACATAGGCCAGTGAGGCAATAGGGGTTGCACAAGGACAGCAGAACATCTGTGTGATGGCACTGTATGTATCAGTACATTATCACTTACTTTCTTGCAGCCAATAAGCCTTTCTTGTAAAAATAACATATACAAGTTCTACATAATGGCTGAAGAATTTTAAACCATTTTTCTTGCTCAAAAGTGGCTAGTTCAGAATAATTCATACGTGTACGGTCTCACTCCTCCAAAACCTTCGTAGTGACTCAGTATTTCAGATATGACCGCGCAGATTACAGCAGATTTTCACTTTTGTGCTTACGAAAGCATTTCAGCCAGACTTTGTGTTATAGAAAAAATCTTTAAGGTAAAATCAACAGCCAAATGTGTATACACATCTTCCATATTATTTTTGCACGAGTTCTGAACGAATTAACCAACTGGGATACGTTCTATCTATACCAAAGAAAATTAAATTAAAACAGGTCGACTCGTGCCTAAGTTATCAAAACAATACGTAGGGTCAATATGACCATTTTCATTGCCTATGTTCGAACTATTTTGTTCGCATAGCAGTGATTTACCAATCCAAAATTACTTAGCATAGATGATGCTACAATAATGTGGCATAAACCATCACTTATCCACCTCCATGTTTCATCATGCACATTTCGGATAGTAAGTCTTTTCGAAGCTTCTTAACCCGCACAGTCGACCAAATGTGAGAAAAGCAATTAAAAAAGATATCCACAGTCTATGATTTTGGTACCATTGCAAATTACTTTTGGTATTGACACTGATGGCAATAATAAAAATACTCCTAAGGTTCTCCCAGGTAGTTTTAGTTGAGACAGATGACTGGAGATGCATATTCAATCCTGCCTTGAGTTGGAAAGTTGTCGTTGTGTATTTTTGGATACAAGCTATTCAGACTTCCTTTGTATGGTTCGACAATTACACTAACATCCCGTTATCCGAAGCTACAGATAAGATATTTGCGCTTTTCTGGACTATGATGCGTTGTCTACGCATAAATGTGAGTCGAATGTGTATCTAGCATTGAAATCCAGTTTTCGATAGCAAGATACGAATAAAAATAGATCAAGTGGAACATAGTCGACGTGAAATGTGGAGAACTATATTCGCCTGCCAGTGTTTCTTTATGCAATCCCTATATGTATGTGGCTGTTTTTTTTTTTTTTTTTTTTTTTTATACAAAGAACGTTAACAAAGTCCATAAGAGGTCAACATTGATCATAATTGTGATAAATATGCATAAATATAAAACGAATTACTGAACTGAAATTAGTCAAAACATGACCACACAACAGCAGAAAAGGTACATTATACAAGCTCTGTCGCTAAACGATTCATCAGATGGGTAAGGGAGGAGCTGGGAAGAAAATTAAGAAAGAAAAGAGTAAAACTTCCAAATATAATGAATATTTTCGTTTGTTTTTAGGTATTTGAAGATGTGAAGAAAGTTTTCCAGGAAGTTGAATTGTCATGAAGTTGTTGGCAACTAGCATTCATTAGAAAATGACAAATATAACATGCATTTCTCAGAAAGGGGTATTATTGTTATAGTATAATTTTATTTTTTGTTAATAAGCTTCACAGTTTCCAGTGTGGTAGTCTCTCTTTTTTCCAAAATTGAAAGGATTGTAAAGCAAAAATGAAGGTTACACTTTTGTTTGTTTCGTTTGAGGTCTAATGAAGTAAAATACAATAAATTATTTGACCATATATTAGGTGGGTTATATTTGCAAAGAGAATTGTGTTTGTTATTTAGTGTTTTATTATATACAAGTATCTGATATATAAAATTTAGGTTATGCATATATGCCTTTATCTTAGTGTTATTTATAATTGCAATGTACGCAAAACAATTAGTCTCGGTTAAATATTTCATGATATTTTGATCTAGAGTCATCAAATTTAATTGACATTTGCAAGAACTGTAATGCCTGAAAATTACTTCTGAATAGTCGTATTAGAAAATAAACGAAGGAATGATTGTTCAGAACGTAACAAAGAAATTTCAAACTTACTATTCACGGTTTTTACTTTCACTACGTTTCGAAGCACATTGATCTCGTCCAACAAGTCGAAAAGCTTGACAAGTTGGTTGATTTGGAGTTTAGCATCCCTTTCAGCACCGAAGAAATTGGAAACATGGACCTATAGATTAAGGTGGAATCTGAATCACATTGACTTTTACTGGAAATCGAACCCGGGTCTCCCATGCTGAAGGCGTGTACGCTAACCACCTAGCCATGAGGGAGCTGTAAGTGTCGAAAAGAAAGATAATCAAAAGGTAAAGATAGATAAACATACTCTAGGACTGGAGGATTAAAATCACCAAAGACTAGCGTACACTTAACTCAAGGAACGCGCTTAGTCTGCATTTATAACGTGTGTGCGACCATGTTCTTGTCATAGCTGTGGTCTGGTCTGGTTTATTGCTCGTATTTTGCAAATAAATTTAGGATGTTTATTTAACCTCTTCCACACTTGCTAGTTGAAGGAGATCGAGGTGCTCCTAAAATCCAAAACTGAACGGTAAAATTTGAAATTTCTTTATCACGTTTCAAATAGGCACGTGATTTATTAAGTAAAATCAGGAAAACATGTCCTTACGTGTTTTTAGGATATGAGTTGACAGAGCGTGCATTCCAGGCTTACCTTTATTTTCGTGCCCTTGTGGTTTAACTTGTGAAAAGCGTTTTTTATGCAATATATAGTTTTAAATTTTGTTTACTAGTGAATTCCACTTTCAGTGCCAGTAGTTTACGTAAATAAACTACAAAATGTATATTAAGATTTTGAGAGTTGATATGGATGTGAAAATTGTTGTGTCTTGAATTTTTTATGTTGTTTTTATGATACTTTGAAGGAAGAATTTTTTGTACTAAAAGCCATTTCAAAATAGCTCCTCTATATTCTTTTATACATAATAGTGACACCAATAAACGTAAAAATGGCATGAGGGGTAAAGGAAGTGCATATGTGCAATATGTGACACTAAAAGTAGGACACAAAGAATAAATGTACAAGATACTCTCTCTCTCTCATGACTAAGTGTTTAATTAGGTTGTGATGATTCGTACCTGATTCGAGTTTCGATAATAACCAATCAGAATATGTTTGGACATCATTGCTTTTTTTTCTGTTGTTCTTGTTGTTGTTATAGAATGCTTTTGTCTATTCTAGTTGTTTCCATTGATATAATGACTTGAAATAAATCAAAATAGTGATCACGCGACAATGGATTTCATTCGTTCTTCAATTGGAATATTTATTTACATGTAAATACTATTGGAAAAATGTGTGCTAAAGTTTTGTACGAAAATTTACGATACCGTAATGCAGAAAGAATATAATGTGAAAAATGAAATGAAATCTTTGAGTTTTACGTCCCACGGTTATGCCGGTTAGGCTAAAGGAGACGGTGATGATGAGAGATGAGTGAAATGGTGGAATGAAGAAAGTGGGAGGAAACGGGAGAACCCCGAGAAAACCCACGAGCACGGTGTTTGTTCACCACAAAGTTCACTTGGCGGGGGTTGGGATCGAACCCGGGACCCCAAGCACCAGAGGTGAACGCTCTACCACTGAGCCACCGCGCCCCCCAGAATATAATGTGAGTTTATTATGGTTACTAATACGTGACCTTGCACTAATTACAGTTTCTGCCTTGATTGATAATTCCTGTCAAAAGTTAACTATGTTTATATGTATATTTATTGTTTGTGTCCTATATTTTAACGCACCAGTATTTTAATTTAATTTTATTATTTCTCTTTTAGCGAATTTTTCTAATATTGATCAAATTCATTTATTTATAGTCAGGACCAAAGACAAAAATGTGGTTTCATGTATATGTGCATATATTTTTCAATTATTATCTTGTTCAGATCAAATGAATTTTAATTTTCGTGAGTATTGCAGATTATTGAATGTTTTTGTTTTTGAGGGTGGAGGTGAGTCGAGAAACATGTATACCTTATTGGATTCATACATATAAAACTGCCATTTTTCGTGTAAAAATATCTGCTGTTGATATTTATTTATTTGTCAAGATATTATTTCATTGAAGTTAACCAGTAAAAATATATAAGTATTGGTTCAATTCTTTGATCGGTACAACCTTTGTAGCAAAGTTGAGTACTTTTAGGAGGAGGAGTTAACTCGAGTGATTTCGTCAAGCAACATGTGTTCAGATATATTTCAAAATCGCTTAAGTTTATGAAACGGTGACTGACTGACTTTCTTTTTCTTTTCTTTTTTTTTCTGTGCAGTGCACAAAAACAAATCTTGCAGATACAAAACTATCTATTTCTTCTTTCAAGAGAGAGAGAAAGAAAGGGGAAGAAAAAAAATAAATCTTTAAATGATCGACTTACTCGGTAAAAATTTTGAAACTTAGATTTACTTCCGTTTGTTACTATACTTAAGTTAGAAATCAAATTTGGTGATTTTCTATTCAGAATATTATTACCTTGGAGTCAATACCCTCCCTGTTATATGATAGAAGTGTATCTTTGACTTCACATTATTCAAATGTTATGTGCTTGTGAATCAAATGAATTCAAGGGAAGAACATTGAGTTCATAGCAATTAACAATATTTGACATTTATACCTTGAAATATGTAGTATGTTTCAGATTTTTCTTTTTCTGTTTTCAGATGTTTATTCAAAATATGTGTAATTGTTAATAACATGTAAATTGAATTATTTTCTTACCGGTATTTTACTGAAAGATAAAAATATAATCTTTTTTGGAAATAATACTTTTGCGAATATGCTGTGTCATTTCATAAATTATTGCAAAGAATCTATTATTTGTATTATTATTAATATTATGATTATTAGCAGTAGTGGTATTCATGTCACAAGCACATATACCAGATTCGTATTTTAATGCCACATTATGTAAAAAAATCATTTCCAAAAGAAAATTACCAAAATTTAAATCCGTTTTTGTATCTTCTTTCTTTCTATGCTGTCATTAATATCTTCAATTTGAATTTTACGAGTGGTGTTAGAATGCATACATCTTTCTAAATGTTCGTAATAAGGCATATCGCTGTTAGTAAATGTATCAAATGTAATTTCTTTTAAAGGAAATAACTACTAAGTAGTTGTAATCATGCTTTTATACTTTTACGACATTATGGCCAGCATTAATACGTAATTAAATATACTTTGCAGTTTATACTAATTGAAATCATCCTTATAGGTTAAAGTCGTTTGTTCTCTTTTTGCTGTGAATTTTCAATGGCATTTACGTACCTCATCCGTATATGCATACTTTTAAGTTAGATTTCCTGCTTATAAAATATTATACTAAAAGCACGTTTGGTATGCATTGTATTTTATTTAATGCAAATAGTATTAGATATTTTCCAATGAAAAGCACAGTACTTTGCATGTGTTCATCTTCAATTTATACTTCAAATAAGTAGTACTTCATTTTACTACTGATTTTCTGAGTCAGTATTTCACTAGTGGGTGTACGGTAGGTAAATATGTAACTGATTGTAATGCGCAATATATATATATAATATGTATGTTGACTATTGTTGAAAGCACATTCAAGTTGATATTGTACCTGAATTACAGGTTACTAGTAAATGTTAAAGTTTAAAAGATTGTGTATTTCTTTCTGGATTTGGACCAAACTGTTCTTGCCCGTGTTTTTTAGTTGAAAAAGTGTGCAATAAATTTTAATATAGGAAGTAAATAAATAATTTCCAGTTAATGTGATTATTTTTTTCTTATTGGTATACTATTATCGTGGCTGTTTGTAGACAGAGTCTGGCACTAACGTGTTAAGGCTGATATCAACTTCTATTAATTCGTAACGTTCAAAACGGATCGTAGAATTTTGTTTTCTTGAAAGTGTGTGTTTTAGGAGATATAGTAATAAGGGTAGCTATGAGAGGTTTTAAAAAATCTATAAAAATTTGAATTTATGTTAGCCTTTTAAATGGTACAAAATAGTTATCAATATGTGGCGGAAAAACTAATGGAATGATAAAAGGAACTACTTGAATAATGTAATAAAAATATTGCAACAACATTCTACATATCACTGTAAAGCATTTTCCAACTCTCAAATAATCACTTTTCCTAATAAACAGGAACCAAGAATGAAATTATTTCAGGAGTTCAGTCATTCTCAGAAATTATATCACATACACTGCATATTACACAACAACAACTAACAATTTTGATTCTTGAATAACTCTTTCAAACTTTCGTGTTTCCCGGAGCTTTGTTCACGGAGATAGAAGAGGAGTAAAAACATCAGGGAAACACAAAGTAATGAACTATCATGAAACAGTAGTAAAAAATGCCTTATCCAATCTATTTCTGCGAATCATCAAGTGTCGGTGGGCCTCGCTGTGAGCTGGTAAGGTTAAGTTCTGTGTTCCTTTGTTTGGAAAGCGTAGGTTACAAACTCTGTTTTCTTTTCTTTTTTTATTGTGCGTTTTGTTCACAGTCTTCTACTCCTTATTTAACCAACAAAACTTCAAGAGTTTGTCAAAGAACACCTCGTTTCAGATGTGTCAATATATTTAAATGAAACGCGATATTGTAGACTCAAGGGTTTTATCTAAAGCCAGAAATAAAACCTAGAGACTGTTTTTTTTTTTTTTTTTTTTTTAATGTTTGTTTATTCTTTTAAAACAACCAAACCTTAACATCTAGGGTGGTTTAAGTGGGAGACTGATTAGAAAAATATATATTGAGTACAAACAAAATAAAAGCACTGACACAAATTGACAATCTTCATCCCAAATAAGGAGAAAAACAAAACTTGACCACTATATACTAATGAAAGGAGAAAACGACCGATTCTTTACATACCAGAATCCTCTATATGTGCGAATTCTATAACACACAAAGTGAAAAACGTGACTGACTGGATCGGAACTCGAACCGAGATCTCTCGCATACTGTGCCGATGCGTTAACCACTACGCCACCCAGTCCGCTTCCCAGAACAGCTACACACTCTCGAGATCGGTACTCTCATCTCGGACCACGTGGGTTGTTCGCAAAATCTGGCCAGACTGAAGACTTGCTGGTAGATAACCGAATAAATGTTAATGTTTACTTCGTCTGTAACTTTATGGAGTCCGAACTAGGTCGAGTTGTAGATCTTATCTGGTCTCCCGAAGGCACCATGTGGAATTACGTTTCTGTCAGAGGCGTCTTCTTTCTTGTTAAGTAACCTTATGTATAGCTATTGCACTGATGCAATTAATATCTAATCAATTGGAGTCTATATATTTCAAAATAATTCAGATAGATCTCCGGTTTCTTTATTATATAGGCTCTGAAGCCAACAACATGTAAGTTAAAAATTCTAAGTCGCCCGCTGTCGTAAGAAACAGAATTAGAGCGAGCTATATCTGTGTAAAATCTGGACTTCGTTTCACAAAAGAAAAGGGATTCTACAATATGTAAGCTTTTCAGGGAATAAAAAGAGAAAAGAATTATTAAGAGTTTAACTATTAAGAATTTGTAAATGAATTGATGTATGCATAAAACAATGATTTTCAAATCCATATGCATTACTGTCGTACGTTTTCCTGAATTAATTTTCACATTATGTATAAAATCCACGTTTTTCTTCATGTTAAACAGGCCAAATATAAAAATTCTTCGGGCAGTGTTTCACTTTGCTGTTTTACGATCAAAACAATCGCATTTGTATCATGTATAGCGTTCGCATCAATCTGAAGAACCAATGAAGGAAAATATTTCTCTTGAGTTCATTTAATATCATAACACGCTACTGGTTCCCCCCCCCCCCCAAAAAAAAAACTTACAAAAGCCAGTTTGTTGAACTTGTTCTGTAAAATAAATCTCACTGCTCATATAAAGAAATTAAAACACATGATCCTGCTTCCATTGAGACAAATTTATTGAGTGTATTTGCGTTCAATGAAATGCCGACCCTTAGCTTTCATAAGGGCATTACAAATTCCAGGCAAGCTCCTTCGTGGCTAAGCGGTTAGCGTATGCGTTTGGGGCGGAAGACCCGGGTTTGATTCCCGGCGGGAGCTCCTATGGTCCACTTCTCCACGTTAATCAGTAGGTCCACTTCTCATATATCCTCGCTACTGAAAGGGACGTTAAAGTCAAGTCAACTCAAATTTCAGGCACTTGTTTGATTAATTTATCCAACTTTTGTGAAGCTGTGCAGCCGTAGTAACTCTGAAGAGCCTTCCGAAAACCTTCAGTATTCGTTGGCGTCTATTTACGGACTGTCCTGTGAAGTTCATCTTACAAGAGCTCGATGGGTAACACATCTGGTGACTATTCCATTTGTTGGTGATGTAATGGTGGTGATTTGTTGTTGGTATCATCTTTGCACTCCAGATAATTACTGTATAGGTTGGAAGATGTTTGGAATTGTAATGCCATTGCATTACAAGTTACTGCCTGATAGAATTCCATGCCTCAATTAAACATTGTGAAATACGTTTTTGTCCATTATTCCGTTAATTCGAACTTGAAAGGTGAAAAGTTGGAATTTAGTCGTTGGTCCAGAGTACCTTCTTCCGTTGTTCATCGTTCCAGCCGTTATATATATATATATATATATATATATATATATATATATATATATATATATATATATATATATATAATCTTTTCCTCCAAGAGTATCATTTTGAAATGTTTCCTGTTTGAAGAAATAGTTTACCGCAGAAGTTCCAGAATTTGGATCACATGCTGATAAACAGGTTATTATTTGGTACAATTTGTTGAAAATCGTTCTTTCATCTCAGATAAAATATTGTCTATTATGCAGAATAATGAAGCTTTCAACTTTATGCTTGGATCTCCGTTTTCAGTGTTTGCTGTTTCCTGTGGTCTTGGTGGCGTATTGTTTGCCATGACTCGATTTGGTGTTGTTTGCCATGATTTTGCCACAGTATTTGCATTCCGATCTTATCAGGTCTCCTTATCGTGAAGATTCACACACACCTGGAGTAAAAGGAATGGTTAAGAGGCACCTTTGTTTTTGATTCCCTGTAACAAGTGGTAAGTGTTCTCCCTTTGGGACGAGAAAGGTCTCATTAGACTCGCTCCTTTAAGAGAAGATTAAGCTTCAAACAAATTAACACAAAACATAATTAATATTACAATAGCTTAATAAATTGAATAATTGCATTTTCTCTTTTAACGGAGTTCTTAATATCATCTCCTGTTCATAATGTTCTGTTTTTCGTTATGCTACGTGACTAAAGAGCTGTATTTCATATACTTAAGAAAAATGAAATGAAATATTTCCGTTTTACGTCACATGACTATGCCGTGTGAGCTAAAGGTTGTGATAATGATGAAAATGAATGAAAAGCAATGTCTTAAAGAAAGTGGAAGGAAACAGAAGAACCTCCGAGAAAACTAACACACACGGTGTTTGTGTACCAAGAGCCCACTTCGTGTGAGCTGGATTAGGATTTAGATCTCTGGGCTTTCAGCATCTATGGCCATGTTAGCCCGTCACGTATGAGAGATGACGTCCCTCGGCAATCACACTATCCAGAGCAAGGAAGGAAGGAAGCGACCTGGGACCTACACCGTATATGTAAGGTACCACCCCGGCATTTGCCTGGTATGAATGAGAAAAACATCATTCAGGATGACTGGCCTGAAAAAGCTTTTTACACTTTTTCGACCGAGTGCCCGAACTGGGAATCGAACCCGGGAACTCAAGCGATCTGGAATCTAACCAGAGACCCCAAGCACCAGAGGTGAATGTTTTACCACCGAGTCACCTTTGCCCCTACATACTTAAGAAATGTGTACATATATAATAGTTCAGACGATCTCAAGAATAGGAAAAATTACAAAATGTCAACTGTAATACAAGCATATATGTTAACTTACGAAGTTCAAAGTTGATGTAATACAGCCCTTCTGTTATTTCTAACTTGTTTCTTATATCCCGCAGCACGTTTTCTATAGAGGTAACGTACTATACAGCGTGGTACGTAAGTGGACGTACCCCTAATTGGGGTTTTCTGACGGTTTTAGGTTTTACCCACATTTGTTTGGTAATATTGCTTGGCATTGTCTGGCAACATTGCTATCCATGTTTATCTGTTTTCTGCTTGGTAACAGTTATTTGCAGCGAAGTTGGAGTAATCAACAATGTGTGATCAAAGTCCATATAGCATTGAACAAAGATTAGTTGTTGCGGTTTGCCTCCAAGAAGTCTCGATCTGACAACATCAGACAATGCTCTCTGGGGTTTCAGAAAGCAACAAGTAAGAAACACTCGATATCACACAACGCAGGAATTACGAGCAGCTGTGGAATACGCCTTCACCCTCGTGACTCCAGAGTATCCCCGCAAAATATCTGTGAGAACTTGGCGCAGAATTCAGCTGTGTTACGACATGGATGGTGATCATACCGATGTTTATGACTCTTGAGACTCTTAAGACTTCAAGGTAACTGTATACAGGCATTCTACCATAACGAATGCTATACTGTTGAAACTAAAGGGGGAGGGTACGCCCACTTCCGGACCACCCTGTAGAGTAGAATTATGCGCCCAGAAACATGAAATAAAGTTATAACACCATATCACATTTGATTCATACTCCCAGGCGGCTCCTATTAGACCCTTATCCTCTGCATTCTGTATAAACTGCACGTTGTCCATGCAGAAAAATACAAATCCGACATAAAATGCTATTGTTAACTACTGAAATTTATGTACAAAGCTGAAGCTTCTGAGATATTTTCTCAGGTCACCATCCTCTCTCAGATGATGAAGTATTGACTGTATCCTAGCATCAAGTCTTATATAGATTGCTTTTCTTTTCTTCTCAGGAATGCTCTGCATTTCTATTCCTCTGAAAACATTAACATTAAATCAGCACCTTCACAAGGCTAAAAATGTGAGGGGTTCTGGATATTATTTTATTTAAGCGATTATGCCAGCCTTTTACGGCGTTATTTGTTCGATGCCTCTCTCTGCTACAATTCCAACTTTCTGAAGGAAGAGTTGGATTTTCCAGCCATTGCTTCGTAAAGTAATAGTTGAAAGCCTCGACTTTTTGTCCAGTTGGGCAGTTCTCCATGATGATCAACCAACTATCAGATATATATACTACTGGTATTAGTGCCATTGCTCCACACATCCGAACATGGCGCACCTCCTCATTCTTAAGATAGTCACTGACTAGCCCTAGACTCCGTGCTTTCCGCCTGATGCTATGGTTGAAATGGTAGTTGCATCCTGAAATCCCTGCATTTGGAAACGTAAAATGTAATGCACTGATTGTTGCAGTTTCAAAATCCACCTTCAAAATTCTTTGATGATTTTATTCACACCAAGTTTTCACAATTGAAACTAGATGTCTGTAAATGTTCTGTGGTTTATCAGGAAGCAAACCGTACAAAACTGACACAACAGATGTACTATCACGTGTGTTCCTAGATCGGCATGTGTGGCATAGAGATGCGAGAATTGCTTGGAGCAGCTCTTAAACGTCCCATCCGCAAACCAGTCTTGGCTAGTCTTCAGAGCTGACTTAAGTCACTCGAATCCAAGACAAAGTATTCATTTCTCGCCATCCAGTCTATCTTACTGCAAGAAAGATGTACCATCATTGAAACGAAGAAGATCGTTGGAGAAGCAGATTTCGTTAGAAGTCCGTATATCTTGCTTAATTCTGAGAACTTTCCTTCTAGCAGCGTTTAAAGAACATTTTTTCTGACTATGTAGTGGAATGGTAGTCATCAGATCCAGTCCATGATTTACAGACATAGCCACTTCATTTTTGAAAATCATAGACACTGGGGTAAAGAGCTTTTCTTGAACCTTGTACTTCACGAGTCGCGTTTTTACTTCACAATCTGCGAAGTCAGGCTTACAAGTATGTTCTCTTAGGACGGCTACAGTTTCATTTTCTGATTTCGCTGTTCCTGGACACCGTCTCTTTTCTATTTACACACAGCTGAAAAGTAAAAACAAAAAGTAACATGTGTTACTTTAAGAGACATAATGAATAGAACGCAGATTTAATTTAATGATGAAAATAATGGAGTGTCATTTTTCTGCTTTTTATAAGAGGAAATCATCTTCATTTTTGTCTCCTAGAAAAAACATTCTTAAGGACGTTTATGTGTATATACTAAAACTGAACACTTTCTCATATATTTTGTGAAATTCAAGCTAAACGAATTAACAAATCATTGCTATGTAAGTCATGAAAAAACCTTACAAAGAACTAAATAGAGAGATGAATTCTAGAAAAAATTGAAATTATTACGTATTACTGAATTAATAAATTAGGGTAAATGCATCTATAGTCAACCATTTCCCAAATGTCAGCCATGTAGCACTTAAAAGCAACGGTAAACAAAAATCTAGAACAAAGTTCATAGATTTTTCTTTTGCTTTCTTATTCTTCAGCGAGTCTGTATGCAGAAAGTTACTTTTGTCCTATGTATTTGACTTTTAGAGTTTGTAGCACCAGAAGTTTTGCTCCGAAATGTCATCTGGTAGAAGATATGAGGCCCGCCACACATTTGTGTTTGCTATATTACTATTATTATTATATACATTTATCTTATGGAAAACTAAAACTTCTATTATTATTTCTAACAATTGTTGTCAACGCATGAATGTGTACAAAATATTAAAAATGTTATTATTAAAACAAAACTACACTTCTAAAGATTAAAAAAAAAAAAAAAAAAAAAAAAACGTTATTTCACGACGACTCATTTATTTAACACAAATTTATAGACACCGTATTTTAAAATATTTCTTGATTCACACTTCAAATTGATGAAATGTAGATAATATTTCCTGACATGACTATAAACATCTAACAATATCCTTCTAGAAAAAAAAATCAAACTATACTTAAATATAAATATAGCTTCTCAATGGAATCAGCCTACACAAACTCATTAAAATATCAATTAGTAAGCAATCGAGTACTGTCTAATGTCAAATGAGCAAAACCATAAATCACTAATGGCTAACGGTAAAAGTAAGAAATGGAACATTCAGATATAATTTAAATTTTGAGAATAAACTGAAGCACTCCTAAAATCCCTTTGGAGAGAAATGTCGAATGAATACTCAAAACTAGGATTACGGAATAAAAGCAGTAACCCAATAATGTATGTGGGACCGTTTGTATTGTATGCACGCATTTCGTTTATAATAGATCTGATTGTTATAATACAGTCGTCTGACAACCCTCAGCTTATTAGTCGATTTTTTTATAAATCTTCATGACTATGATGTAAGATAAATCAGAGAGAATAATACAGTGGTAAACAACACCAAAATCGACTCGTGACAAACAACACATAATCTATAAAATAATCATCAAGACGAAACGATGGCCTCTCATTTTTGGCTGTCGCTATCTTGGAAGTCAATGGTAAAGTCACACTTCTTATCAATAGTGTAAGCTTCTTTGAGTAAATAGTCAAACTCGTCATCTGTTCTCATTTTAGTAAGATTTTCTGTAGTTACCTTTATTAGTTTGAGACATTTGTCAGCCCCAATTGTCGGTTACTGTAACCCTTTTGATATTAATATATTAACATAATTCAAAATCTCATGCAGGCAAACAAGAGTGATAATAATATCAAAAGATGTAATTTGAATAAGAAGGCTCTTTGCTTCAGCTGCTTCTCTTCGTTTCTTACTTTCAGCACACGTTTGTAACGCTTTCATTATAAGTTCAAAGCGGTTAAAGAAAAAAAAAATTCACTCCTTTGTATTTTGACACCCACCTGATGTCACTGTGTTGTGGAATACTAGTAACTTTTATTCCAATTTTAGTTTCTTTTTTAAATGTAAAAATGTTCCGAAAAGATTAGGAAGATTGAAAAGCATACACAGCTTCTAAAAAACCTATGGTTTCACCAACAGATTGCACTTTTTTCTTTTTTTTCTTTTCTTTTTTTCTTTTTTCTTTTCTTTTCTTTTCTTTTTTTTTTTGACACATCAACGAGAATTAAATTTGGTCTCTGTGCATAGCACTGCACATAAGGACAAAGGTTACTCTACATTTCTCGTATTATAGCTTGAAGTCCATTAAATTCTCCTGACATAACAGAGGCACCATCTGGCTTCCACAGTTTTAATATCAAGACCAATAGAGGTCAAAAAGTCTTTTACTGCGTTAGCCAATGAATGCGAGTCAAGCTCTTCCAATTGAACGAAACCAAACAGATACTTATTTGTTCTTCATGTCTTTCATCATGAGCCTCATCAACAATGATGCTACAAATAAAGCTTCCAGTTTTGATTTCTTGTATTATATTATTTGTAATTATGTGTGAAGCAGCACTTAAAATATCATTTTGTACATCTTTAGAAGTATATTTAGCATTTTCGGCATATTTTTTGTACATATATATATATATATATATATATATATATATATATATATATATATATATATATATCGCTGTTTAATCTGTCGTTTTCGAGGCACAGTAGTTGAATCAATTCTTTAAAATTCCTAGAATTATGCTCAGGGGACAGCTTCTCCTTTTTCTTTCTGCTTTCCTTATATTCATAATCACTTTCTTCTGAACTTACTTCTTCAGCGAAACGTTTGACTTTCCTGTGTCCTCTTAAGCCAATATTCTGTTGCACACAATATAATATACTTCTTATAATTGATTGTAACGTTTTTCTGCTAGTTTCTACTTGTTTTGCTAACTGTTCATTCATTTTGATGGTAATGTTGCCAGTTTTCTGTGCATCTAAGCAGCACTTGTGTTTAACTAAACACATTTTATGTGAATTTGAAACCAATCTTTCTGTTTGACTAAACACATTTTATGTGAATCTGAATTTTGTTTTTTTCTAGCATTTTCCCTAAATTCTGCCAGCCATTATAACCTGACGTAACAAGGGTCTCATTTCTAGCGTGGATTTTAATTGAAAAATGGCGAGAAAGAAAAAGAAACATGGCATTATTATTATTATTATTATTATTATTATTATTATTATTATTATTATTATTATTATTATTATTATTATTATTATTATTATTATTATTATTATTTTGTAATTAATATTCTAACAAAAAAAAAAACTATCGTACCAATTACTTTGAAAGAACCGGTTTTTGCCCCCTATATTTATTCTAGGAAAATTTAATTTAGGTTATGTTGGGTCACTATTACAATCAACACAGATCTGATGGCATTTCATCGTGTTTAATTATGTTAACAGAAGTAGGCCTAGCACTTTCGTTAAGATCACTTCCACTGGTAGAGGGCATAAAGTTGCTTAATCGTATTTTTTATGCGCATCCTCCTCTTCATTGCAAGTAGTGTTTATAGGTATAGGGTTTTCATCAAGTTTATCTGATTCGGCCTCACTTATCTTTTGATCGACACCACTGCTGCTAACGTTTGCATGCGGAAACTGCGTTTCTTTTTGATCAACTACTTTTCCATGTTCAACTGTTGCATACGAAACTTGACCAAATATATTATGAATAAACACCTAGGGACCAGACACATGCACTACTCGTAAGAGTAAGTTAAAATTGTTTATTGTTAGCTTGTCACTCGTCACACTTATTACCAGAACAGAGAAGTGTTCACTCAGTACTCAAATACGTCAACAATACACTGTCATCTATTGGTAACCAAATTATAGCGATCCGGATCATCTTGACCTCTTTATCGCGTTTCGTTATTACACACAAAAATGAGGATACAATTACTTGTATGTTACCAATAGTTAAAAGAAAGAGAATCACGTATTATCGAGAACGATGCAAACAATATAATAGTACTACTAAAAAATCCAGAACATAACGCCTTAGCTATAGATTGTTGAAAACCAGGAAAAGAGGATGACGTTTAAGACTTAGACTAGAGCGCTTTTCACGTTGCTTTGTGGTAAGAAAGAAAGAAACAAACAAAGAAAATGACGAATGAGTCTCGGTGGTAAATGATAAATTTAATTGTTAGTAGTTCGATTTTTCACATTAATGATAATATCTTCATCAGAAAACCTAACATAAAACACTCTTCAGGGGTTAAAGATTTTAATAAAGATCAACTTACGAGAAATGCCATTTTACGACCGTAATTAAGCAGCTTTCAAAACAACCGTCCCTTTCTCGCTTGTAAGATTACCAACCATCCATATCGATTTTGTCGGGATAGTCTCGATTTCAAACAAATTGTACTGCATCCCGACGCGACGTGACTCTGTTGGGACTTCAATGTCCCTATTTTCATTATTATTGTATTAAAGTTTTGGAATACGTTAACTATTTCTACTTTCTACCTTGCATGTATTTAGGTACACTACATAGGGTACCCCTACTCAAATTGCCTGACCTTATTTTTTTATTATATATGTTATAGGGCTTATTTGATTTAAATTGTCTTACTTTTCTGTTATCAATTAGATATATATGATTCGCTCTTCACTAGAAAGATTCCTAGCCCTTTTCAGATTAGAAGAGAGATGAGCACTGCTCAATGATCCTTCTCGTTCTTTCACCACCCAGTGTTATGACATCAATTGATAGCATAAGATATTTCAGTAACACTTTGAATTTTCACTATGTGTGCTATAAATATACATATAAACTAAATTAACTACCTTTTAATTTATTCCACTTGAACTGCTAAAGACCATTATCTATTTCATCCTGCTTCCACCATCGTCTATGACGGTTTGTATTTTGGCCCTGCCTGAGCCTGAGTCTTGAATTTGTTATAGTGGGTTTCAAATTTTGTCATTCACTATTTTATGAAAACATCTTTTTATTTATTTATTTATTTTATTTTTTGCATTTTATACACAGGAAGATTTCTTTGGTTCAGCAAAACTAGACACTAAAGAAATAAATTCCATTGACATTTATGGAAATTAAGTTTTGGCTTTCTTTCTCTGATGCATATTTTCTTTCTTTCTTTTTTTAATTATTTTATATACACTTAAATTAATTCTTTCGACCTCTTGATTAAAGTAGATGGAAGCTAACGCAATACGAAGTGCATTCACGAGGAAAGAATACTTAGAACTGATGAGTTCTATATACTTGTACTTACAAAACTAAGAGGCTCTGTTTCTGCACAGTTGGATCTACGTATCTGGATTTGTTTCCCCTTCTATAATTTATTGCATCGTTTAGATGTCTGGACTCTTGTTCAACAGTCTTGGCGTTATTGTAACGATTAGAAGGGAAAGGAGAGAACGAAAATGAGTTATGAAATAGTCAAACGTAATATGCGCCCGAAAAAGACTGGTCGGTCGCATAATACCCTGGCTACCTATGCTATTCGTCGTCTGCTGTTTTCTTTGCTTGAAAGAACTCCAAGCTTCGGAAATTGTTTTCACAGTAGTG
Organism: Thermobia domestica; assembly: GCF_964235325.1. NCBI lineage: Eukaryota > Metazoa > Arthropoda > Insecta > Zygentoma > Lepismatidae > Thermobia > Thermobia domestica. The sequence continues at coordinate 186,195,408 of NC_137459.1, forward strand.
GTTGATGCTATTTGTTAAATAATTATCTATCACTAATATAGATAGTGAAAAATATGTTTACTGTTTATTGCATCTTTTAGCGTTTATATACTTTTCAAAATTTGTGGGTAGGTCCGTGCTTACCTGCCCTAGGCGCTAAAACTAGGCTGACTCGCTGACTCGCTCAATCCTCAAACTTCAACATTATTGAAAATCTATTGCCAATTTTATTGCAGTGAGTCTAACGCATTTTCTCCATCATCGCTGACACAAGTAAGCGCTCCGTCCACTTCCTCTGGAAACAATTCACGAGTTACATGACTGAATTCCACGACGAATGTAAGTTATTCTGCAGCCTAAAGTTGATCCAGCGCCGCATTAATTATAAAAGTTGCATTTCATTAAGGTGTGTCATTTATTTTGATAACTATCTGTATGGATATAAATGATGATAGTCGTTTTTATCTTTCATTTCTGCCTGAAGCCTTCTATTCTTTGTCGGAAGTGGTGCTGTACTGTACCACTTCATGCTTTAGCCATACTTAGGGGTGGGTTAATCATCAAGCAAAATAAGGACGTGATTGTAGGGCATCAAGGGAAGGGTGAACGACAAAAATTTGCATAGACAAATTTACCATGGACTATATAAGCAATACTGCAAATGGTGCAGCTGAACCAGGATTCGCAACAGGGGCCCCCATGTTAAATGAAGAAAATGCGTACAAATATATACAACAATAACAAGAGCACTTAGAGCACGACTGCAGATCTCTTTCAAAGGCCATGAAATCGAATGGGAAAATCCCCGTACGTAGCCCAAATTAAAGCAGGGAATCTTTGTATGAAGTCTGTGAAATGTGTATACTTTCTGTACAACGTCAGTGCAAAACACACACACACACACACACACACACACACACACACACACACACATATATATATATATATATATATATATATCAAGCACGTAGCCAGAATTTTTTTCGGGGGGAGACAAACAAGTGAAAAAGAATATATATATATATATATATATATATATATATATATATATATATATATAATATATATATATAAATATATATATAAAGAATGAATTCATGAATTAACTGCACAAAGAGCTATATTCTGCATTAAAACAGTTTATTTTCTACATATAAATCATTCATTTACCAATTAGAATCTAATATGTATGAGACATTGTATTTACTACAAGAATATAATACTGTAAAAATGTAAAAAAAGGGAAAAAAAAAGAAAGTGTTTAAATGCACTTGAAGTCTCAGGTAGCCCCCTGATATTTAGTGTTTCTCAAAAAATTACAATAGTAGTAGAGTTAAAGAATTATTTTCCTCTTTCCACTGCTAGCCATCACATCAATCGCCTTTCCAACATTAGGCGATAACTGGGAATAAATGGATAACAATGCAAGTCCTCTAAGCCTTTCACCACCCATGTTGTTTCGGAGATATGATTTGATTCTTTTCAATGAAGAAAAGGATCTGTCTACTGATGCTGTTGAAACGGGCAAGCAAGCGAAAATTCGGAGTAGCTTGCTGATTGACGGAAAGAAGGCTGGATCACATGCATTCAATACATCCATTACATCGAGAGGTTTGTTTGGTTTTGCTCGCCATTTTTCACGCCACTGGCTGTACTCTGCTTTGATGACAGGTTCAGAAACAAAAGTTACCCAATAGAATTCAATATTTGAAAGATCTGGCAGCTTTCTTTTATCAGCACTTTTTGGAAGCAGAATCTCTAGAGAAGATAATATACTTTGTTATCAGAAAATCTTTCTTTGAGTCCAGAGATTAAAATCATCTAAACATGGTAAAAATATTGATCTTCTAAAATACTCTTCTGGAGAACAGCTTGGTGGATTTGACCTTCTCATTTGTTCGCCAATCATCCGAGGGGCCTGAATTTCACTTCCGAATATTTCCTTTGCTAATTTGGAACAAGATTTGAAAATATCGCTGAACTGTCAGTCAGCATTTTCTCGCACTTTTCCCAGCTTCTTTGTTACTTGTTCAGCATATTGAACAGCAGATGCCAAATCATAGTTCGGTTTTTGAAGATAGGCCGACTATGATAGAGTAAAACTAAAAATCAGCTTACACGTTTTCATTGACACCAAAAAATAACCTTTCTCTATGGCAGCCAAAAGTGTCGACGCAGTTTGTGCCACAGTTCGGTGGGTCGTAGATAAATCTCTCAAGGTCACAACTATTGGTTCAAACAGCTCACAGGATACAGTCATTGAGTCGTGACGTTGCATGAATCTTGTCTCACACATACTGACGAGTCGTTTTTTCTAGCTCTCTGGTGTAAGTTTTCCTATATTTACTTTCAGTTTTTCCTTCTCTAAGCATTGTTCCTAAAAAGATTACACATTTCCTTCACAACACCGGTGGCGTTTCTCACGTCAGGAACTGATAAAGAATGAGAAAGCACCAAATTCAGTCGGTGAGAAGCACAGTGGACGTAGGTAGCTTTTGCAAACTGTGCTTTTATTCTAGCTTGCACACCACTAATTTTCCCTCCCATGTTGGCTGCTCCATCATATCCCTGTCCAATAATATAGTCCATATTTAATCCCAGAAATTAGCTCTTATTAAAAATTGTCTCACTGATGGCTTCGGCAATCAAATCATATAGTTAAAAAAAAAAAAAAAAAAAAAACTCTCAAGAAATCCTCTCTCAATGTGCTTTCGTAAGTGTAACGAACACACAACGAAAATTGTTCTTTTCCACTCACGTCCAATGTTTCATCTCCTAAAATGGCAAAAATATTTGTTTTGATTTACTCGATTCACCATTTCTTGTTGTATGAGCTTTCCACAAACTTCTATTATCTCATTTTCAATTTCAGGACTTAAGTAAGTTGCATTCTTGGGATTGTTTATTACATGTTTTCGCAGTTTCATCATAAGGTGCTCTAAATCGCAACAATGCCCGAAATTTCTCATCCTTATGAAGTGGTTTTTCTAGAGATAAGTGACCACTGTCTTTGTTACCCCGTAAAGGCAACTCTTGTTCTCCACAGAAAATGACAGTTTCTACTAAAGCTTTCAAAGCCGCTCTGTTTTGTTCTTTTTCCTTTCTTCTTTGTTCACTCAGTTGCGTAGCAACATCCTCCATTTTTGATGTAGTGATTTTTAGAAAATTTTCTATTGTCAATGTTGAAAACTGATGGAATTTCGACGTAGAATGTTCTCTAAATTTTTCAGTTGCGTCTTTCCAATTGCCGCAAAGTTTTGATACCAAACTTCCAACTTTCTGATGCAGGCCTTTTCCTGCATATTCTGACGAGAATATAACACAGTATTTACAGTAGGCTCCACATTTCACAGGAGAAAATACTAGCCATTCCCATTCTGTCATCCAGTCTCTCTGATAACGCAATTTCCTTTTTCCATAAAAGGAAGTCGGGAAAATGAAAGATGTATCAGGTACAAGCACATTAGTCAACACAGTTTTTCTTTGTTGATCTGTCAGTGGGGAATTTGTTGGATTAGAATTAAAGACATAGTCCGAAACTTCGCCGATGTTTGGGAAATTTACACTCAAAACAGCTTCTGCACTTTTACTTGTCGTTGCGTACACTTCACACTGTTTCTCAGATACAGTTTTCTCTATTACCACTTCGGCTTCAGTCACAGACACAGATTTTACCGCTGAATCACTAACAACAACTTTATCACTCACAACAACCACTGTTCCTCTTTCTTTCCTACTTTCTTCACTTTCATCCGTATTTTCTTCGACACTGGTTTAAAGAAACTATTTATTCTCTTCATTTTATAGACAGGTAATGCACAGGTACAGAGGACATACGCTCTTCTTACAAAAATTTACTTCACTTCTTCTTTTGAATCACTAGTGAAGAGTTAAGGGAACCGCATTTTATACTGCTTCAAACAAACTTTTTTACTAGAGTTTGTATTTTCAGGAATGTTCGAGAAAAGTCTCAATGTATTGTTTGTGCCATATAGCGGCTCCGTTTGTCTACCAGTTATTAATTGCTGGGATTTACATTTCTCCTTACTGCGTGAGAGTTCAGAGGGCGCCGCTACAAGGGTTCAGAAAAAAACAGTACCCATTGTTAAGGCGCAAGTTACGTCACGATTTGGACGTAGGAAACAGCATTTCTTATTCGCCTTTGAAATAAACTATCGGACTAAAATTTTACATGCTATTATTATCTAATCGTATTATATTATTCTTAGAAAAGACAGAATTCACTACAAAACATATTGCAATGAATTTTGGGTGATTTATTTTAAGAAAATAATTAAAATTAAATTTGTAAGTGGTAAAACACTTTGGATTCCTAAAATTTCTTAATGAAGATGGCAATGAAATATTTAATATTTGCTTAAAGTACATTCTTATAATAATAATAATAATAATAATAATAATAATAATAATAATAATAATAATAATAATAATAATTATTATTATTATTATTATTATTATATACTAAATATATTCCTGAAGAAATGATGGGAAACATCCAAAACATCCACTTGTCCAGTTGCACAAAATACCAACAGGAGTAGACTTGGACGGGCACATTCCTTTAATTATACTAATAATTTCTCATTCCCTACAACTATCGCTTTGTTCCCTTTAAAGTTCATGTCACTAGCGAAACGAAACCAGATGAGAGGCATTTTCGTGTTCTCCCTGTTGAAGTCCAAACTTAGTTTTCAGCTCTTTCTTCTTTTACAAAAGGAGCCGTCTATTTGTAAAAACAAAAATTTCGACAATAAAAGCAGTATAAGTTTCATCCGGTAGTTGATGAGACTATTTTTACAATTTGCGGCTCGTCTTTCTAGTTTAACTATAGTTTAACTTTGTGTAATTATCATGATAGTGTACAACATAGGTGATGACCTTTCCTTTTTTTATGGGTATCCACGCTTTACTATTTGTAAGATATGCCTAAATCACAACGTTTCGGAATCTGTTTATATTTTTTAACAGATCCAACACTCCAAACAGGGGAGGCTACCCCTGAGACGCATGAAAGACAATCAAGACGGCACAGATTATTGATATACCATGAATTTCAAAATTATTTTTACATTCTAAAGGCGTCAGATTTTTCTTTTGAACCACGATTAGCTGATCTTTGTATTAATAAAAGTTCCAATTAAATATTGAGATTTTGTTTTACAGATTTCAATGTCAGAATAGCTCTTCCGTGGGTCAGAATGAGCTCTTCCGTGGCTAAGTGGTTAGCGTACGCGCCTTTGGCGTGGGCAACCCGGGTTCGATTCCCGGCGGGAGCTCATATAGTTCGGATTCCACGTTAATCAGTAGGTCCACGTCTCATATAGCCTCGCTGCTGAACGGGCCGTTAAACCCAAAATCAACTCAACTCTGTGGGTCAGAAACATTTACATTACGCAAAAACGATGAAAAATTGCAGGCTTTCGATACATGGGCATGAAGAAAAAAGGAGAGAATTTGATGTGAGAAGGTGTTAAAAATAGCAGTAGGGAAAAAGAAGAATTTTAGATATTGTTAAGAGGAGGAAGAAAAACTGGTTAGGATATTGGCTGAGGAGGAGCTGTATTATGAAGGACGTGCTGGAAGGTATTGTGGAAGGAAAGAGAGGGAGAGAGCGAAGGAGACTAATTGAAGGAAGTTATTAAAACAAAATTGCTACGTCAAGACGAAGAGACTACCTGAGAACCACCGAACATCGAAGCTTCTCAGTTGCAGCAAGTAACCTGCCAATAATGGCAGAATTGCTGTTATGAAGATGATGATATATTTAGCAATATTGACTAAAAAAAGAGAGAGAAAATTAAAATGATAATTATTATAATCAAACCTCTTAATAGTTTAGAATACTTTGAGTGAAAACAGAAAACGATTTGACTGTTTATGTCTTGTGTGTAAATTCAATCTATTGACTTGTATTAGAAATACAAAATAACGGCATCAAACTCCAAGTTATGCCTCACTTGTGAATATGGATTACTAGCATCAATTACCCACTTCGTTGGGTTAAATTTAAAAAATAATAATATATTTCGTTAGTCAGTCACTTTTTACTATTAGTAAATAGCTCTCTGATACCGGTCATTTTCGGTTATTTTTATATTTCTCTCCCCTCCTCCACCCCAAATTGCGGGGTTGAATGTGAATTTAAACGGCATCAGAAGTGTCTCTGTTCGTCTCAGAGACCCCAATACTAAGGATTCGGCACTAATATCGATCATTTTCAATAAACATATATCTCCTTTACTCCCATGTAGCGAGGTACGGCATCGGAAGTGTCATTGTTCATCTCAATGACCTCGAAAACCATGAATTCGACATTTTTGATCATGGTAATTTTTGATAATGTTATATTATCTTGTTCCTCCCCCAAGTTGCGGTGCTGAATTTGCATTTAAACGGTGTATCACTGTTCACCTAGCGATTCCGAAAACTATGGATTCGACACTAATATTTGGTCATTTTTGATCATTATTATGTATCTCCCTCTCTCCAAGTTACGAGGCTGAAATTGGTCGTAAACGGTATCGGAAGTGTCAGTATTCAACTCAGCGAACTTGAAAACTATGGATTCGACAATAATATTTGTCATTTTCTATCGCTTTTATATATCTTTTCTTCCGTCACCCAAGCTACTGGCTTGAACTTGAGTAGTCCTGTCACTTTTTGTATACAATAATAGAACAGGAGGTGGTCTATTGAACTGTTAGTCTGTGTATTTTCTTGTCAGTGGGGCCTCCCCGACCCTGGGTAGGTCCCTGGGGGAGGAAGATTTATTACCTGGGCAATAGAAGGGGATGGGGTGTTCCTGGAAAGTGGAATGACCTCTTTTTCTGTTGAAACATGAACTTACATGATTCTTTAATCGAAATTTTAAAACTTATAATCAAATTAAAAATAAAAATGTTTCAGATTATTAGAACTTCAGTATATGGTTTAAAACGCGATCCCTAGCTTCCACAAGCTTTTCCCATTAATTTAATTGTGATCTTACTTAAATATTTAATTTGATCCATCAAAAGGATATCATTTATTTTAATTCAAACATTTCCTTCCGTTGGGAGTGAATGGAAGATTTCATTTTTCCTCCCATCGCCCTATTAATGCTTATAGTTTCTTGTTTGAACAGGGAAATTCTTCTCTTCCCCCGCGATGATTGACCACGTACATCGATCCCTCTCTTTCGTTACCACTGAATGAGCACATATTTCTTGTCACGAATGGATAAATGCTTTTTCCCCACACTTTGACGAGTTCACCACGTCTCCCTGGTCATCTTCCCACCTCTCTTCTCACCTTGGTGACAAGGTGCCTCCATAGGTTACTTCCCCCGCCTACCCTCGACTGAGTGGCATGGTTTCTCTCATGCCAATAACCTGATGGATAAACGCCTGTGTTCTTACATTTGTTTTCGGATGTCTAATTGGCGCCCATAAGCAGTGTTTCAGACCTCATTATCCCTTCTTGAATGGTCTGTTCTTTGTGGTAAGAATACAACACATATTGAGATATATGTCGAAATGAAGCCCATATATATTTTAACAGTATAAAGCTGACAATTTTCATTCCTTCGTTCAAAATGTGTAACTCATTAAAATCAAATTTGTATGAAAATTGCTGGTTGACCCCGCCTTAACGAATTTTCTAGTTGTTTGTAGGTATTAGCTTGTATTTCTGATGATGCGCCATGTGTTATTAAAACTACGTTAAGCTGTTTTTTTGTTGGTAGCTATGGGCGTCACGAATTCAGGCATACTGGGGATCTTCAAAATAGAATTTGGCGACTACAAAGTTTTCGCACAGTATGGAACTGTCTAAAAATGGTTAATACTTTGAAGAAATTGAAATTTCATGACCTCCATAGAAAAGAAAGGAATGTATTCTTTGATCCTACAAGATGCTTGCAAACGAAATATTCCTTTCTTTTCCTTTTTTGTAGACTGAACCCAAGTGGTATTACAAAGGAAAAAATTGCGCTTGCTCCTCTTATGTTAATAAATAAATGTACTATATAAACCCACAGCGCCAATTCCAAACTAAGTTCGGTCTTGCGACACGTTTAAGTTGTGGTTATTGCGCAGTATAAAACTTGAGTTTTAACGTTTCTTTTCTGCTTTTTTGTCTGTTCATCAAGAGGAGATACCATATTCAAGTAAGTTTTATAAATATTATTATTGCTTTGTTATATTTGTATTGAGAGTGGAGTGGACCCCCAAGAAATGTACATAAATTGTTTGTTTGCTACAATTTATACAAAAATCCAAAACACTTTTTTTGTCGTGAGAATGCTAATTTATTTTCAGAAGGATTGAAACGGGAAACCCCTACAAAATTGAGACACATTGTGTTTCTTATAAAAGTAATTAATGCTGTGTAGAAACGAACCAAGAACTCTCACCACCACCGCAGAAAACTACCACTGAGCCATTATATTTTTAATCCGGGGAAAACCACTTCTGAACCAGCTCCCCCAACGAACGAGAGATATTTGCTTTTGAAAAAGATTAGTTGAGGGTGCTAGCACCCTTTTTAGCGTTACCACTGAATTGTTTTACAGTTGACTAAATTATTGTTTGAACACTATGTCTTAGTCTCATCTCACATACGCAATCCAGAACTATATTGCTTGAAGACTATGTCTTAGTCTGGTCTCGTCTCACATACGCAATCCAAAATAGTATTGGTTGTAGACTATATCAGTCTCGTCTCGTCTCACATACGCAATCCAAAACTATATTGTTTAAACAGTATGTCTTAGTTTTGTATTGTCTTATGGGTAATTCAAACTTTATATGTTTGAAGACTGTTTTAGTCTCATCTCGTCTCATGGGCAACTTAACCACGAAAGATTGAAGGATGAAACTATTATTATTATTATTATTATTATAAGTAGAAATATGTGAAAATCTAAAACTTTATATGATACTTTTTTAAAAACAAGTTAGCGTCTTATTTACACGGAAAATATTTGACTAGTATCAGTCCTTTTAGAAAAATACATGGTGACGTCCCTTGAAAACCCCCAATGATAGAGTTCATAGTTTACTTCGGAAATCAAGTGTGGAGTTTGTCTGAACCTTTATAACTAAATGAGAGATTAAACAGAATTGCAGATCAGTCCAGGGAGAAAATCCTGTACACGATCCACCTCAACACTGTGTACAGGATAATCATACTTTTTGTTTTTCACTCCTCAGCCTGCCTCGTCATATGCTATTGTTCCAGCAATGGTTGGACATGGCAACATGAACAACAATAGTACAAATAGTACTACTAGTAGTCCTAATAGTGGTAGTACAAGTGGTAGTAGTAGTGATAATAATAATGGCGCGTATAATCAAAGAAATAGTAATTTCGAAGTTGTAAGAGAAAGCAGACAAAGGTTTCTTAAGTTTCATCTTGCGGGCCATGAAATTTCCGTCAGACCTATGGGTGATGAAAGAAATATGAATAACCCAGAGGGCTATATCGAAAGTTTAATTGATTTTGCGTTGGAACATGTCATCTCCAATGCACGCCCCTCGGACTACGTTGGCTTATACATAGACAGGAGCAATAGTACCAACAACAAACCAGTGTATGTCCCGTGGAGAAGAAAGGGCAATTTCTCTGCAAGTATAGTCCTCACTTCAATCTAACGTGTACTAAATACGAATGAAATGTTCCTCTTGGGGCAAGAAGTACTGTTTCGATTCCATATAGAAGAGAACATGCAGGGCCAGGGAAGAAATACTACAACGAGTGCCGTTGACAGATATTCGAAATACCAAGACTATTTGGAAAAGCGATTAATTCGCATTGAAAATAGAAATATTTATTTTCTACCTCTGGCCATTGTATACTGGATAACCAAGCATAAAACAAGCAGGCAAAGTTTGTAATTTTTAAGAACAAGAGACCAAGATAGATGGCTTCTTAAAGCCGATGTTCTCTGCGAGATAGCAGGGATTAACGTTCAAAGTAAGGGAGGCTGTGACATTTCCGATGTTGACACTTTCCAGTCATATTTGAAAGGGGAGTATCAAATCGCGATTTATGAGGAGCATGAAAAAATAACCCGGAATATATATAGTGCGTTACCCGGAAGAACCGGGAGATAATAAGATTTTTATCCTATGTCAAAGAGGTAACACTATTAGACATTTCGAACACATTCGGAATATTAGAACTTTCCTCAAGGCAGGGAAATATTGTTATTATTGTTCGGAAGCTTATGATAAAAGTTCACATAAACACATGTGTAAAACTCGTTGTACTTTTTGCGAACATACTCAAGAACGTGAATATACTGCAAACAAAGTTATATGCAATGCATGCAATAGAGAGTTTGCTAAGGCTGTGTGTTTTGTGAATCATGTGAAGCGTAATAAAGCGGCTGGATCTGTATGTGATAATGTAAAGCTCCGCATCAATTGCTGTGTCCTCTTCGATAAGGGTGGGCGAAAATTTGATTACATGTGTGGTGAACATTTTTGTTCAATATGCCGTGCATATGTTGATACAAATCTTACGTATTTTGTTCAGAGACAGCGACCTGTTCATACGAAAATGTTTATTTACATCCCTATGAAGTAGAGACGATGTTGAAGTCACCGAATGAGCGAGGTGAAAGGGAACAAAATGTAGTACTTGTGTGTTGTCATCAAGTTTGTCACGCCTGTATAAGGAAAGGTATCGATGAGCCTTGTACAAAACGTGCGGTGACAATAATGGAAATTGTTCGTTTTTTTAAGATAATGACGGATTTTATTAACCACATGTTAGTAGAGCGTCCTGTCTTTCAGAAGATAGTAGCGATCGCCCATAGCGGTAGTCATTACGATGGTCTCTTGTCTTAGAACTCTAAGAGAAGACAAGCATATTGTACCTTGTGTTCTTATCCAGGGTCAGAAGATTTTTAATATCAGCATTGGTAATCGTATTTTCTTCCGTGATTCTTTGCTTTTTCTCGGCGTGAAACTATTCAAATTACCGAAAACTTTAGATCTTTGTCAAAATTTAAAGAAGGGAGATTTCCCATATTTGTTTAATACTGAAGAGAATCAAAATTATGTCGGTCCCTACCCTCCGCTTCAGTACTATGACCCTGAGGCGCGAAGCACGGAAGAAAGAAAACAACTTGAAGCATGACACCAAGAACGTGCGGTAAGTGGCGAGGAGTTTAACATGCAAAAGGATATGCTGGCTTATTGTGAGAATGACGTTAGAATTCTAACAGAAGCGGTCATCAAATTTAGCGATATCATCGAAGAGCAAAGAGAGGGTTTGCAATGTTTCATCACTTCATCCACCATTGCAAGTCTTGCGATGCGGACATATCGTACCTTGCACATACCGGAGAATACTACTCCTGTCATTCCTGCGTTGGGATTTCATCATAGGACCAAGTATATTACGAAAGCTATGCAATGGCTTATGTATATGGAAGACCAATTAGGGATAGAAATCCAGCATGCTACGAGAGGTGGGGAAAAGTATATTGGTAGGTACAAGGTCGATGGATGGCACGAAGGACTCAACGGAGACTTCGACTTTTACGGGTGCTATTTCCATGCCTGTAGGCTTTGTTACACTTCTAACCGTGACGCCGTTCTGCACGATGCTCAAGACTCGTACAATACGATGGAGAAACGATATGAGCAAACCATGCGGCGCCGTAGGTAACTAAAAAGTATACATTTAAACCTATATGAAATATGGGAATGTTCTTGGGACAATAAGGTAAAGAAGGAAAAATGGCATCTGCACAAGTATATGATTCCTATGTGAATCAAGTGTGGGAAACATTACACGGAAATAAAAAGAATATAACTTGTAAATTTAATCTGGGTGATTATGTTCGTGTTAGTAAGTATAAACACGTATTAGAAAAAGGATATTTACCTAAATGGTCACAAGATATATTTATTGTTGATAAATGTATTAAATCAGATCCGGTCACTTGGTGGTGAAGAAATTAAAGGAATATTTTATGCACAAGAATTACAAAAAGTGATTATAAATTCAAAGAAAACATCTCATTGAAAAAGTATTGAAACGTAAGAATGGTTGGATGTATGTAAAATTGTTGGGATATCCATCAAGTATGAATTCGTGGTTTAGATCAGATTCTGTTCAGTCTGCAAAATAAATTCGAACTTTACACACGACTTTTACGTTACTCTTCCTTCACATGCAAGTAGCAGTCTTTTTGATAATAATACTACATCATCATTTCGAGTTAAATTAGCACAACGTATTGATTTAAGTGATCGGAAATTGGGTGTTTCATTAACACAAATTAATATTCCGTGGAGTTTTTATAATGTTGGTGAAAACGAAGAAATTATAATTACTAATGTTATCGATGATAAAGTTGAACGTCACAATGTTCCAATAACACCGGGATATTATTCATCAATTGAATCTATTCTACAGTTGATTCCTGAAGATGTTTGTATGTTGTATTATTTACAAAACTAAAATCAAATTATTATTAAACATTCTTTAAAATTAGATCAATGCATGATTGGGATTACACCAGGATTACAACACATTTTTGGATTTATTAATGAAAATACACTTGATATTAAAAATGTTGTATACACAAAAGTTAGAAATGTTGATTTAATATTAGCACGTGGAAAATTTCCATGTGATTTAGATTATAATATTCCCAATACAATTAATGTTTGCATTGATATTGTAAAACAACAATAAAATATAGTACCATTAGCTCGAAAACTTAGTGTACATAATGAAACACACGATCATGTAAAGTCTTTTGTGTTTCACACACCACATTATATTAAACTTCAAAAGAAATATTTTGATACGATAGAAGTAAAGTTAAAAGATGAACGAGAGTTAAAATTACCATTTCGTTTTGGAACTTCACACCTAACACTTTTCTTTAAACGAAAATGATTTCTGAAAGTATTGATGATGAATAGTTTTTACGTTACATTAGTTTCAAATGTTAGTTCAGATGTGTATCTTACAAATAGTCCAACACATTTTGTTAATCAATTAAAAAATAATATTTGTTTTTCAGAGTCAGATTGGCATGTAGGGTTAAGTGAAGTACATATTCCACTAACATGTTATAATGTTACCGAAGGTGAAAATGTTATATAGTACAAATTTAAAAATGCAGTTCCTATGAAAAGTAAAATTCTTGTTGGATATTATCCATCCATTCTTCATTTACTAGAAGAATTAAATGCAATATCTACTTTTATAAAAGTTAGTTTTTCAAATGTATATGTTGAATGTGATGAACGTGTAGAATCAGTTACATTGTCGCCTACTTTAGCATTACAATTAGGTTTTCTTGAAAAATCAGATCTTGTTAAATAATCTCGTGGATTCAAACAACCATACATAGATATTGGATATCCACATCAAATTCTTATTTATACAGATATTATACAATATGAATTTTTAGGTGATACAAAAGCACCATTATTACGTATAGCAACAATCTCCGATATTAAATACGGAAAACTTCAAACAATTACCTTTGAAGATATTCATTATATGCCACTTGCAAACTTTTGTTTTAACAATCGAAATACTATTAAAAGATAATGCAGGGCGAAGTTTGCCATTTCGTTCTGAGACACTGACCATAACACTACATTTTAAACGCTGTCCTGCATCTGCTAAATAATAATAATAGTAAAGATGAGAGCAAGGCGTGTTACTTATCATCGTGGACGTGGAATACCATGTTTTTCAGAACCTTATATCAAAGGGGACATGGGATAGGTAGTTTCTTTAAAGGGTTATTTCGTTTTCTTTACCATTTCTTAAACAAGGTGCAAAAACTGTAGGACCTCAGGCATTACAAACAGGTATACAAGTTGCGGGTAATCTCTTAAAATCGACAATTTAAAGAATTTGTTCGTGCCCTTGTAGAAGAAACTGGTGATAGTTTAAAGACAAAAGCCATTAATAAAGTCGGGCAGTTGCTAACTGTTAACGGCAAAAGATGCCACGCAAGAGGAAGGCTCCTGCAATTGTAAAGTTTGGACCACCAACAAAACGTAAACATATACGAACATCTTTTCATAATGGCGCTCCTAAATTCAAATAATTTTGAATGTTGTACCAACGTAATTGATTTTTTTCCTATACCAATGACAGAAACAGCTATTGAAGCAACTACAAATGCTGAATATTGTTCTATTTCTACATTAACCTCAAAAGGACCTATTGAATTTATTATTCCTGGAGAAACAGGGGAATTTATTCATCCTCCATATCTATATCTTTATGTACGCTGTAAAGTTACAAAAGCTGATGGCACAACTTTAACTCGAGATGATACTGTTGCACTTGTAAATAATTTCTTACATTCTTTATTTAATCAAATTGATATTTCATTAAATGATAAATTAATTAATTCATCAGTATCTTATCCTTATCATGCATACATTGTAACATTATTAAATTATTCTTATGATGATTCTGAAAAACATTTAGGATGTGCCATGTGGCATAAAGATAGTGCAAAACATTTTAATAAATTAGATAATACAAATGCTGGTTTTCAAAAACATGCTAATAAGGTGAAAAGTAGTAAATCTTTTGAAATGTATGGACGTCTTCATACTGATATTGTAAGTTTAGATCGTATGCTTCCTAACAAAGCAAGTTTACGTGTAAAATTACACCGCAGTAAAGATAATTTTTGCTTAATGTCTCCTGAAAATACAAGTTATACAGTTGCACTTGAGGAAGTTATTCTTCATGTACGACGCATTGATGTAGCTGCCGGTTTAGCTATGCAATTAAATACACGAATGGTTTCGGAAGCGGGCAAGTTACCTCTGACGAGAGTGGAGACAAGATCTTATACTATACCTGTACAAGTAAAATCTTATAACATTAATAATCTCTTCTTGGGTAATGTTCCTAAAGGTCCGGTTATTGGTTTCATGTCCGACACAGCCTTCAATGGAAAATCACATCTTAATCCCTTTGAATTTCGAAACTAACGTTAACAAACTGCAACTACAAGTCGGCTCAAAATCATTTCCTCCCAACCCCTTACGCCTGATTTTAATAATGCTTTATACCTTCTACGCTACTATTGACAACCTCCTCAGTTTGTGTCTACAAATTCGGGGATGATACGGTGAATTGAAGAAGTCGCCTTCCACTCACCATCTGAAATGAGTGGGAATGTTTTCTACTAGTATGCGAAAGGTTAATTTATAGTACATAATCTTAATGGGGATTTTAAAGTAAAATCACAACTCAGAAATAAGTTAATAAATGAAGTTTGTATTTCTTATCGAAAATGTGCCTGTGTAAAATGTTGTGTACTTAGTTTCGGGTATTTAGAAGTTTCGCCAGATTGAGCATCGCAAACCAAGCATTGAGCTGTTGATTACTGACTTTAAAGTAACACATACCTCTGGGATTTTATACAGCTTGTCCTCCTGTGGTGGTCCTTGGTGGTCGCTCCTGGTCTAGCCTCAGGTTGAGAGATATCGCCTCGGTTGATATCTCCGCACTGTAGGCTGATGGTTCGTATCTCGATCGGGAAGAATCTACGTTGTTTTCATCTGTAGTTAGGCTGTAGTTGAACTCCACAACTAATAAACGTTGTGTATATAATTTCTAATGTTCGTCAACTTAACGAAGTTATTCTGTGACCTAAGATTAGTCACATCTGATCGCTCTCAACTGATCTTCTCTGGACTCCTCTGCACTGATCCGGACTGATCGCATCGGGTCACTCTGGACTGATCCCGGACTGATCGCATCGGGTTGCTCTCGACTGATCTTGAGACCTCTCTTCCCTCAGCTTTTGTTCAAACTTCCTTACCACGGAATTCGCCACAGCGGCATGACGTCAGAGGCGCGTGTGCTCCTTTCTTGAGGAAACGAGTATGTTTCCTCATTGTAATGAACAACTGGCAATCTTTGGAATGCTTCGTCTCATGATTCTCGCCAATTCTAACATACCCGTGAAGTGTCTGTTGTTGACAATTATTTTACAAATGTACTGACAATAAAATTCTGTTAATTGTTCTCAATTAAACATTCATAAGATTCTATTCCTGAATTCTCAGACGAGAAACAATTCGCTTAAGATGATGTTTGGAATAGCTGATTATACAAGCTTATGAATTTACTGATAATTACATTCATGTGATTTCTTATACTGGTACTAATTATTTCCGTGTTTTATTATTCTTCCACAATTCTTAACCAAAGACAAAATAAAATCTTTAATAAAATAAATTTTATAAAATGTACATAAAAATAACCATAAAATATGGGCTCTGCCACACTATACTCTTATATCAGGTACTGGCATATATTATCAAAATTATTCGCATACTGTTACTCTTAATGAATTTCCTAACTGATATGCTCTGTATGCTTTTATTCTATCTCCCAACAGGAACTTTAGATGACAACACATGGGATGTAGTACGCGATTATATACTGATTTACACATGGTGAAGATTCATTTTTGTGATGAATGAAAAGCGAAATATTATGTCCAACAAATTCTATATTTTTTAAAAGATCACAAAGTTTCCGCATAAACCATATAAATGAGACTTCACTATGTTCTTGTTCAAAAAATTCAAAGAGCTCACTAAGAGTTTTGTCAAGAGATAAACACTTCGTTGCAAATGTTCCAGTATTATGAAGATGAATACAATCGTGAGGAACATTTAACTTGCATTCCATGCATATAATTGGATTATTGTTACGTAAGTATACTTTTATAGTTTTTTAATACAAAATTCACATTAATGTTTTCCTCACTAAATAACACAGATGAAACACTAGCTCTATTCGAATACATTTTTTCAATCTGGAATATTCGATTTCCGTCTGTCTTTTCTTATGAAAATGTTCAGTAATTCCGGAAGATAGTCTGTATCACCTAATAATTCCGCATACGTTTCGTAAATTTTTTCTCTTGTTAAGATTTTAATAATATGCGTGTTTGCATACAAGTAAATCACGTCTTCTTCAACACTAGGACTTGCTATAATACTACAAGCACGAGTTTCGAATGACTTTGGGTGTACATTCATACAATCATGAGCAAAATCCTGAAGCGATTCTTCTCCGCATCCGTCGCATATTAATGTATCGTTGAAATCCCATTTTTCAATAGCCTTCTTTATACATTCAGGGTCCACCTTTTGACTATTACAGCAACAACCTAAACCCCAAAATCGTGATGTTCTTGATAATACAGATGGAGATGACGGTGAGGTTGGTGAAACTGTTGTTAGCGCTGGTGATTCTATTGCATCAAAATCATATTCTTCATCTGACGATGATTCGTATATTTCTATTTCAGCATCAGATATTTCTTCAGTGTTAATCTCGTAGGCTTCCTCTTTCTCAACGGGATGCATGATGTCTCTCTATATATTTCCCGTTATAGTGCGTATTTTAAGTATTTTCATACCCGCAAGGTAATCACGTGTTCAACATTCGTGGCACCAATCTTCTTTTCTATTACTAATTAGCATAGGGACATGTTTCAACATGTTCACCTACCACGACCTCAATCTTCTTTGTATTCTTCGCCGACAATGCCTTATGTTCACCTACCGCGGCGCCAAACATGTTTTTATTATTCTGTCGGCACTCTGTGATGTCTACCCGACACGGCATCGGTTTTCTTTTGTATTTGTCTTCATGTTTTAACACGCACTTCTAAGGTCATTACCCAGCAACGCCACCTTTCACTCTCGCTCAACCGGTTTTCAAAATCGCGCGAGAAGTTCAGTTCATGTCTTGACTTCACCAGCGAAAAACGCACGAGAACCACCCTCTGTATATGTACCAGCATAGCGTATCGTGCCGGAGTATACGTATTCCGTATAGTGATGTGAGGAAATTTTTCTCCTACATTTCCGGAATTTTCCCCGTATATTTTTCCGGAAAATTTTCCGTTCTAAAAAACTATCAGTAATCAATAACAATTCCTCAGCAATCATAAAATTGATTGAATTCATGTATAGAAATGTTAAAAAGTGAAAGATCGTTTAAAGAATCTGAAAATTTTCATCGCTCAGACAATTTTCAGTACTATGTAGGAACAAGTGGAACAAGTTTTCATGAATCGAAATATTTTTTGTTTTATATGGAAAAATTTAAAAACTTTTTATGAGTCGGAAAATTTTCATAAAGTTTTCATCATTTTGTAGCAAAAAGTAAAACAACTTTTTTTGAATCGGAAAGTTTTATTGCTCTGTAGAAGCAAGTGAAAGGAATTTTCATAGATCGGAAAATTTTCATCACGATGTAGAAACAAGTGGAAGAAACTTTTCATAAACAGTACAATTTTGGATATTATGTATAGTGATGTAAGGTGGAAAATTTTCCAATACATTTAACTGCACATAGAGCTACAAAATTGATTTCAGTAGAGGAAAGTAAGTCAGCAACAAATTATAATTTTCCAATTAGCTGTCGGGAACCGGATAATTTTCTAATATTTCAAGTTGGGAAGTAAAACTTTTACACAGAGTTTCTCTCTCTCTCTTCCTCTGCGAGCTCCTTCGTTGCTTAGCGGTTAGCATACGCGCCTTTGACATGGAAAACGTGGCTTCGATTCCCAGCGGGAGCTCACGTAGTTCGGATTCCACGTTAATCATTTGGTCCCATCTTATATAGTCTCGCTGATGAAAGGGACGTTAAACTCAAAATCAACTCAATTCGACTCCCACCTCTCTCTCTCTGTGTGTGTGTGTGTATGTATGCAAAGTGAAGAGAACATACATCGAGTTCGTAGAGTACAAATATCCCATTGTATTATTTAAAATTACAATTTATTAAAAGTCATGAATATTTTCCGATTCACAAAAGCATATTCCACTTGTTCCTATATCGCTGTTCAGTCGTAAAATTTATTTGTAATAAATAAGTCTTAAAAAGTTTTATGAAATGACAATCTAACGATTCTTCATTTCAAAAATGTTTCTACCCTCAGAATCCACCTTTGATCTTACAACATTAGATTTCGTCAGTTTAATACGCATAAAACGGTTTTCTCATAGCTTTACTATTTTTATAGATTTACATACTGCAACATTTTAAAATAAGTATATATAATATATAGTGCCTACTGCAAATTTTTGACTACCCAAAATTCGAGTTTAAGTCACTCATGAAAGCAAATATTGACCATTTTCTGGAAATAAACATTTATTTATTCATATATTCATTCAGAAGAGAAAGTGATATATAACTAATAAGAAAGCTGATTTGTGTAGTTGTTCTTCCAATAAAATAATAAAGGAAACACAAAAAGCTACACTATTAGCGCTGCGTTCTAAAAGCAACAAGTAATTTCAATTTAATTTGCAAAATAAAAAACATATTTCTTTTATATATATATGTACTTGTTCTATCGAATCGTCATTATTTCTAATATATTTTTATACATAACAATGGTAGTCCTATAATACAAATATCTGTTCTAAGATGTTGATTATACGAAATTCTAATATTGAAATTATGATTTACGAATGTTAAACAGCATAAAATAATTTTTTTTTATTTCCTGTTACAAAAATAATCTTCATAAGAAACTTTTATGTAGTTATTTCATTACATAGACAGGCCTACGTGTGAAAAAATAATGGAATTTTCTGTTTCTGAAATTGATAAATTCACAAAGGTTTCTTTTCAATTTCTTGTTACATTTTAAATATTGGATTGGGATATTTGTTCTCTACGAACTCGATGTATGTTCCCTGCACTTCATACATACATACAGACACACACACACACACACACACACACACGCACGCACGCACACACCTACACACAGAGGGAAGAAACACTGTATATTTTTACTACCCAACTTGAAATATTAGAAAAATATCCCGTTCCCGAAAGCTAATTGGAAAATTATAATTTGTTGCTGACTTACAATGTGTAGTTTGTTTTTATGAATCGGAAAATTTTCCAGAAAATTTTCATCATTGTACAGAACAGACAATTTTTCGATTGATGAAAAATTTTTCCACTTGCTCCTACATAGTACTGAAAATTGTCTGAGCGATGAAAATGTGGAGATTCTCTAAACGATCTTTCAATTTTTAACATTTCTACACATGAATTAAATCAATTTTATGAATACTGAGGAATTGTTACTTGATCACTGATATTTAAGAACGGAAGATTTTCCGAAAAAAATATAGAAGAAAATTTTCACCGTTACATCAAGGCTAAACAACGATGTAGGAATAAGTGGAGTATGTTTTTATGAATCGGAAAATTTAACGTTTCAATATTTTCGGGAAAATTTTTATCACTACAGGACAGACAATTTTTCGATTCATGGAAACTTGTTCCATTTGTTCCTACATAGTACTGAAAATTTTCTGAGCGTTGAAAATTTTCAGATTTTTTAAACAATCTTTCACTTTTTAACATTTCTATGCATGAATTAAATCAATTTTATGAAGACTGAGGAATTGTTACTTGATCACTGATATTTGCTAAGAACGGAAAATTTTCCGGAAACGTATAAATGAAAATTTTTCGCCTCACATCACGGCTAAACAAAGATGTAGGAATAAGTAGAGTATGTTTATATGAATCGGAAAATTTTCCGTTTCAAAATTTTCCGGAAGATTTTCATCACTGTACAGGACAGACAATTTTTCGATTCATGAAAACTTGTTCCACTTGTTCCTACATAGTGCTGAAAATTGTCCGAGCGATGAAAATTTTCAGATTCTTTAAACGATCTTTCACTTTTTAACATTTCTATACATGAATCAACTCAATATGAATACTGAGAAATCGTTACTTAATCACTAATATTTGTTAAGAACGGAAAACGTTCCAGAAAAAATCTAGAAGAAAATTTTCCATTTCACATCACGGCTAAACAACGATGTAGGAATAAGTGGAGTATGTTTTTTTGAATCGGAAAATTTTCATCACTGATTCCGTGCACGAGCTTTTAGCACGCTCACCGCGTATGCTATGCATACGATCAGTCGAAATAAGAAGTCCCGCATGAGAAGGTTTATTCCCTCCTATCTTTAATATGATCACAGCATAGCTCTTCTATGGAGTATGCTTTAGTATGCAAACCAATTGTATTAATATGATCACATCATGGCTTTCCTACAGAGTATGTATAACATACGATTTGGGAGAAATAATTAATATAATCACGAAATTACCTTTCAATAAGAATGTATACCATACAATCGAATGAAATAAAATAATATTTTTTATGGAGTATGTATAACATACGGTCCAACACATATGCTGAGTTTTCTTTAATGAAAACGAAATAATAAAAAATCACGTGATATAGATCATTCAACCTTTTCTAGAAACTACACCATCCCTCCTAACACACAGCCTTTTTCCAGGAACCCGTCTGACCACCTAACGGTCAGGGTAATAAATCTTTCCCCTCCTAATGACCTGTCCGACCACCCCTCTCCCCCATAGACAAGGAAGTAGTCAAGTACCAGTTCAATAGACACCCTGCTGTTCTATTGTTGTATACAAAAAGCGACAGGACTACTAAGTTTGATTTAAATAGCATCGGAAGTGTCAATGTTTATTTCAGCGACCCCTAAAACTATAGACACCACTTTAATATCTGTCATTCTCGATCATTTTAAAATATATTTCATTCCCCCTCCCCTAAACTGCACCGTCAAAATGATATGACAGAAACCATCTCAGGTCCGATCCTCATCTATGTTGAAAATGAGATCGAGTTCGGTCGGATGGTTCAAGAGTTATTAAATTTTATTTATTTTTGTACATTTTCCATCCCCACTTCCTACCCTAAGTTCTACCGTCAAAGTGATTTGATAAAAAAAAAAAACACCCTAAGTCAGAACCTCATCTATGGTGAAAATTTGATTGAGATCGATTAGCTGGTTCAAGAGTGATGAAGTCACAAAACAGCACTTATATTTTTAATTTTTTTACACACACACACACACACACACACATATATATATATATATATATATATATATATATATATATATATATATATATCCCTTCTCCCCCACCCCTACGTTGTACCGTCAAAGTAAACTGACAAAAATCGCTTCAGGTCTGAACTTCATGTATGTTGAAAATATGATCAAGTTCGATCGGGTGTTTCAAAAGTTATTAAGTTTAATTATATATATATATATATCCGTCCCTTCCTTCTCTCCTAGGTTTTACCGTCAAAGTGAAACAAACTCTAAAAAATTTGCAGGACCGAACCTAATACATGTTAAAAATTTGATTGAGATCGGTTCAAGAGTTATTAAGTCACAAACGTAGTAATTTTTATTTTTATTTATATTGATTTTTGTTCATCTCCCCCTCCTCCACTTTGAGATTGGTCGTTTTGTTCAAGAGTTATTATTTTATTTATTATTTTATAACTCCCCCTTCCCCTCTCCTAAGTTTTACCGTCAAAGTGAAATGACGAAAACACTCCCAGACCCAAACCTCATCTATGTTGAAAATTTGATTGAGATCGGTTGACTGGTTCAAGAGATTAGAAGTCACAAATATAGTCACTTTCAATTTTATAATATAAATTTATTGTTGTAGTATAATGTTATATCATTCAATCCTCAATGTGCCGTATACCTAACGAGGCTAAAAGATATTAATAAAAAATATTCAATGTATAAGCATCCGCCCATGAAATCAAACTTGCGGTCACATGCACTACGTTTTTGTCACTGTCATGAAAATGTTATTTCGATATTAGTTTTAAGAGTACACATTGAAAATTTCCAACGGATTCTTGAGTCTCGGATCCAAGGCCATACCCATGTAGTCGACACCTATTGTGTACGGTATTACCGATGTTCAATACTACATTTCTCTTTAGTTTTGGAAGAAGAACACCACTAATATGCTTTCAAATGAAATGAAGTATCTAGTTTAACGTCCCGCGAATGTGCACCAAACTAAGGAAGACAATGATGATGAGAAATGACTGAAATGGTGGAATGAAGAAAGTATGAGAAAACGAAAAAATACCGAGAAAACCCACGCACGGTGTTTGTACACCAAAAATCTCACATGGTGCGAGATGACACCTGTGCGCCTTGGAAACGAGTAATATCTACAGAAAACGCGAACAACCAATTCAGAGGACGACATACTGTTGCTATAAGCTACAGGGGCAGATCGACTCACACGGATTGCATAAACTACTGGGAACACATTCACTCCAGCAGCATTTTTACTGAAGCCAAAGCTACATCTCCTTCTTTTTTACATTATATATGTATAAAAAAATCAAGTAGTGCCGCTACTTGTGCAAGACTTGCGCAAGACTCTTGGTCTTGGTCGTGGTCTTGCAAAAACTGCAAGACCAAGACTCTTGTGCTCATCACTATCCAAAAGTTTCATTGGAAACAATATTTTCCTACGAAATTTATACCCATGTCGGTTTTTGGTTGCTTCAAAGACAATATCAAATGTTATTTAATAATTGATAAAATCCCTTATTATTTCTTAACCGATATGCCCACTTTGTTCAAGATGGCTTTATATCTGAAAATTTTGACAGGAGGTAATATTTTCTTAAGAAATTTACATCCCCTGCTGGCTGATGGTTATTTCAAAGACAACATCAAATGTTGCATTATAAATTGATACCATCGCGTGTTGTTTCTTAACGGTCACACTCACTTTCATCAAGCTGGCGTCGTATCCGAACATTTGATGTGAGGGTTATATTTTCCATAGAAATTGAAACCACATGTCAATTTTTGGTTACTTCAAAAACTACATCCAATGTTACATTTTAAATCGATACCATTCCGTGTTATTTATTAACGGACGCACTCATTTACTTTTGAGAAGATGGCTTTATATCCAAAAATTTGATAGGGGTAATATTTCCCTAGGAAATATTTACCTCTTTTCGGTTTTTGGTTACTTCAAAAACAGCATCAAATATTTTATTATTAATTAATAACATTCCGTGTTATTTCTTAACAGAAGCACTCACTTTTATCAACATGGCTTTCTATCCGAAAACTTGATAGGGGTAATATTTTCCTAGAAAATTTTTACCTCTTGTAGGTTTCTGGTTACCTGAAAGACAACATCAAAAGCTGCATTATAAATTGATAAAATTCCGTGTTATTTATTAACGGACGCACTTACTTTGGTCAACATGGCGTTATATGTAAAAATTTGTTAGGGGGTAATATTTTCCTAGGAAATTTTAACCCCCTTTCGGTTTTTGTTTACTTCAAACACAACAACAAATGTTACATTAGAATGTGAAGCCATTCCGTGCTATTTCTTAACGGACGAAATCACTTTGGTCTAGATTGCTTTGTATCCGGAAATTTGATATGTGGTAGTATTTTCCAATAACAATTATAATCCCTTGTCGGTTTTTGGTTACTTCGAAGACATCATCAAATGTTACATTTTAGATTGATATTATTGGGAGTTATTTCTTAAGAGATGCACTCAATTTGGTCAAGATGGCTTAATACTCAAAAATTTGATTGGTGTTGTTATTTTCCTATGAAATTTATACCCTGTCGGTTTTTGGTTACTTCAAAGGCATCAAATGTTACATTTTAAATTGTTACCTCTCCTGGTTATTTCTTAACTGACGCAGTTACTCATTTTTGTCAGAAAGGCTTTATATCCGAAAATTTGACGGGAGTAATATTTTCCTGAGAAATTTATACCCTATGTCGGTTTTTGGATACTTCAAAGACAACATTAACTATTACATTATAAACTGATAACATTCAGTCTTATTTCTTAACGGACGCAGCCACTTGGGTCAACATGGCGTTATATCTGAAAATTTGATAGAGGGCAATATTTTCGTAGGAAATTTTTACCCCCTTGTCGGTTTCTGTTTACTTCAAAGACAACTTCAAGTGTTACATTACAAGGTGATATCCTTCCGTGTTATTTCTCAACGGACTAACTCACTGTGGTCAAGATGGCTTTATATCCGAAAAATTGATAGGGGATAATATTTTCCTAGGAAATTTTCACCTCTGGTCTTTTTTGGTTACATCAAGAACAAAATCAAATGTTTTATTATTAATTAATAACATTCTGTGTTATTTCTCAACAGACTAACTCATTTTGGGCAAAATGGCTTTATATCCGGTAATTTAAAGGGGGTAATATTTTGTTTAAAAAATTATAGCCGCAGTTAGTTTTTGGTTACTTCAAAAACAACATCAAATGTTTCATTATAAATTGATACAATTCCGTGTTTTTCTGATGGGCGCACTGACTTTGGTCGAGATTTTTTTATCCGAAGATTTGATGGGGGGTAATATTTTACTAGAAAATTAATACGTTGTCGGTTTTTGGTTACTTGAAAGACAACATCAAATGTTACATTATAAATTCATAACATTCCGTGTTATTTTATAACGGACGCAATAACTTTGTTCAAGATTTTTTTTTATATCCGAAAATTTGATTGGCGCAATATTTAAATAGGAAATGTATACCCCTGTCGGCTTTTGGTTTCTTCAAAGACAACATCAAATATTACATTATAATCTGATACCGTTGAGTATTATTTGTTAACGGACGCACTCACTTTGATCAACATTACATTACAAAATTTTAGGGGTAAAATTTTCTATGAAATTTTTACACCCTGTCTGTTTCTGATTATTTCAAAGACTACATCAAGTGTTGCATTACAAGGTGATACCGTTCCCTGTTATTTGTTAACGGAAGAACTCACTTTGGTCAACATGGCGTTATATATGAAAATTTGATAGTGGGTAATATTTTCCTAAGAAATTTACACCCCCTGTTTGTTGTTCGTTACTCCAAAGACAACATCAAATGTTGCATTATAAACTGATACCATCCCGTTTTGTTTCATAACGGTCGCACTCAGTTTGGTCAAGGTGGCGTCGTATCTGAACATTTGATAAGATACATTCTAGTGCATGTTCCCGCTTTCGACAATGTAAATAAGGGACAAGTGCACAAACATGAAATATCACCTCTCCAGATTTTGAAAATTTATTTGCAAGTATAAGAAACCAGAAAAAATCAGTTTTGTTTCGTCTCATAAATCGTATATTACTGCTAAAAAGTAACGTTACTCTGTTCTCCAATTAATTTCGGAAATAAGCAGTGAAAAATTTAGGCAATCATCCTAAATAACTTATGTACAGCAAGCAATCAATCTTCCATCAGTGGCAGCTCTTAAGGGAAGTCGCTGCACATTTCTAAAAGCCTTAAAATAAAGTAAAACACAAACATTAGCGAAAACTATGTTCTCCGTAAAACTACCATATGTGGTCCCCATATATAATACAATATAGTTTCCGTCTCACACAACCTTACTGTTAAAGGACGCAAAATTAAGTCAAACCTTTTAAAAACAAAGTTAATCGTAACTTTTGATTTCAATCTAGTATCCCGAACTCTTTTACGTAATGCATGTAAAAATTCTAATTCTTCTTTCCATGTAGGGTACAACTACAAAGACAATTACTTATGATTAAGCTCGGGTCCTTGATATAGAAGACCTACACTCGTTTCCAACGGTGTTAATCTGAAGATCCACGTCTCAAATAGCCTCACTACTAAAAGTAATAATAATAGAACTTCTTCCTTGCTAAGCGGTTAATGTACGCACCTTTGTTGTGGGAGACCCACCAATGGGCGCTAAGCAGTCTCTCCTATAACTTCAGTGCTGAATGAACTCTATAAATTATCTTGGACTTTAAACTTAATTTTAAGATTTTACTCGATAACCGTGAAATTGAAAAAGCACATTTTCGATGAGTCACGATAAAGAAAAAGATCTAAATTGGGAAATAGAATCGAAATTCAGATATATTCGATTACGAGGGTAATATAATAAAATAACATGGTCCGGTCAATAATCGTCGACTCGTTCATTATGCGGCGTGAAACATCCAAGGAAAATTAGAAGCTAATAAACTTCAATCTAGAACGCTAACAGCATTATTACACATAACACAACTAAAAGTCAATCCATAACATTCTAGATTTTAATGCAAATTATGTACAAATTTCCGCAATTTCATTTCATGACTTATTCATAGCTGGACACCCTTTATTAAAATAAACCATTGGTCTCTCACAAAATTTTAGAATTAAAAACCCCTAAAACTTAATTATTCTACCAAGCATCAATTCCAGTAACAGCAACAATGTTCCGTATTACATAAAGTCAGTAGTTTATACAAACTTATAAAGCTACTCTATTATCAATAAAATATAACAAAAATCTAGTAGCGTTGTGTTGGGTCGACAATAAAAGTTTTGTAACCGCTAGTCATAAACGAACATCATAAAATGCAATCCTATAGAACTGTCGTCACAATTTGGTGGTCGTACTACAAAGATAAGGAAAACAAAACGTAATGTTGATAAAAGGCGGTGGGGATAACCACATAAGCCATAGTTAATGTTCTTACACTCCATCCTCTTCGCTGAACTAATGACGAAGGATTTTCTTTTTATATATACAATGTAATCTCAAATTGATTCCTAGTTTAAAAAAAAACTTAAACACCAACGCGATGCAGCAATCAACGTAAAACTGAAAAAAATTCACATCCCATACAGCTAACTCAATCAATCGTCTCAACAAATAAAGTTTCCTACAACCAATGATTCTAATTCTGTACTGCATAATAATAATAAGACACACAAAAATCTCGAAAGGAAACACAAAAGTTTGAAATCAATCTCAAGATGCGTGAAAAATTCCAACTTAATAATAATAATAATAATAATAATAATAATAATAATAATAATAATAATAATAATAATAATAATAATAATAATAATAATAATAGAGATTCTTGCATGCTAAGCAGTTAGCGTACGTGCTTTTAGCATAAGAAACTCGGACCAGTTCCCGGCAAAAGCTTAGATTCCACTTTAGGTCCACGTCTCACATAGCCTAGCTGCTAAAAGTACGCAAATCAAGTTAGATAGCGAAAAGGTATTATCAATAAAATTAACCGTCAATCTAGTAACTGTTGTGATATCAAACCTAAATTCTTTTATGTAATGCTTGTAAAAATCTTAATTGTTCTTTTCCATGTAAGCTACATCTACAAAAATAAGTTTACTTGTAATTAAGCTAATAGCGTCCGGGTCCTTAGTATGGAAACACAATTCCAACGGTTCAAATCTTACATTAAGCTGAAGGCCCACTTCTCATATAACCTTCCTGCTGCACAAACGGAAAATCAAAACAAAGTAATAATAATAATAATAATAATAATAATAATAATAATAATAATAATAATAATAATAATAATAATAATAATAATAATAATAATAAACTTTCCTAAGCAAATAAATGTATGTCCTAAGAGAGCTCATTGTTGATTAAGTTGTCCACGAGACGAGATGAAACAAGAGTTCCATCATGGTTACAAGTTAAAATCGTCTAAATCCTCTGGTCCTGACTTAATTCCTTCGTACATTGTTAAGGAGTGTGGGGAAGTTCTGAAGATACCTCTATGTCACATTTATAATCTCGTATTAAAAACTTCGCTCTATCCTGATGTTTGGGAAATTAGCGAAATCCGTCCTATATTAAAGGGAAATCCTACAGCAATAGAAAATTATAGACCAATCTCATTAATTTCTACAATAGCTAAAGTTTTTGAACACATCCTTTATAATAAAATTTTTAAACATGTTAAACCATATATATCAATTTATCAACATGGTTTTTATCCCAGGAGAGTAACAGTTACAAATCTTGTTACTTTCGTTCAGTATATATCAGATTCCCTCAATAATAATCATTCAGTTGATACAATTTATACAAACTTTTCAAAAGCTTTCGACAAATTGGATCACGATATATAAATTATGAAGTTGTCTAGTTTTGGATTTTCAGAACAATTGCTTCTTCTGATTTCATCTTACCTGAAAAACAGAAAACTATGTGGTATTCAATAATCAAAGATCTACTTTATTTGATGTTTACTCAGGTGTGCCACAAGGATCTAACTTAAGACCTTTATTTTTTGTATTATTTATCAATGATTTGCCGTCTGTTCTCAAAAATTCAAATTGCTTATTGTACACCGATGATATGAAACTGTATTTTTTCTATAGACAAATAAGAGAACCTAATGATGTTTGGAAGCTTCAAGATGATTTAAATAGCTGTCTTAAAAATAAACTGCATTAATAAATTTAACTGGAGTCTTAAAAATAAACTGCATTTCAATATCAATAAATGTGCTGCAATAACCTTTTCAAGAAAAAATAATCCCACTTATTTTGATTATAAGATTAATAACTTAAATATCAAAAGATGCCAAGAGGTAAATGCTTTGGGAATTATTATCAATAATAGGATGTCTTTTAATGTACATATTGAGAAAGTATGTAATGAGGCTTTTAAGCTTTTGGGATATGTAATGAGGAACACCAGAGACTTCCACAATGTGCATGCTTTAATAACTGTATTTAATACCCTTGTTAGAAGTAGACTTGGTTATGCTTCTATAGTCTGGGCTCCTTATTACAAAAACTATATTAACAAGGTAGAACGTATCCAAAATAAATTTTTGAGATATCTGTATTATAAGGTTTTTAATATTAATTCTTATGAAGCAAAGGTATCGTACAAAACTCTTCTGAGTATTTTTGGTTGTAGTTCATTGGCAACTAGACATGAGCGCTCTCAGCTAATTTTCCTCTACAAATTAGTGAACGGAATTGTCAACAGTTCAGAGTGTCTAAAGTTATTGAATTTTAATATAAAAAAAATAAGAAATCGATTACCTTTTATCTGGAACAGGTCTCAAACTATGGCACATTTAAACTCACCTATTACGAGAGTTTGTCGATTATACAAGGTGATACAGGAGAATGTCGACTTAGATTTTGCTATGTCTTATTCAGTCTATGTAAAAACTCTTAAATATAATTTTTGATTAAGAGAGACTTTCAATTCGAACCTGACATTAATTATGGTATTTTGAAATTAAAAGAGTATTTCTATTAAATGAAAACATTTCTGCTTCTTGACAGAAATCTTATTTCAACATCTATATTTTGGATATTTATATTTTTGTTATGTTCTGTTTATTTTTCTTTCATTTTTTGTCACGAAGGGCTGATTTTACAGTCTTTACTAAGTTCTATTTGTATATTTGCATTTCTTATTGGAGGAATTAATACAAATAAATCTCTTACTTGTGTTTTCTCATGTTCGTGATGTTAATTGCATGTTTATTTTATTTTTTCTTTTTGTTGTGTGTTTCAATATTTATAAAGCTTGTAATTATGTAAGCCTATTGTAAATGGGAATACTCTTTTCCTATAATAGGTGTCCAATAAATAAATATATAAATAAATCAATAAATAAATGGTTATGCGGTTAGCGGACGCGCCTTTGGCATGGGAGGCCCTGATTCGATTCCCTGTGGGAGTCCATGTGGTTCGGATTCAACATTATCATGTAGGGCCACGTCTCGTGTAGCCTTGCTGCTAAACGGCACGGTAAACTAAAATCAACTCAACTCACCGTAATGAAAGAAATCTCTCTTAATAAAAACAAATAAAGTTTGAAAACAAAATATTATTTTCATGAATTAATCTTACTTTAACCTAAGCACATATCTAATTGTACATTTTATTTGTATAAAATTACTTAAATTTTTCTTACCTTAATTCTGCTTAAACGTTGAAACAGTCTTCGTTGTCAATACTTGTAACCATATCAATCAAACAGCCAAAACTAACACTCAGAAAAATTCTAATACAAACAAACGATAAAACTTCCGTAAAACCGAACGCAGTACTAGGAGAATAGTAAGACAGTTTTGTTCGCTTAGCTGGTTATAAAGGCAAGTCCACCCTATGAGATAGTTCATTCGCCCCTACTTCTCCTAATTTATGATCGCTTACGGATAACTTTCATCCGCCCGCCCCATGCTCATTTTAAAGAAAAGAAAAAATAAGGTAGATAAAATCCATTTTCCTCATGCTTTCCATCAACCATAGTAAAAGATCCTCAATCTCCTGTCCTGCCCTTGGGTAAGCAAACAGAACAAAGCATACAATAGCATGGGGCAAACAAGCTATCTTATTTACTTTATTTCTTTTCCACTCGCCATGCTATTCAGAAATATTGAAATGAGTATTATCTTTACATATAAAATAGAAAAATTGTGGGAACTATTTGCTGGTTAGTTGGTAATGACTCGTGTTGTAAGTAATAACGCCGGTTTACATATAATAAAGCACAGTTTTCTTCCCCTTAACTTAAATTCTATCAAAAGTAACCGCTTAGTAGACATTCCTTTCAATTCGTCTATTGGTACACAGTTAGATGCATGAATATAACAGCGTCTTGTAGACATAAATCCATTCACATAGGTAAATCATAAAACACCATAAAGGATAACCGTAAGACGGTTTTTTAAGATATCATTGTACCTACACTCCGATAATAACCTTTATAGAAGACGGCCACATACCGATACGGAAAAATAGCGCTAGGGATCAAAGCATTTTTATTACAGCGATTGTGGTCCGAATGTACTATTCAAATAGTACCTACAGAAATAACGCGCCAACCGTCCTCTTTTTCAAAAAAATATTTTTATAACTCGATTTTTCTCCAGTTTAATATCATATGGATTATGTAGAGCAGAATAGATCTAAGGATCAAAGAATAATATTTAAGCAACCTGTATTTCAACTAGAGGTAAATGACATTCTAAAGAATCAATAAATTCCACATGCTTTCAAGGTTGAGTTCCAAATTTTCAATGACAATAAACGTTCCGCTTATATTATACAGGCAATAAATAAGTATATAACAAAATTTCTATTGATAAATCGTGCCGAAAACCCCCGATGTTGTTTAATTCCAGGTAAATAGTAAACCATATAACTTGTCTCTCTTCTGCTAGCTTCATCTTTGTAGTACAAACCGCTGTTACCGAATGGCGCTACCTCCCTTATACGCAAAGGGGGATCTACCTTTGCAGGTATCAATACGCAAAGAGAGATGCATAGTCGGCTTGCTGTTGGTTTCTTTCAACAAAAAGGAACATAAAAAGTTTATAGTTTAGAAAAATAGGTGTCAGCATTGTAGTCTGACCAATTTTATATCAAATATTTTTATAATATGATTGTGTAATTTCCAGTATTTGTTATTCGACGTACTTAAATAATATTTAAATCAGCTATTTATTCCTAAATAATTATAATATATGAAAATATTATTGTAACAATAAATAATTGTAAGTTGCTAAATCAGGTTCACATTAGAAATAATTGAAGGATTGAAGACTAAGTTCGAGGAACTGGCCACCTGGAATCTCTAACCAGGTAAAAAAAATAGGGTATCCGTAGCTGGCGGAGAAAAATAAGCAAGTCACTAGTATTTCCATCCCATTGGTTGAATCGCGAACTTCTAAATACGGTTGGATTACTTGCCTCCTTGAGGTTCAAGGAAACAACCGTCGAGTTGATTTCAAGCCTCCACGGAGGCTAATACACCTAACTGGTCTTACCTATTGACGACGCTGCTATTGTTCTTGGTTTTACGGTTTATTTGGTATCTCCTACTCGGGCTTAGCCCACCAGACGGCTTTCACTATGGCGGGCTCTGGCGTGGACACTGGCAAATCCATAACCGGTCGACACAAGTTACCTGGCCTCATTTCAGGACCTTCCGGATGTTCGACTAAGGTGGAAAAACGAAAAGAGCGTTCAAAAGACCTAACTGCTCGTACCAGGAGCGCATCTCAAAGTTCCATTAACTCTGTTGCATCACTCTCTTAAAAAATCCAAGGTAGCTATGCTACTCGTTTGCAGCTTTCACCACCTAGTAAAAAACCACATAAGACTTTGGATATTGAGATAGGTACCAACAACATGGAAACCGAACCATCTGCTGCTTCTGATTACTCCAGTCCACCATCTGCAACAACCTATTCATTTCTATTGACGAAATTCTATACTAAATTTGCGAACGAGAAACATATCGCCATACAACTTCGCAAATATCTCCTTAGAGCTTGTTAAAAGAAATTATCAAGACTAGAAATGGATACATCTTTAAAACAGAGGATCCTAATTTACTCAGCACTATTAAGAACAAAGTGCCTATTGATACGTTTGGCAAAGATGCTCAACTTAGCAGCCTTAATGCATCTAAACAAAAACAAATGCCTCCTCCAAGACGTACACCACTGCTATCTGTGGTTATTCGGGGTGTCGATCCTTCCTACACCGATGAGGAGATTCAAGAACTAACCTACGAAGGACACACTCTCCAGAAAGTTCTGAGAATCCGTAACGCTACAGGCCCTACATTCATGGTTCGAGTTTTAACATCATCGCAAAGCACCATAGATAATCTGCTGACAAATGGCGCATATATATATAACAGGAAGCATCGTGTCGAACCCTCTCGCTCCTCTGCACCAATGCCTGTTCGTTGTGAAAAATGTCAGGCTTAGAATCAGCACACTACCGCCAACTGTACTAACACCAACGTCTGTGGTTACTGCACTGGCGAGCATTTAACACGTGCCTGTCCAAATCTAGAACGGCCACCTACTTGTTCTACTTGTCACGAAGCACATCCGACATATAGCTATAAATGCAAAGGAAAACCTGCTCCTGAAGTAAATCATCCAGAATATGTAGTACCATTGCGCACACATAATTATTCCGAGGATGTTCCTCCTACTATGGACTCACCTATAACAGTGCGAAATCTTCTTTCTTTCCTCACGCTTACCTTACAAAATATCCAACCATTTCATCGCTCTCACGTCTTACAGCAAATTACTCACGCAGCAAGAGAGATTTTTCATGTTAACTTCTATGCAACTTATTCAGGACAAAATGTATACTTTCATACCTCTCGCTTGGAAACCACTGTTTAGCTTTGTCTGTTTCATCATGGCTTTAACGTTTATATACCTTAACATTCGTTCACTTCACAAAAACAAACCTTTATTCGAAGCGTTACTACTAGAGGAAAGAGCCACAGTCTTTATTCTTAATGAAACCTTTCTTACTCCATCCATCTCTTGCCAGTTTCCTGGCTACACAGTGATCAGGCAGGATAGCTCCCTTCCGCTCAAACGAGCCAATGGAGGAACAGCTGTGGGTTTTCCACATCGTGTTCCATCTCGCAGACATCATTGCTATTTACCTGGTCTTCCTGAGTACCTACTACTTACATTATACTTCCGTAACGTAGCCATCACTGTAGCCACAATTTACATCAGACCCGGCCATCCACTACCTACATCCTTTGTTCAGTATATTTCCGATAACTATAAACGTTTTATAATCATGGCCGATTTCAACATGCATAGTAGATCAGAGCAAGACAGAACTACATTCCGAAACTTCATTACAACTCATACGCTTGGTATCATTCACAATCTGCCTAAACATACAAGACCTATCTCACAAACTACCCCGGACATCGTCATTACTTCAGCTAATCTAGTCTCCCAAGTACATATTGATATTCTTGATCCAGTCGGCAGTGACCATGTTCCAGTTAAACTTCAGCTCCGTACATCTACTATCAATTCCTGTAATCATTTCCAGCGCACTAGTCTCCGCTTTGACAAGGCAAACTGGGCTCTGTATCGAGCTCATCTAATGACAGCTATAGAGTCATTAGAAACACCCACCACCGAAGATGAACTCCATGCTCGTATCGACACTATCACAACTACAATCCAGGAGGCAAGTTCTCTCTTCATACCAGTTTCTACCTCCATACCGTACCAGCCTGCATTACCTCCGCAATACCTTACATTCGTTACCCGCTCTCGACAATTTTATCGAGATTATCGAAGGACTGGCAATCCTGAATCATTTCGTCATTATCAACAACTTCAGCGGATGGTCAGAAACTACATATGTGCTTACAAACTACGCTGTTGGGTTAAAACATGCAATTCATTATCTGATACCAATCATCCCACAAAGTATTGGAAACGTTTTAACACTCTTTGTGGAAAGTACACCAAAACACCTTACCCACTATTACAAGGGGAATCTCGAATTCAATCAGATACAGACAAAGCCAACGCTTTCGCTGATTTTCTTCAAACAATATTCACACCTAACAGGTCTCCTTCTACTTATCGCCATCCAGCAGACGCAGTCAATACGTCATCTCCTTCTTTACAGCCTCATCTACACCATACTCTTCCACTTAATCAACCTTTGACAGAACCAATTACAGTTCAGGACATCACCACTGTTAGAAATAAACGTAATAGTGCACCAGGATTCGATAATATCACTTACCGACATATCAAAGAAAGTCCGCTTTCATTGCTTATTCTGCTTGCCAGCATCTTTACCTTCATACTTCGAACAGGCTATTTTCCTATCCAGTGGAAGCCTTCAAAGACGTTAATGTTTCCAAAACCTCACGAACCACCTGAAAGTGTATCATCGTATCGTCCAATACAATTAACGTCTACCTTCAGTAAAATCTTAGAACGCATACTTGTCCGACGTCTACATACATACATACATCGACAGACGCCACCTTCTTCCCATCCATCAAGCAGGATTTAGACCAGGCTATTCTATCAACGACCAACTGCTTCGCTTATCCACTATGGTCACACATCATTATAATTCCGTCAAGCCATCATGTCTTGTACTGTTTTATCTAGAGAAAGCGTTTGACAAAGTTTGGCATTTAGCACTTATCTATAAATTAATACAGCACCGTTTTCCTCTCACATATATCCGTCTGATTTACAACTTCTTAGTAGGTCGCCTTTCCTAAGTTTCTATTAACAACTGCCTATCACACCCTATTTTTCTGCTATCCGGAGTTCCTCAAGGATCGGCTTTATCGTCACTTCTGTACATTCTCTACGTTGCTGATATGCCTCCACTACCAGATAAAGTCCATCTTTTTCAGTACGCCGATGACACTGCATTCCTTGCTTTGGGATCGACTATCCAATCAATAAACAAATCTTTGCAAACAGCTATTAACGATTTCCTCCGCTGGTGTGATAAATGGCAACTTACAATTAATGCCACGAAAACCCAGGCGATTGTATTCATTCCCTCTAAGAAAACCTCACGAGTCCGTCGAAATCCCAACCGCCTCACACTTCATGTCAACCATACACCTATACAGGCACGCTCAACAGTGACCTATCTGGGCATTACATTCGATAGACATCTAACATGGAAACCACATCTTCAAACAGTCACCACCAAGGCTTACAATAGACTAAATCTTCTAAAGAAGTTAACCGGAACAACATGGGGCTTGAAACCTACTACAGTATTAAATACCTACAAAGCTTTCCTACGACCGACTCTAACATACGGTCACACTGCTTGGATAGCTGCTGCACGCTCTTTCTACGAAAAGCTCTTAATCTTAGAAAGACATGCACTACGTATTGCATTTCGCATTAAGTTACCTAGCCCAACAGCAGAATTATACAACCGCATTGAGTTTCCATCTCTACAGTTTCATCTTGAAAAGTTACGTCTCACCTACATACACAATCGTTATGAAGCACACCATCCTCTACTTCTGACTACTATGCATCATATGGCACTCCACCCATCAGCATTTCGATATTTCCATCCACCGCTATCACTCCTGTATACTCTGTACTGCTACACACTACCTCCTGATGCACTAGACCTGGAGTTACTTGCTGACTATCAAATTCCTGACCATCTTCCGCTCATCTTTCCATCCTATGTTGCACAATAACACCATCCACAACTCCATATAACCTATATAATAACAACTAAGTTGCATCTTGTACATCATGTAATTGCTCTGCCACCCTTTCCCTGCCTGATGTTAAGGCCCGCACAGGTCCTAAGTTTTTGATCGCTATAACAAGCTTTAATAAAGAACTCTGAGACCCTCTCAAAGTCAGGCACATCTACTGTTCTCATACTTCAGTTCCCTAAGAGAGGGCATAACCCTCTAACAGGGTTCTAGCCGGAACGGCTAGTCACTTACCAAAAAAAAATAAGTTCGACGAACTGAATCAAGGAGCCTAACCTCTCTTGTGTTAGTTAATGTGCCAGCTACGATCAAGTGTTGTAATACGCATTTGGGAGCACAGCACACATACGACACTTAGAGGGCTGACGGAAGTTTTCACTTTCGGAGGGCAACTTGCTTTTTGAACCTCATTCATTTTCATCATCTTTTCTTTCTTCTTCATCTTCGTTTGGGCTTCGGCCCTTGGCTACTTTATCACGATGACGGACTCTGGCAACACAAACGGTCAAGCTCACCTAGGACGACATATAGGATTACCACCTACACTTCCGACGAATCCAAGCACTTCCCGCGATCAACCTACATCTATTGCATCTCGCAGCCGGACTCGCCACTTTTCTTGGGGAAGTCAACCGATAGGAAGCACATCTAGAAATAGGCATCCTTCTACAGAATCTACACAATCTGCTAAACGTGATCGATCAAGGTCTCCTATTACATCAATGGATATCGAGGGCAATCCACAGCATACTAATAAAATAACGGGTCCTGTAGATCATTCCTTACCAAGTTCAACTTTCGATCCTGTTTATCACTTTCTACTCATGACACTAAATTCACAAATTCCAAAATGATATTTCTGCAAATAATGAAATACGTTCCTAGGGTACGGGACACTCTAGCTCAAATCGTTTCACTAGGAATGGCTACATTTTGAAATCGAAAGATCCGAATTTTGGAATCACCATATGGAATAAAGCTGCCTACGAAATTTTCGGGAAAAATGCTAAACTGACGAAATTGACAGATAAGCGTCAAAAGCAGCCTCCACCACATCGACAACCATCTTTTCTGTCTGTTGTCATTAGAGGAGTCTCACCTGAACTAACAGATGCAGAAATACACGAGGAACTAGCGCAAGAAGGGATATCAGTCGATAAATGTCTTCGCATTCGAAATAATAATGGTCCTACATACATGATTCGCGTTCTTTGTAAGCGACAGGACACTTTTGACTATTTATTGCAATATGGTGCGCCTATCTATAAGAAAATACACAGAGTTGAACCATCTAAAACTCAAGAACCGTTACCAATTCGCTGTGAAAAATGTCAGGTTTACAATGATCATACTACCGCTAACTGTTCAAATCCTTCTAAATGCGGATACTGCTCAGGGCTACACGAGACCAAGGCATGTCCCAATCTACAAGGACCACCGAAATGTAACACTTGCAGTGGGCTTCATCCTACTTAGTTATCGCTGTAAAGCCAAACCAGCACCGACCCCTGAGCATCCAGAACTAACGGTACCACTAAAAACGGCCGATAAAACAACTCAACCGACTCAATCCACATTACCTCCGCTAACCGTCGAAGATCTCCTTCGTTATATCAGTTTGGTGTTACAAAATATATTTCCATTTCAGAGAGCTCATATCTTACACCACATAATCCCTGCTGCAAAATCCATTTTTCACATCAACTTACTCTAACAATTATGTTCATTTTCACGTTGTACCGCTGGAAACTGCTGTTTAAAGCCATGCATATGTTACTTTACATCATGGGGATTACTTTCCTATTCGTTAATATTCGATCCTTTTCACAACATAAGCTGCTATTCGAAACATTATTATATGAGGAACATTTTAATGTATTTGCACTTAACGAAACCGTCTTAAGACCGAACATGTTAGCCCATATTTCTGGTTATCAACTGCAGCGCCACGATTATCCCAATCACATGGCACGTGCTCAAGGCGGAGTTGGAATAGGTTACTTTTCCAAATATCCAGTAAGAGCATACACTCCTCAAGTTTTTGCCGATATGCCGGAATACTTACTTTATTCTATATATTTTCCATCATTAATAGTTAATTTTAGCACTATCTATATTCGACCACGCCAACCCATACCATTACAGTATTTTGAATACATAGCCCATAACTTTCGTAATATTATCATCATGGCGGATATTAATATCCATAGTCGTAGTGCTCGCGAAAAGGCGAATTTTCAGCAGTTCTTAACTGAAAATCTACAGCTGCATCTTCATGTCCTTCCTAGACCAATAAGTCAGACTACACCAGATGTCGTTATCACATCTATAAATCTTATTAATGACTGCCAGCTTGAAGTTCTCGATTCCATCGGAAGCGATCATAATCCAATTAAATTAACATTAACTAGAGGACAACCGCAACGACCGGTAATCTGCCCCGCGAAGTGTTCCTAGATTTGACAAAGCGAATTGGCCTCATTTTCGGCAAGACATCGAACACTCTCTTTCAAGTGTAACAGCACCAGCTACCGAGCCTGAGTTGGCTTCGTGTCTTACTACTCTCACTGAGGCAATACGAACCAGTGCTCGTCATAATATTCCAACTGTTCAAGTAACTCTCCATAAGCCAAAATTACCACCGACGTATGTCACTCTAATACACAAGGCTCGTCAACATCTCCGTGAATACTATCGAACAGGGAATGATGTCTATCTACATCAACATCGCCAATGGCAACGAGCGGTTCGCAACTATCTTGCTGCATATAAACGTCGCAGTTGGATTAAGACTTGTAATACTTTATCCGAAGAGGCACACCCATCTCGCTATTGGAAGAGGTTTAATCAACTAACTGGCAAGAATACGTCAACAACTTATCCTCTAATTGCAGATGGCACTCCTCTCTTCTCCGACGAAGAGAAAGCTAACGCATTTGCTAGTCAGCTACAGAGCGTTTTTACTCCAACAGCTGCCTCTAAGATCTCTGAACGGATAGACATCTCTTGCATTCCTGCTTTACAACCTTCTGCCGATCATGCCATTGATCTGAAACATCCACTCACCGCACCCATTACTACTGACGAACTCCACATAACCCTCAAGCGGAAAAAGAACACAGCTCCTGGGGTTGATAGCATATGTTATCGACATATAAAAGAAGCCCCGCAATCACTTCTACTACTACTGTTGGCGATATATAATTTTATTCTCAGAACTGGTTTCTATCATCCAGATTGGAAAGTCTCAAAAATTTGCATGTTCCATAAACCAAACAAGCCAGTGCATTCTGTTTCCTCTTACAGACCAATTCAACTGACATCAGTATTCAGTAAAATATTTGAGAAAATTCTTGTCTGCCGGCTTCATAAGTATCTTGAGACAACTACTCTACTACCCATCCATCAAGCAGGCTTTCGGCCTAATTTCTCCATAAATTACCAGCTACTTCGTCTCAGCACCATAATTACTAACCAGTATAATAAGGCCTTCCCTTCTTGCCTCATTCTTATGGATTTAGAAAAGGCTTTCGATAAAGTTTGGCATTACGGCTTAATTAAAAAATTACAATCATTTAAGTTTCCACTTTGCTATTTGAGGATAGTATATTCTTTCGTTACAAATCGCATTGCTTATGTTACAGTGGGTAATGCTCTATCTTGGCCTATCTTTCCGCTTACTGGAGTTCCTCAGGGTTCGGCTCTCAGCCCTTTATTATATATCCTTTATGCTTCTGAATCCCTGCAGTTCCACGTAATGTTTTTACTTTTCAATACGCCGACGACACAGCTTTTCTTGCTCTTGGTAAAACTATCCAACAACTTAATACTCTTTTACAACGAACTCTCGATAATTACATCAGGTGGTGCAAGAGATGGCATTTAACTATTAATACAGAAAAGACGCAAGCAATCGTGTTCTTACCTCCGAACAGGCGTTCCAGAGTTTACAGAAATCCAAATCTCTTGCAAGTAAATATTGATGGATACCGAGTACGTCCTTCCCCTACTGCTACCTACTTAGGCGTGGTCTTTCACTCAAAGCTCACTTGGAATGCTCACCTGAAAAAGTTACCAGTTAAGGCTAAAATTCGTTTAAATCTATTGCGTCGTCTCACAGGCACAACTTGGGGTCTGTAAGCTGAAGTGCTACTTCATACCTATAAGGCGTTTCTCCGTCCCATCCTCACTTTTGGACACACCGCCTGGAGCAATGCTTCTGCGTCATATTACGAAAAACTATGCATAATGGTGCGACATGCTATTCGGCTGGCGTATCGTATTAAGCTTCCTTACCCTACATGGCTTACATATGAGTATATCGACTTCTCAAAACTCACGAAACACCTCGCAGTACTACGACTAAGGTATATAACTTCACGTATACAAACAGGTCATCCGTTATTCTTGGACATTCTGCAGACTGATGCTCTTACTGATGCTACATTTCGGTATAAACACTCACCTTTAAACATCTTAGTATCATTGTTTGTTCAAAATGCACATCTGACTGCTGATGAACGGGAAATATATGATATTTACCTCATTAATGATCATCTTCCTCATATTTTTCCATATTATCACGTAATCCTCATTATTAACAAGGGCTTCCCCCTGTCCTCATCAGTCCCGAGTCGCCCCGGGACAGAAGATTTAACACTGCATCTGTCTTGCTAATACAACTATGTTTGTGTCGTCTCTGCACTTCATCTCATACCTCATCATCATCGCTCTAAATTCTATTACTTTAGTGATACATTTTGATTTCCATCATCTTAATACCTTAGCACCTCGTATACAAATATATTTTTGCACATATTTATTCCACTTTTGACTTATTATTGTTCTTCTTATCATTATTTATCAGTATACCTAGTTTTATATGCTTACTTTTCCTCATGTTTATATAATTGCACTTTGACCATCTCACAATGTTTAACAATCAATGTATATCTACTGACACCTATGCCAAAGAGAGGGCGTATCCCTCTAATGGCTGGGAGTAAGAGTACCATCTTTACCAAAGCAGTACATAATTGATGAATAAAGATTTATCCAGTTCACTTATTACCTTATTCCCATACCCCTAAAAAAAACTAATTTCGATGACAATTGGCCTTCAAAAAAAATCGGGGATCGAAACGCTGTTCGGATGGACTCGGGTGTTGTCGGCACTGGTTCTCACGTTTTGCTTTCAAGACACATGTAAGATAAATATTATAAGTTCATTAATTCCTTAAGTTAATTAGATTAACTTCATTATTTCAATAATACGTTAAACCCGTTCGTAATTAAACACTATTATAAGGTAATGACGTCACGCGTATAATCATATGCGATTAAATTAGTTCTAGGAAATCATCTTTGATTGAATAAATTAATAGGTGCTTGATTAAAGGGGTAATCAAATTAATTGGAGTTTGATATCAAATTCATTAGAGTTTGATATCAAAATTTAATTAAATTATATCTTACAATGTTTCCTAATTTACTATATAAATAAGCAAAATATAAGGAATTTCAACCCTTTTAAGGCCTAATTTGGCACCACCGCAGTGCTAGAAGCCCATAATACAGCGTGATTACAGTTTAGTTAAACGGCCGCCATCTTTAAAAATCGACAAGTTGTCTAATTCCTACTCTATAGGTACTGATTTCCTTTTCAAAATATAATTTTCAATCTTAACAACAATATGACACTTCTAAAGAAATTCAGAGATTTTTGAATCAATAAAATAATAATAATAATAATAAAGATATGTCCTTTACACTTCAATTAAAACACAAATTCCTTTCCACTTATAGTAGAATATAACTATGAGCTCTTCTGTGACCGTGAAGTTAGTGTACTTGACTTTGGTGCGAGGGACTCGGTTCCGATTTCGGATGCAAACTCATGTGGCACTGATCGCAGATCTCGCGATCCACTCCTGAGTTTACGTCTCATATAATTTTGGTGTCAATACCGGATCTAGAAATTCCCCCCTCCCTGCAAGAACATTTGAAAGGGCCCCTTTATATTCAATACTTTTTCTAATAGTACATTTTAATGAAATATTCCTAGTGAAATATGGAATAGAGATTCAAATACTTCGTTTTTACAATAAATCTTCCTCTTTCCGTCCGCAAACTCCCGTATAAGATCTCTTTTTTCAATGGTCGAAGCCCTCTCATGATTAACTGCCAACATTCCCAAGTCCCACCTATGTCATTGGACACCTTAAATAGCTCTTTATCCTCTTTAGGATTGAGCATGACCTTTCAGCGGAAGCCATAGTCATGGGTAAAGTCAGGAATAAAGCAAGAGTAGTCAAAACTTCAGAATAACTTTGGGCAATACTATTAAACTCGATGTATAGTAATACCACCAACTCAAGAGCACTGTTGATCTTTGAAATATGGTTTTAAGTCTAGTGCAAAGGGAAATAAATTTCAATGGTAAAGACGAGTCAATGTCTTGCTGGTACTTCTATTTTGAAACTATTGTGATAATATCATAC
The DNA here is from genome assembly GCF_964235325.1 of Thermobia domestica. Taxonomy (NCBI): domain Eukaryota; kingdom Metazoa; phylum Arthropoda; class Insecta; order Zygentoma; family Lepismatidae; genus Thermobia; species Thermobia domestica. Next base: position 186,238,665 of record NC_137459.1, read on the forward strand.
CTTTTCAAGTGTTTTAAAAATTAGTATCTACAGGCAAGGTGAAGAAGTCCTTTAAAAGCCCTTGGAACTCTTAGGGTCTGGGCTGCCCAGCACTGCGGAGTCCTGTGGTTTATAGATCCAGCGCTGTTTGGTGTCCAAAACAATGTTAACTTCAACTGAAGTAAGCAGAATATTAGAATGTCTGCTTAATAATGATGTCGGTAATCTTAGAACAAAAGTGAAAACCTGAAATGAGAACCCATTGAGACCTCAAACTTGTTTTTTTTTTCTTACTTTCTTCACTCTTTTCGTCACGCTTCTCTCGAAAGAAAAAATGAAGGAAAAGTGAATATATGAAAGTAGAGAATATTACATTTTGATGTTTAAATATTGATTCAGTAAAATGAGAGGAAAATATGCTCACAGCAGGAGTGGCTCTGTAATAAAGTCACAAAATCACGTGCCTTCACAGTTAACACAAAGAATAATTAACAAAGAATAATTATGGACATTTATTCTTTTCTAGGAATAAGAAACGATTTAACCAAATTTTTAGTCATTTTAATATGGAATCTATAACCCTAATTAATGTACATAACAGTTTTGGGAACATAGCGTAAGTCAGCATTAGTGATGTTACTCACTGCTCACGTGTTCTACCCTGGCTCTTTCTCACATTATCCTGCATCGCAGAGCAGCCCTTTAACCATCCACCCTTGCCTACAATATAATCACATTTTTAAATTGAGTGACATCAACGAGTTTTCTGCCTACCACTTTGTAACTGGCAGAGAAGGAGAGAAGAGGGGTTGGTTGGTGGAACTGGAGCCTCTCGGCCTGTACTAGTTCTGCGTGCATTACACGATGAATTTGAATAAAAAAAACACCTCTGTCGGGGAAAGACTGGCTTATATCATCTTAGGGGCGAATTGACTAGGAAGTGCATTTTCGACGTATTGACGTATTCTTTGCGACGCTCATATACAAATCATTATGTAGGGATATATATATATATATATATATATATATATATATATATATATATATATATATATATATAATATATATATATATGCGCTTCACTAGTTCAGATTTTAATAACACCTGATACATGTTCATGTCCCTTTTTCCGCAAGCATTTAGGGAACAAATGAATATTTTTGAACTTTATTGTAAGTTTAATTACCTCTGAAATGTTACTGTGACAGCAAATATGTAAAGCCGTAGACATAGTTATAAAATACAAATAAGTGGAGATTTATCAATTGCCAAATCATATAAGGTAGGCGGAAAAAAATCACGAGGACTTAGTAATTTTGGTGCCCGCTAGAATTGTGCAATGTCACGCACCCAGAGATTCAATGCCGCGTTCACAAAAGCTCTCCACTGACTTCTACCTTAGCCAACTGAAGAAACAGGAGCTACTTTGTGTTCCTATTTCTGTGAGATCCATCTTAATATTGTCCGCCAATTTGCGTCTAGGTTTTCCTAATGGTCATTTTCCAATTGGACTTTCTGTTAAAACTTTGAAAAACTTCCTACTTTATCCCATTCTGGCCAAATTACCTGCCCAACTGATCCTCCTAGATTTGATTACCCTAACAATGTTTCGTAAATTACATAAATTATGCAGTTCCTCATTATGAAGTTTCCGCCATTCCCAATTCCTGTTTCTCTTGGGTCTCAGGATTTTGTTCTCAAATACTTTCAATCTACGTTCTTCCTTCAGAGTAAGCGACCATGTTTCGCAACCGTACAGAACAATAGGCATGACTATCGTCTTATATATTTTAAGCTTCAAATTCCTCGACAGAATTGGCGACGACAAGAGATTTTGAAATGATTAATAACAAGGATTCTCTGCTTTTAGTCGACATTTAATTTCTTCTGTTCATTTATATTTCTTATACTTTTAAATAGAATAGTTTCATAAAAATACTTTCATACATAAAAAAGTTACAATGATTCAAAAATAGGTAGTGACTTATCAGACATACTGTATACGTTACGCATTCTAAAGATGTCGATAACAGTGTTTTTCAAATGGAAGCTGAAATGTGACAACGTAATGACAAACAAAGGAATATGCTGCTTTCTTATTCAAAACATGATGAATAGAAATTTTTTATATTGCACTAAGTCTTCGACATTGTGACCTTGCATATTCTCATGCACAAAATAAGCAAAGGAAAAATACATTAAATATCATCTTCTGGAATATGTAAACTTTATTCGTAAATAAAACAATTGCATGTTACTCTGTCCAGCATTATCGCTTATACATCAACACCATTTATAACGTCATTTCATACAGTTTCGTGGCTTTGTAAACGAGCGAAGAATGGTGAAGGCTGTTTGAAAACGCATTTAAAATTCAAAACACGTTATAAACGCCTTTTAAAAGAAGCTTAATAATCACCGAAGAAAGTGTGTTTCGCCAATTTCTGGTAAGTTTGTATTTTATTTCTTTTCTCAAAGCCCTCTAAAATTCAGTATGGAAACGAGGTGTTGATTACATATTCAAATTTAACACTACTAAACTTCTAAATATAGTTTACCATCATCATCATCGATAAGTATTACTGAAAAGAAAAGAAGAAGACATAATTGAAAATCAGGATACTTCAAATATTTCCCACGGCAGGTTCGAAAGAGAAACTTGAGATTAATGCATTAACCAAATGCTAAAAAAATGTAATTTTTATCAAGGTATAACACTAATTCTACTGGTATATAGAAAGTAGTAAAGTAAGTAATTTTAGCGTTTGAGCGACAAAAGGAGATAATAAAGTATTGTTATCATGATGAATATCGAGTTAGAGATTTCAACGAATTTGCACGTTCCATAACCCATAACCCATAACTAACTAACTCACTCTATGGCCTATGGAACCTGAAGGTTCAATGACGCGTTCACAAAAGCACTCCACTGACTTCTATCCTTAGCCAACTGGTTCCAGTTTCTACTTTGTATTCCTAGTTCTGCGAGATCCATCTTAATATTGTCCTTCCATCTGCGCCTAGGTCTTTCTAATGGTCGTTTACCGATTGGTCTTCCAGTAAGAGTTTGAAAGCTTTCCTACCTTCTTCCATCCTGGCTACATGACTTGTCCACCTGAGCCTCCTAGATTTTATGAGCCTAACAATGCATGGTAAAACGTATAAATCATGTAGTTCCTCGTTATGTAGTTTCCGCCATAATCCATTCCCCTTCCTCTTGGGTCCGAATATTCGTCTCTGGATCTTGTTCTCAAATACTTTCAGTCTATGTTCTTCCTTCACATTAAGTGACCATATTTTGCAACCATACAGAACAACAGGCATGATTATTGTTTTATATATATATTAAGCTTCAAATTCCTTGACAGAATTGGCGACGACAAGAGATATTGAACTGAATAATAACACGAATTGTCTCTTTTAGTCGACATTTAATTTCTTCGAGAATATGGTTTTGGTCTGTTAATATTGATCCTCGATATTTGAAAGTATCCACTTTAGCAGAAGTATTATTTGATATTTTAATGCATCCACAATTTGCCGTATTACGATCCTGGCGAACATACAAGCATTTAGTTTCCTCTGCATTTACTTCTACACCCATGTCCCTGCAAGCGTTTAATAAGTCCTCTGCATGTGTTTCTATTTTCTCCCATCATCCTCTATTAAATTTATATAATCAGCATACGCCATAACCAGGTGAATACCATTAATTCTAGGCCCTGTTTGCTATCTTTGATTTTCCTTATAGCGTATTCCAGGACAAAGTTGAATAAAAATGGCGACAACGCATCTCCTTGTTTCAGGTCATTCTCGACGTGAAAACTCGTGGACAAAAATTTTCTTACCTGAACTTAAATTTGGTATTCATTTAAACATATATTCATTAATCTAGTTTGCTTTTTTCGGTATTTCAAATCCTGTAAGGATGTTGTATGTTTCTCTCTTAACCGAGTCGTAAGCCTTATAATTGATGTACCGCCGTATTGTATTCCCACCTCTTTTCGAGTATTTGTTGAATTGTAAACATTTGGTCAATAGTTCATCGATTTCGTCGAAGTCCGCGTTGATAGTCTCTAATAATCTCATTTTCGTATAAGGTCAATCTTGCTAATAAAATGTTTGAAAGGATTTTCTAGGATGTTGACAGAAGAGAAATGCCTCGATAATTACTACAATCAGTTTGTCGCCTTTCCTGTGAATTAGAACAATGATTGATTCTTTCCAATATTGTGGCAATTCCTCTTGTTTCAGATAAGAAGAACAAGTTTATGTATGTTGTTCCACAATTTTTCGTTTCCAGCTAAAACTAACTTAGCCAGAATTCCATCTACACCCAGTGATTTGTGTTTCTTTAATTTCTTTATTTCCATTTCTACTTCTATTCTATTCCATAACTCATAGATACCGAAAAAATAACCTCAAATTTTAAACTCAAGGTTTTATGTGATTCTGCAGGGAAGTTTTCCGAATTTTCTAAAAATAGGTGTATTTTACTACAAAAACATTTGGGACATGTATAAGGGGATCAACGAATTTAGGAAAGGCTATCAATCGCGTGTTGATATATTAAAGAAAGCCGATGGTACAGTTCTCACTGATTCAAATAGTATCTTAAATAGACGGAAATATTTCTTTGACGATTTGCTTAACACGGAGCCGAAAATTAATGTGCGTGGAGAAAGGAAAATTGAACACCGTAGAACCATATATTCCAGAACCCAACCGAATAGAAGTAGAAATCGCTATAAAGAAATTAAAGGAACACAAATCTCCGGGTGTAGACGAATTCCGGCTGAGTTAATTTTAGCTGGAGACGAAAAATTGTGGTACAAGATACACAAATTTATTCTTCTTATCTGGAACAAGGAGGAATTGCCACAAGAGTGGAAACAATCAATCATTTTTCAATTCACAAGAAAGACGACAAAACTGATTGTAATAATTGTCGAGGCATTTCTCTTCTGTCAATATCCTATAAAATCCTCCCAAGCATTCTCTTAGTAAGATTGATCCAATACGCAGATAAAATTATTGGATATTATCAATGCGGATTTAGACGAAATCGATCAACTATCGACCAAATATTTGCCATTCAACAAATACTCGAAAAGAAGTGGGAATACAGAACCCCGGCATATCAATTATTTATTGATTTTAAAAATGCTTACCACTCGATTAGGAAAGAAACATCATACAACGTTCTTACTGAATTTGGAATACCGAAAAAACTAGTTAGATTAATTAAGATATGTTTAAATGAATCCCAAAGTAAAGACCAGATAGGAAAATTTTTCTCCACGAGCTTTCACATCGAGAATGATCTGAAGCAAGGAAATGCGTTGTCGCCATTATTATTAAACTTCGTTCTGGAATACGCTATAAGGAAAATCAAAGATAGCAACCAAGGTCTAGAGTTGGATGGTATTCATCGGGTTATGGCGTATGCTGATGATATAAATTTAATAAGAGGATGACGTGGGAACAGTAAATACAATTGCAGAGGTCTTATTAAACACTTGCAGAGATATGGGTTTAGAGGTAAATGCAAAGAAAACTAAATGCATGTAAGTTCGTCGGGATCGTAATACGACAAATTATGGAATCATTAGAATATCAAATAATACTTTTGATAAAGTGGATACTTCTAATTATCTAGGATCAATATTAACAGACCAAAACTATATTCACGAAGAAATTACATGTCGGCTAAAACCAGGGAATTCGTGTTATTATTCAGTTCAAAATCTCTTGTCGCCAATTCTGTCGAGGAATTTGAAGCTTAATATATGTAAAGCGATAATCATGCCTGTTGTTCTTATGGTTGCGAAAAGAACGCAGACTGATAGTGTTTGGGAAGAAGATCCTGAGACGAATATTCGGACCCAAGAGGAACGGGAATGAGGAATGGTGGAAACTTCGTAACGAGAAACTACATAATTTATACGATTTGCCATAAATTGTTAGTCATCAAATCTAGGCTCAGGTGGGCAGGTCATATAGCCAGAATGGAAGGAAGTAGCAACGCGTTCAAAGTTTTAACTGGAAGACAAATCGGAAAATGACCATTAGAACGACCTACGCGCAGATGGGAAAACAATATTAAGATGGGTCTTGCAGAAATGAGAATACAAAGTCACGGGCGGTCTGGCATCGCTGGGGGCCTTGCTGCAGATGCTAGGGGAAGCCCCTTTTAAAAAATGTCCACTTGCGTATATTACAGAATTATGTTATTATTGACCCGTTTAAGTAAAGTTGCGTACGGCATTGTTTTATAGGGGTTTTATTTTAATAACAAACCTCTACAGCAGTCTTGTATTTTCTAATTACATAAATTCTATTCCATTATATTCTTTAAAAACACATTTTCGTTACCTTCATCAATGATACAAGGTAAGTAACTAATAAATACTACTAAGAATAATTTATACTTTTCATACTCCATTATATGAAACTTAGATACACTACGTAGATTACTTCAAACTTTAAAGCAGTGATTTTGCATAGGCGTATAAAAATCTACATAAAAATCCTATAAAATCAAAGAAATACATACAAATTGTGTACGTATTCTACTTAGATTCATTCAGAAAGAGAAAATTTCGAAGCTATCAACCTGAAAAAATATGTTTGAATATTTACAACTGTATTTTGTTGATGAAGAACATTGGCATAATATAAATACACTATTTACCAACAAAGAAAAGAAGTCTCCTTCTACCTAGATCAGGTCTATAGGCCTAAGATCTAAGTGCTTCATTAAACTAATAACTTTTTCCTAAATCCCAGCTTCATCTATAATCAAATTTTTATCTAAATTTACAAACAAGTCTCGTTCTACATTCATAAAAAGTAGCTTAGACATTAAATCTTGGTTTAGCGAGAACCTGAATTTATTCTTAAGAATTTCAAATATTGAAAAGGTTATTTTGCAGATTACACAGATCTGCAACTAAAAAGTTGTTTGCATAAGTTTAGCTGATTTTTACGCTTCCGGGTGCACCGAAGTCGAAAATGACCCCCGTTTCTTCCTGGGACTTCAAGTGTTTGCACAATCAAAATGTAACGTGGTCAAACAGGTAGCTGGAAATCGCTATATTGCAAATGCATCACACGAAAATAAAAATCAACTGTAGCCGTTATGCGTCTATTCCTGTTGCTTATTCGGTGTGCTTGACGGAGACGTATGAGAACTCGGCCTTGGTACTCACGAAAGTGGGTTACCAAAACCACAATTGGTTGGTATGCGAAAATTTAAAAGTATTGTGTATGGTCCTGGGACAGCAGGCTGGGTACACCAAATACCCTTGTTTCCTCTGTTTATGGGACAGTCGAGACCGCGAAAATCACTGGAAGGTAAAACATTGGCCACCAAGAAATCTAGTTGTTGGTGAAAAGAATGTCATCAGGGAAACATTGGTGCCCCCGGAAAAGATTTTATTACCACCGTTACATATAAAATTAGGCCTAATGAAGCAATTTGTTAAGGCACTTCCCAAAGATAGCGAATGCTTCAAGTACTTGGTATCCAAGTTTCCAAGTTTATCGGAGGCAAAACTGAAAGAGGGTTTTTTGTTGGCCCTGATATTAGAAAACTCATATCCGACAAAGACTTCATCAGTTCAATGACTCCAAATCAAAAAGTGGCTTGCGTTGCCTTTACTGTGTTCATCAAAATGTTTTTGGGAAACTGAAAGAACTCACAGTACAAGGAAATAGTGGAAAAAATGTTGCAAGAGTTCCATGAGCTCTCCTATTTTCTCAACTCCTACCTTGACTACTTTCCGGACAATATGGGAGCAGTGAGTGAAGAGGAGGGGGAGCGTTTCCATCAAGATATCAAAGAAATGGAACGACGGGATCAGGGGAACTGGAGTGTTATGATGATGGCAGACTCCCGCTGGATGTTGTTTAGGGTTCTTCCGGCAGCCACCTACAAAAGGACAAGCTCCAAACGAAGTTTGACTTTCAAAAAAGACGATTTCACAAGAAATCTGACTGAGGGTGGTATTACATTTTTGTCTTCACGTGTGTGCGTGTTTCTGTACATTAATTTGTGCTACGTTGTTAATGGTGTTTCTATAAATCGCTTATTTGTGTTCATATTTTTGTTCAACAATGATCACCCGTTTGTTCGAAACTCAGACGTCCCAGGACAAAACGGTTGTCATTCCTGGGTTCAACATACCCCAACACATACGAATCAATTAACTAAACCGAAACAGCTTAGCATGTTTTCAGACCTGTGTTATCTGCGTACAAGGCAAGAGTTGATATAAACTTGTAAGCTGTATATAGATTAGTAAAAATTCCAGATTGTGACAGCACGAAAACAATGTTAAAGGCACATTCTATGCATCTTAGAACATTTCTTCTTCACTGAGGAGTTAACACAGTTCTCTTCGCCTTCTGACTCTGAACTGTCATTGTCTTCTTCGTCTTCATTTAAGTTATTCACATCCTTCCCCTATTTCATCATTTTGATCCCACTCAGTTTTGACAAAGGTGTCGTACTGCTTAGCAAAGTGTTTCAACTCTATTATAAGAACATTTCTATCAACTTCGGTTAGGTGACAAATGGTGCGTAAGATTTTTGTTGGAAATTGTCAGTATCTGATATTCCAGGGAACTCTTTTTGGATGAAGCCATGAACAATCTTTCAAAATATCGTAATCAGCGCAACGACACCCAAAGTCCTTAAGGTTTTAAAGTCTCGGCTTTCTAGACCGGAATTCGATACCTCTGAATTCAGGTAGCTCCCCAATTGTCCTCACGATGTTGGGTCTACCGAAATTTTGGAATGTCCCCACTGGGAATCTAACCTGGGACCATACCTCCCGCAAGCACGAGCACTAACATTCAGCTAAACACAACACTAATCAGCGAAAATATTTTTTTATTTCCAGAGTAACGTATTTTGACAATTGAAAGAAGGCCCTCAGAACAGAAAAACGGTACCAAAATTGCTAGTAATCTAAAATTTCAAAATAATTCACAATAAATATTCAGTACGTAGTAATAAACGGGTTTAGTGGGGGCCCCAGCGCGTTCCAATGCTTGTACTGTCGCTATTCTTTACTGAATACCACTAAGTTATACAAGTTTCATATTTTAGGCCTAAATTTTAGCAGTCCATCAGAATTGCTTTCTTTCAGAATGACAACCAAATGTATGTACCGCAAGGTAAATTTATATTAATGCTTCTTGCCAACATGAGTTAGTGCGAACGAGGTATATCCCTACAGCCTTGAAATAATTTTCACACTTTCTGTGTTTGAATGCGATGGAATAGTATCTAAATGTATGTAAACGTTTTTAATACCAACCAGAAAATTATTGCTTTGTTCCTGGGGGTCCCAGAGCTCCGCGTTCCTCGACGATCTCCGACCTGCCGACCACCCCTGTGCAAAGTAGAAACTGGATCCAGTTGGCTAAGGATAGAAGTCAGTGGAGAGCTTTTGTGAACGCGACATTGAACCTTCGGGTTCCACAGGCCATAGAGTTAGTTAGGGCTATTTTACTGAAAGGTGAAAAACAAAATTTGCGATTTCTCAAAACCAGATCTAATGATTTTGTTTATTCTTCGTAAGTCAACTTTTTAATAAAAGTCTCACAACCTAGTATAGATTTTTTCTCTGTGAAAAATTGAGAAATGGTAGTTCTTTGGGGGGATAAATTTTTGGACGATTTTCCCAAAAACAATTCAGACGATTTTCTTCCTATTTCATGAATAAATATTTTTCTTCTAATATTCCTATAATATTGCACAAATAACGTCCATGAGATTATACACAACGGGTAGTATACTCGTGGTAATCTTTGGGTGAGTTTCTTTTTTTTCTTTTATTGTTTATTTTTTTTACGGTTTTGTGAAATATGACTTTTGTTTTTTCATATACAAATATTGCATCGACAAACCTAACATAAGTCATTTTCTTATGGAAAGTCATTTTTTTATGGAAAGTCATTTTTTTATGGAAAAATCTACAAGGAATTGTTTGCTTTTGCGGTTGTTTTCTTTTGGATGAAATTTTCCGAAAACGTTTTATAATTTTGTTCATATTTCATTAAGAACTGAAACACAACATAATTTATTTGAAGGAATATAAGCGACAAAGTTAGTACGGTGGCCCATACCTTTTATTCGTTCCGTATATTTAATTTCGTTACTTCTGTGTCTCATGTTTTTACTAATAATTCTATCCACGTTCCTAAATCTTGTCATCTGTTACACTTTTCCTTACTTTTTGATACAGATCGCCTTGTTTCGATGTCTATCTAACGTTTGTTTTCATCTAATATTTTTCGCAGCTTTTTCTCACATTTTCTAACAGCATGTTAATTTTCTCTCCAGGCCTCACAAGAAGAACCGTATTGTATCCACATAGTACACATATGATCCTTCTGTGGCCTGCAATGGTTCTTAATCTTTATGCCTAATTTTTCATGAAAATTGTGCTTCAAAGTTTCAGTCAAAGTCAAAGACAATACATAATGTACTATAGGGAAAGACGAAAAGAGTTTAGTCAACTTTAAATCTTGGGAGAACGAAAGATACGCTATAGATACACATTTTAAACTACACAAGGCAAAAATGTGGCCTACGTGCCTAACACTGTTCAGTGAAAAACGTGCTATCTAGTATTCACTGTGAAAGTACTTCAAATAATCCTCAGAAGAATGCGCGTGAGTATATGTCCCATCAGTTCTGAAATAAAATCTGGGCTTTGTACTCAACATTTTCATTTTAGCACTTAGCATGGTTTTTATAGTAAGTCTGCAATTATCAAAATAATGGAAATACACAGAATCTCGCCTGATCTAAACTACGTGGAACGTAATCTCACCTGGGAAGAAATGTCGTCAGTGTATAACCTCGTCACGACGATTTCTTCGATGCAGAATGTTGTATATATTGCTATATGCATATATTTAGAAATAACACATAATTGCATTAAAATAATGACAAGAAAATATTCTAACGCGTGATTTGGAAATCTCTCTCTCTCTCTCTCTCTCTCTCTCTCTCTCTCTCTATATATATATATATATATATATATATATATATATATATATATATATATAGATAGATATAGATAGATAGATAGATAGATAGATATAAACGAAAAGACTATGTGACATCATATCTCTTGAGCCACTCGATCAAATTTTCAACATAGATGAGGTTCGGGCCTAAGATGAACAGTATGAAGAAAATTGTGGAATGAAGAAAGTGGGAGAAATACCCCCGAGAAAACCCACGCACACGATGTTTGGTCTATTCTTCTTCTTCTTCTTCTTCTTCTTCTTATTATTATTATTATTATTGTTATTATTATTATTATTATTATTTGTAATATGAAATTGCATATTACGAAACTTATTGGGTCAATTTTAAAGAGTGGTTTCATCCCGCAAGGTTTTGACCTTTTGGTCCGCAAAATTTCGGACGGCGAGATTTTGACCCACGAGATTTTGGCCGACGAGGTCTTGTCCACGCGAGGTTTTGGGCGGCGATGTTTCGGCCGCGAGATTTTGTCCGTATCCTAAATAAGTAATATAGTTCGATGAGAAACCTTTCTCCTTTACTAGAACAACAGGTCGAGTTTATATATGGCGGACACCCAGAAGATTCATGGCTTACATTTCCTATTTTCTATCGTTAAAAATAGCGACGATTCCGTGCAGGATGGGATTGTAATTTTGTGATATTCAGTTGTTTCTATTATTTTTCTCAAAATGAGACTGCCTGTGGTTGTGTGAACTTTTTAGGTGAGCAGGTATAAATGCTACTTTCCTACAATGACATTGTCTTTCAAGATGACAATCCACCAATACATGTTGCCAGGCATGTTTAGAAAAATATTTGAGAATCATGAGGGCGGGCATCAACGTCTCCCCTAGTCCACTCAGTCCGTCGACTTGAATTATTAAACGTCTGTAATCTATTTTGGAGCAGCTAGTGTGGTGCAGGTTTTCTTCTTCATTATTACTTACGCAACTTAATACTGCACTTAATGAAGTATGGTTAAATATTCCTTTGAAATGAAGTTACAATTTGTATTCCCTAAATCCGCGAGGAATACTAGCTAAATATACATAAAACAGAATTCCTGAGACTGACTGACTGATCAACACCCAGGCCAAACTTGAGATATTTGCAGTGTATAGATATGTCACTGAAATAATACTAAGGAAGGACTTTTCGAAATTCGATGGGGAAGGAGGACAGGGAAAGAGGGGCGGTAAATATGATAGTGAAACGTCCATATCTCCGAACTCTGAAAGATAGAGATATCAGAGGAGGTGGGTAAAGATCGGCCTTTTTCCGCCTATGGTAGTTATAAAAAGTAAAAGTGATCATAAGAACCAGTATATCATATGAATAAGAAGTTATGAAAAATATTGTAGCAAGTCTCACAAAGAACCCCGCTGGAAAAGCATAATTGTTTGAGTGTGTAGGAGAAAAAACAATGTTAACTCATATTTTGTAATTTTAGAGTAAACTGGAAAACAAAGTTAAACATTCCCACGCAATGCCATACAATGACACATACCAACAAGCTTCCTCTGCCAAGTACATTTCTCAAATTAAAATACCTACATACTGTTCTATGTTTCAGTCCCAACATATTTCACCTAATAACTCTATTTCACCGGAGGTGGCACTTACCATTGTTTTTTCCCGAGCCGCTCAATATTGCGCCATATTTAGACGTTTTATTGAACTTCCCATAGGGCAGCGGTGGCTCAGTGGTAGAGCGTTCACCTCTATTACCTGGGGTCCTTGGTTGGATCCCAGCTCTCGCCAGGTGAACTTTGTGATCGACAAACACCGTGTGCGTGGGTTTCCTCGGGGGTTGTCCCGTTTCCTCCCACTTTCTTTATTTCATTCATTTCTCATCATCACCGTCACCTTTAACCTAGCCGGAATATACATCGGACGTAAAACTCAAAGATTTCATTTTTTTGAACTTCCCACAATAATTTTAGTATGATGCACTTCATGAACCACTATACTTCTTGTTTTCCTAAAGATTAGAGTTAACAAGCTTATCAACATGGATTGGTGTAGTGTGGTATCGTGGCGGACATAAGTATTTGACCAGATAATGGCGACTGCTTTGAAACAAATGCAGTGTATGAGAATAAAATCTGTCTTATCTGTAGTTTCTTGTCGAGAAGAAACAAACTTATGAACTAAAGTTTTCAGAACAACTCAAGTTATTAATATAAACTTTGCTGTAGATTAGTAACTTATATCATCATAAAAGAAATACGAAAGACTTTTTGAAACGAAGAAAAATAACATAAAACTTTCTAAGCGGGGGCAAAGAAACCTAACGTAACGAGACTAAAGACGAATCACTTATTGCGTAGTGATCGTGGTTCAGTGGTCAAAGCGCTTGACCAGTGAACTAGAGGTTCTTGGATCGAATCCACGTTGGGCATGTTTTTTTACGTAAGGATTTTTGATGGTGATTGATCGGCGATGACAAAAGTTTTATTATATTCAGATATTTGAATACTCGGGTGTTTCAATACTTGAACTATCAAATCTTCAGGAATAATAATAGTAATAATAATGATAATAATCTCGTAGAAGATTAAAAAAAATAAAATTATTATCGCTCAGGTCTTACCATTACAAGCAGAAACGTGATATTAGGCAAAAAATATTTCGGTTTTGTTTAATGTTGCCCAATTGATGAAGAATTTATCATCTCGATTCTAAAACAAACCAAACAAAATCGAGATGTGACTTAACATTTTACATTCGAGACGGGACAAAGCTAACTCAAATTATCGTCTCGTTTTGGAGATGAGAATCCAGACGAGACGAAAGTATCGTAAATATTTCTTGTCTTATCTCGATTCTCGAAATAGTGTATGCCACTCTTTAAGTAACAATTGCTCTGTAGACTGAATCTTATAAGGTTTTTGTTACTTTGTATTTCAGAGCCCACTGAATTATGGTCTGTGTATATATTTTTGTAGCAAAGCTTTTATAATTACATCTGCATATTCTGCAAGTTAGTTTATTATTAGTTTAAAAGTTTTAGTACCATTATTATTATCCATTATTATTATTATTATTATTATTATTATTATTATTATTATTATTATTATTATTATTATTATTATTATTATTACTGAAGTGTTGTTAATTTGATGGTTCACCCTGTTCCACCCCGCTCCCGCCTAGTGGGAATTGTGCTGAACAATCACCGTGTGGCTATGTTTTCTCCGGGTTCAGCTTCCTCCCACATGCTTTATTCCAATATTTCTGTAGCTTAGCCGGCATAACCATTACTTAAAAACAAATTTTCTTAGGGCTCTTGTTAGTTCAGTATCCCTACTTTCTACATGAAATTTGCCTAGAAAGTTTCCGTTTAACATTTAGCTAGTTGTAGGGACGTATGCAGAGGGTATGTCCTGATGGTCCTGAAACTTCTCTTCAATCCCGAAAATTTTGTAACTTTTGTCTAAGGCTAGGGGCGATTTTACAGATTTTAATACAATGTGTCCTCATATAGAATTATTCTTCCATATTATTATTATTATTATTATTATTATTATTATTATTATTATTATTATTATTATTATTATTATTATTATTATTATTATTATTATTACTGAATATTTGAGACCTCAATATTACGTCCTATTCCAATGCAAATAAGCATACTGAAGTTAAGAAAAATGAATAGAAAATTTTTGAGCCCTCCATAAGGATAAATTGCCTTATAAGAGATAATTTGAAAAGAAAAGAGGAGGAAAAAAAGGTGTCAGCTACTGGACAATATGAAAATCGAACCTTCGGAAACTAAGTAGGATTTGTCTTCATCATAATACATAGTAACACCCTTTCTTTGGGTAAAAGACATTGGATTATATATATATTGGATTATATTGATATTATAACAATGTGTACAAACAAATATAGAAAAAAATTGTTCCTATTTTCCAATTTTTGTTGAACGAATATATGGAACGTTTTGAAAATGGCGAACGAATATATTATTATTTCTAGTAAGAGGGGAAAAACTTAGAAACAATTCCACAATGACGTTTCAGACAAATTTATGACTCATACTAGACCTGAAGGATGACCCGTTTGTATGCATGAATTGTTTGCGAAACACGCGAAGTTTACAGGCAGTAGGAATCGAGATTGTAGACTGTGACGTCATGTTGTTAGTTTTTCCCCTGTGGAGGAAGTCGTTTCAACTCTAACTTGTAAGAACGAGAGAAATTCACTATTTTTCATGTTATTATATGTACATCAGAAATATCAACATTCTAAATTATAAATTTTTCTGAATATCCTCGTAGGGAATCGAACCATGGGCCCCTAACTCACGAAACGAATGCTCAAGTCACTACCCTAAGATTGTTCTTTTAAGTAACAGTCAAGAAACATTCGTCTATGTAGCAAATTGCAAACGTTAAGGATTCTAATATTTTCCAACGATGAAACACTGATTTCAGTCATTATAAAATACTATAGTCCAGAGAATTCGAGTTTAAATTTTAGAAAAGACCGAAAGTATCTCCGTAAATTATCTCTATTATATTCGGTTATTCTCGTTGTACAATTACTTCCAGTTACCTTGAACGACAGGGACACGAACACAAATACATCGAGGACATTTAATATTTTAAAGGCTCTCCCACCGGGAATCTAAACTGAGACCCCGCCTACTGAACTATCTGATGGATTGGGTGCCTGGTTCGTTTCCAAGGCAAGTAAGCTTTAGACGGACAACATCGTGCTTGTGAGTCTTCTCAGAACACTCCCACTTTCTCATTCCACCAATTCGTCCATCATACTTCACTTGCTTTAATCATAGTCTTCCTCAACCTAACAGGCATAATCATGGGACATTAAACATAAAGATTTCATTTTCAAGCTGTTAACTTAAACCAATATGAACAGTTGTATTTTCTATTGCTCATTAAAGTGTTTTCTCAAAAAATATATAGAGAAAAACATGGGGAATCGTAATTCCATTCAAAAGTGAAACAGCAAACTCATAATACCTTAACCTAAAACGAAACCATTATATATCGATTGGAACTTTTCCAAAATATAAGATATTCTGAAAAGTGGCAATATTGTGTCTGTTTTCAAACAAAAGTTCTGTTTCAAGTTTATGGGGATCCGATGGGACAATTTGTACCATACGGGTTCTTTTTGTTTTTCAAGTCCAGAGGCATTGTAGAAGAACTTACGTATGGTTTCACACCTTCCTGCATCGACACATAGGAGGTGATGACGTCATAATTCTAAAATATATATTTTCTTTTATTAAGCCTATGTTCATTATTTTTTGGCAGGATTATTTTTGCACGTAGAAAATTGAAATTTTGCACAAACATTCAGTCCACTGAGTAGTATTTACCAAATTTTTCAGATTTCTGCGTTAAAACAGGGGTAGATCCAGAGGGGCGAAAAGTGTAAGAAAGGGATATTTTTACCAAAAAATCCCTTTATTCGGGATTTTCCCGCCTTAGATACATGATGGAGACACGTGAATGGTACCGCCTGAAAGGAAGTTCTATTCTGAAGAGAATGATGTGCAAACCATGATCCTAGGGTAATTAAGGACGTCTCAGGGAATTTTTACAAAATATCCTTCTGTAAAAGGGAATATGGGACATTGTCGGTATATATATTGCGGGCTTATTTTTGCACCTAGAAGATTGAAATTGTGCACAAACATTCAGTCCACTGAGTAGTATTTAACACATATTTTTCAGATTTCTGCGTTAAAACAGGTGGTCCAAAGCGGCTAAAAGTTTAAAAAAGGGTATTTAGACCAAAAATCCCTTTTTCGGCATTTTCCCGCCTTAGATACATGATTGAGATATGTGAATGGTACCGCCTGAAAGGCAGTTCTATTCTGAAGAGAATGATTGGCGGATTATTGTTCTAGGGTAAATAGAGATGTCTCAGGAAATATTTTACCTGAGATCATGGTGCTCTGCGGTAATTTGGGGCATTGTGAGGATTCTTGATAAAATTCCTCTCGCCCTTATTATTCAAGATAGAAACTTGAAATTTAGCACACACATTTAGAATACAAAGTACTATTTATCAGATTTTTCTGAGATCTCTACATTGACACAGGGCAGTTCCAAAGGGCCCAAAGTGTGAAAAGAAATTTCCAACCAAAATTTTTCCTTTGACATCACTTTTTCCTCTGCTGGTATATGGTATGAGCATGCAAGTGATACCATTTGAAAGCCAGCTTCATTCTGAAGAGAATGAGATATGAACCATGATCCTAGGATAAATAGTGGCGATGCAGTAGCTGCCTGACTGAAAGTCTAAAAAATACCCCCAAAACCTCGGATGCCGAATGGATTAAACCGAACCCAAACCAGTTAACCCAGAGATGGCGTGAGTAAATGAAAACTTGACCCACCACCCACCGTCATCCACTCTAACCCTTTACACACTATGACACACTCCGACCCACCATTCACCATGAACCACTGACCCACCAAAACACATGGTCATCAAGTCTGGCACATGATCCACGGCCTCTTTACCGACTAAAGAGTTTTCACTTGTAATACAACCAGGTTGTGAAATTCTAACTAATCGCATTTGAATTTCTACCGTCAATCGCTCAAGCACCGCTCTGTTACAACAACGATGGATCTGACCTTTCCGATATAAAATGGTAAAGTGTTTGTCATGGACAAATTTGCAATGAATTTCAATTAAACTATCATGGTCTAATTATTTCCTTGTTGAATTATCGATATTTTCAGTGGAAGAACGGATGAAATTTTGAAGTCCCAATTCAAGGTAAGTAGACCAACGTACAGAAGTTTATATTACAAATTTTATGTCTATTTTTCTCACAACTTTATGGGTTGATTGCCCTGTGCTCTAAGCGCTCCATATAATAAACAAGCTTCAGCAATTATTATAGTAGAAAGCTCATGGTAAGCAGGGGGCGGACACAGGGTGTCGATCGCCTCTCAGGAGAGGAAACTTTCTTACTTTATATATAAATAAAACCCACAGTTCGGAGCTCTTAAAAGTAGCTCTAAGTAGCAGTATTACAACTCACCGCTCCCGCAGAAGTGCGTCCTGGATCCGCCCCTAATGGTAAGCATATATGGATATATGATGCGAAGCACTGTATTGTTTGTGTTTCAACTAATATCGATCGTTTTCGAATATTTTTACAAACTAACGCACTATCAATTTACCATATAAGGAAAGTGCCGCTCCACCCCATAAAGAGAAATTTAAAAAATGCTAGGAGACGTTCTATTCATTTTCAATAAAGAGTTAATATACTGAATTTCAGCTCCGAAAGTTGAACGGCTTGTAAGATACTCAATTTTTTTCCGCAAAAATTCGTATCTCCACTATACATTAGGATATTATAATAATGAACGCAATATGATAACATCCAATTTTGAATTAACGCCTAACTATGTACCAAAATTCATTTCATTTGACTACAATTTGGCCGTAATGATTAGGCACACACAGTTACTTCATCTTATATAGAAGGGGGCGCGGTGGCTCAGTGGTAGAGCGTTCACCTCTGGTGCTTGGGGTCCCGGGTTCGATCCCAGCCCCCGCCAAGTGAACTTTGTGGTGGACAAACACCGTGCTCGTGGGTTTTCTCGGGTTCTCCCGTTTCCTCCCACTTTCTTCATTCCACCATTTCACTCATCTCTCATAATCACCGTCCCCTTTAGCCTAACCGGCATAACCGTGGGACGTAAAACTTAAAGATTTCATTTCATTTCATTTCATCTTATATAATAATTTATATCTTGCAGTGATTCAAAAATGTTTCCTCCTGTAGTTAGCTCCTCTAAAAACTCATAGTCTCGAAAGCCAAGTAGTAGTATGTCCTATTGCTATTATTAGAATTACAAATATCAATATCCAAAAATTGCTCAAGTTCTTTTTTCACCTAGAGATAGTAATCTCAAGTACGTAAATAGAAACAAATGAAAAAGAGAAATGGAGGCCTTGAAAGTAAAACTTAGACAAATTCACCAGTTTTCAGTAGCACATTTAAATCACCCTCGACCTTACTCATAGGAGCTAAATACGCGGTACTGCTTAGTTGCAGTTATCAGTTTCTCGTCATGTAGCATATATAAATACAGAAGAAATGAAGGAACTGTTACTGGCGGTCTTCTTGGCCGTGAATACTAGCGCAATACGCTAGTTAGTATAATTGCTTTTGGCGTGGGTTCAAACCCTAGCCAGGGATTTTTCCTATTTTTATAAAAAATACTACCAAAAAAGTGATTTACTCACGTTACGTATGCAGTTTTGCTATACGATTCCACTGCATAAGTAGTAGTAGTAGTAGTAGTAGGAACGGAGTAGAACCCTCGCAGGACTCGTTTTGTTCCACATTGACTGCCATGATATAAATTTAACCTCAACTGCTTCTTCAATCTTCTTCTTCCACTTCAACAAAGTAATAATTTTCTTTTGTTACAGCTATAATACCCAATACATACACCAGAAGGTTTGGACTAGGGCCGCAACCAGCCACAGATGTTTAGAGAGACCATGAATATGTTAGGGGGGGACAAGTGATTAAAACTTCTCTTACACATATCTAAATTGTGTTTTCTGTGTTGAGGTCTGTAGGTGCCACGAAAATTTTAGGGGGGACAGGCACCCTAGTCCCCTCTGGTTGCGGGCCTGGTCTGGACAATCGTAAACTGTAACCAATCAGAAACGTGTTTTTAGTTTGTATGGCTAGGGTCGAGTGTTAAAAGAAACATGCTGTTCAGATGTTGCTGTCTACAATGCGGTGAGCAGAATGCGTCGGTGCGTGGTTGGTCGCAGTGGGTCACTGTGAGTGGTGGGTCGCAGAGGGTCACGGTGGGTGGTGGGTCGCAGTGGGTCACATGCTGTTGTCCCACGACCGACTTGGCCGACTGACCCACCGACTCACTGACCCACTCCAACTCTGATTGGCACTTTTCAGAATATCCGTACATATTTTGGAAAAGTTCCCAACGATATGTAGTTGCTTCGTTTTAGGTTAAGATATTATGAGTCTGCTGTTTCAATTTTGAATGGAATTACGATTCTCCATGTTTATTTCTCTCTATATTTTTTTGTGAAAACACGTTAATAAAAAATAGAAAATACAACTGTTTTTCGATTCGTATTGGTTTGGGTTAACAGCTTGAAAATGAAATCTTTAAGTTTGATGTTCCACGATTATGCCTGTTAGGTTGAGGAAGACTATGATTGAAGCAAATGAATTATAATGGACGAATTGGTGGAATGAGAAAGTGGGAGTGCCCCGAGAAAACCCACGAGCAAGATGTTGTCCGTCTCAAGCTTACTTGCCTTAGGAACGAACCAGGCACCCCATCCATCAAATAGTTCAGTAGGTGGGGTCTCAGTTTCGATTCCCGGTGGGAGAGCCTTTAAAATTTAAATGTCGTCGATGTATCTGTGTTCGTGTCCCTGTCGTTCAAGGTAACTGGAAATAACTGTACAACGAGAATAACCGAATATAATAGAGATAATTTACGGAAATAATTTCCGTCTTGTTTAAAATTTAAACTCGAATTCTCTGGACTATAATATTTTATCATGACCGAAATCAGTGTTTCATCTTTAATAAAATATTGGAATCGTAAACGTTTGCAATTTGCTACATAGACGAATGTTTCTTGACTCTTACATAAAAGAGCGGTCTTAGGGTAGTGGCTTGAGCATTCGTTTCGTGAGTTAGGGGCCCATGGTTCGATTCCCTACGAGGATATTCAGAAAACCTTTATAATTTAGAATGTTGAGATTTCTGATGTATAATAACATAAAATATAGTGAATTTCTCTCGTTCTTACAAGTTAGAGTTGAAACGACTTCCTTCACAGGGGAAAAACTAACAACATGACGTCACAGTCTACAATCTCGATTCCTACTCTCTGAAAACTTCGCGTGTTTCGCAAACAATTCATGCATACAAACGGATTATCCTTCAGGCCTAGTATGAGTCATAAATTCGTCTGAAACGTCGTTGTGGAATTGATACTAAGTTCTTCCACTGTTACTAGAAATAATAATCATATTTTCGTTCGCCATTTTCAACAAGTTCCATATATTCGTTCAACAAAAATTGGAAAATAGGAACTATTCTTTTTCTATATTTGTTTGTATATTTTGTTAAACTATCAATGTAACGCATACATAATCCAATGTCTTTTACCCAAAGAAAGGGTGTTACTATGTATCGTGATGAAAACAAATCCTACTTAGTTTCCGAAGTTCCGATTTTCCAGTAGCTAATACTTTCTTTTTTTCCTCCTCTTTTCTTTTCAAAGTATCTCCCATAAGGCAATTTATCTTATGGAGGGCCCAAACATTTTCTATTCATTTTTCTTAACTTCAGTATGCTTATTTGCATTGGAATAGGACGTAATATTGAGGTCTCAAATATTCAGTAATAATAATAATAATAATAATAATAATAATAATAATAATAATAATAATAATAATAATAATATAGAAGATAAATTCCGTATGAGGACAGGTTGTATTAAAATCTGTAAAACCGCCCCTAGTCTTAGGCAAAAGTTACAAAATTGTCGGGATTGGAGGGAAGTGTCAGGACCATCTACTAGGATAGATACTAGGGATGCGCACGTGTCGAGTCGAGTCGAGATTTAAGCCTGTCTCGACTCGTCTCGAGAAAATGGTTTCTCGACTCGAGTCTCGATTCGAAAATATGTTTCTGTCCCGACTCGTGTCCCTACTCGAAATACGTTTCTGTCTCGACTCGTGTCTCGACTCGACTCGAATTCGAGTTGAGACGTCTCGAAATTCGAGTCGAGACAATATATACGAGTTAAAATATACGCGCACATCAGCCAAAACATTATGACTACCTACCTATTGCAGGTTTCAGATGAGGAGCGACATGGCCTTGAGTTGGCTTCACACGGCGTCCAATTGGCATTGAGCTGTGTTGACAGTTCGCGACAAGCAGTTCTGCACGCTGTCTTCTCGCGCTACTGCGAATCTTGACAATATCACAGGCGCTACTTAGAAATATTGTGCTAGCACATTAACTGCTCACTTTACCAAGTAGAGAAAAGAATTACGAACAAATACGTGAAAACTACGTCTTTCTATGTCAACTGGTTGTCATGATAGACACATTGAAAGGTTTCCATATAAAACAATTAGTAACACGAGCGTTGAGTCCCGCGTCTAATTTCCAGTGGATTTTGTTTCGATTTGCAAATAGAACTCAGAACTTATATTACAGGATAATCAGGGGTATAGCCAGCAGGTTGTTCTAGGAGAAGATTACTTTCAGGGACAGGCAAGCTTTTTACATATTAAAAGCAGAACAAATTACCTCTTTCACAACATGAAAGCATTTTAACTCACTATACAAACATACATACTATGCGCATATTATATTTTCACAATGCTTCGTTATCAAAAGACGGATCTTGACAGTACTGAAGTTAAAAACCGGAGTGTAAAAGATGAATCAATAAGCTATTCATAAGAAAATAAATGCTGTTTATAGCAGTCTGTTTATCTTACTTTGTGTTTATGTAGGCTAAAATACTAAAGGGAAACAAACTCGAAAAAATATTAACTCCGATATTATTATGCAATAATATAGTAGTGAGTTCTTAGTGCACCCAGTTAGGGAAATGAGAATATAAAGCATATGATTAATTTTAGTTGTTTCAATAAGGTATATAAACCGTATTATAATGATTTTTTTTAAAATTTAATGTTTTATTATAAAGTCCTTCATTTGCATTAACTGTTAAATAAGTTTATTAAACATATACCAGACGAACCTCATTTTGGAGCTGGAAATAGTTCGGAAAGACAGAGCCCCCTTTTTGCCTGTGGCAACATACCTTTGCAATCTGATTCATATACTATATATACGCCTAACATCGTAGGAATAAAGCATGGGAAGTTTGTAATTTGCTTTGAAATTTACTTCAAGATAGACTCTTTATTCGACAGAAGGAACGCAGTATGTTTTCTGTTTCTTTTTTCTTTCACGTTCCACTGCCTTATTATGTGCGACTTTTAAAGCGGTTGGTACCTCTTCGCTGAGTCGAGTTTTCCCTTATCCAATAACATTGGAACTTTATTCGTGTTTTTCTCAGCAAGCAATGAACAAATCCTTACAAACATTTGCATGGAGTCAGGTGGATAATAAAGAATTCATTATATGAGCTTATAATTTTACTAAAAGCATCCAATTAAGTTATTCATTCCCCCCTTTTTTCATGTGAAGATTTGCAACAACGCATTGACGACACTGTGTTCTCTCTTCTAGCAGGTTGCGGCGAGTTAGGGTTACTTTGAAGTTTGAACATTGTCTACAGCTGTGAGGGGACCCTTTTCAGCAATGACATATTTATGGTATTTCAGTGAAGAGGCGTTGGAGCACGTTTTCTTTGCTGAAAGCAGAAATAAATAAACACAGCGAGAACCGATCGATTCTTCTTTACATTACCTTTTCCCCCAGTCAAGTATAGACAGTTATAAGCAATTAGAAGCGAACTGTCTCTATTGAATAACGATACTTTTAATGTATACGAAAGCGTATGTCACTTTATTATTACAGTGAAACCTCTCTAAAACGGACAACCGTGGGGAATCAAAAATTGTCCGCTATAGAGAGGTGTCCGCCTTAAAGAGGTTTTAATATTTTCTTACGTAAATTAGTAATCAAGGTGATATGTAATTAGAAAAAAATATTTTTGTATGAATCGTGTATTTACGAATATTACCAAAATGTTACGATACCTGCATTATCCTCCGCCATCCAATACTCTAAGTTCGAGGCACAACATTGAAATAACATGCTATAGTTCTCTGCACTTTACACTTATCACTACTTACTCCGTTTTCAGTATGTCGCTTTAATTTGTGGGTTAATTGCAGTCCAGATGTGTCTTTTTTTGAGACAATATGCGTACCCGCGGGCAAAAAATACCAAACTTGTCTTCTGCTTGGTCAGAGATGCCAGAGGGACAGTAGCATAATATGTCATCCCAAATGTCGGGCAACTGTCAATCACTTTTGTGTCTAAAATAGCTTGGGTGGGAGTGGGATGCATGCAAAGGACATGAGAGTGTTGTTAAACAGAGACGCTTCATCTGGGTTGCTGAGCAGACAGTTGAAGAAGCTAAATGTCACATTGCTTCCTTGGTGACACATATATGAAAAAATGAATTTTTACTATACTTTTTAACTTGTTTCTAGAGAGTGGCCGTAATACAGAGGTAAATAATACCAATAAAAGACAGAAAAGACTGTCCGTGTCCGTACTAGTGTCCGCTTTAGAGAGGTTTGCCAATGTGTTTTTTCCTATTGCAGTGTTTGGGGATTACAAAATATGTCCGTTACGGGAGGTGTCCGCTTTATAGAGGTGTCCGTTAGTAGAGGTTTCACTGTATTATTATTATTATTATTATTATTATTATTATTATTATTATTATTATTATTATTATTATTATTATTACATTTTTCAAAACATGAAGAGACTTGCCTTTCTTGACTCCAGTGCCCATTCTATCTATATATGAGGCATTTATAATAAACTTCTATACTGGTAAAAGAAAAACTATTTTTATAGTGAAGTATCTTGCTAAGAGAACTATTTGTATTTTATTTATTATATTTCAATTTAAAATAAAGTGTATGGTTTGTAACAACGAATAGTGCTCAAAATAGTACCTATTACAAGTCAATTTTAGATTTAGATCAAACCTAATAATGGACAACACAAATATATATTGTATACATTTATTGGATCAAAAGATCCAATATATTTCAGACAAAACTTTTCTTCTAGGCCTTATATCTCGAGAACTACATATAGCGTACCCAAACTATGACTTAACTCAGTATGATGTGTTTATTGCGTAAAAATACAAAAAACTTGATTTAAGGACCGTTAAAAATTTTTGTCGGCCCTGATCCACAAAATTCAATATATTTCATTCAATCAAAATTTTTCTTGTACGCCCCATATTTTGACAATTACAAAGTGTGTGGCCAAACTAAAAGTAACAATTTACTCAGTATGATGTGCTTATTCCGTAAAAAAATACAAAAAACCCGATTTAGGGGCTATACACAAATTTTGTGGGCCCTGATCTAAAAAATTGATCTAAGAAGTTGATCCATTCAAACATTTTCTTGTACGCCCCATATTTTGAGAACTACATATAGTATAGCCAAACAAAAAGTAACAATTTACTCCACATGATGTGCTTATTCCGTAAAAATACAAAAACTCGATTTAGGAGCCGCTGCTAATTTTTGTGGCCCCTGATCCAAAAACTAATTCTTAGCCAAGATCGCTATCTTCTGATCCAATTTTTGGATTATTCCTAAAATTCTTGTTTTTATATATTTTTTATATTTATATAAAAGGTGATACAAAGAAAATTTAGGAAAGCAATTGATCTGATTGAAGATTTGTTTAAATCTATTTTATAGAATCTTTTAGATTTGTTTAACTATATTCCTGTTAACTGCAGATTTTTTAAAATGATATCTTTTTAATCTATATTTGTATTCTTTCTTTACTCACTCATGAAGTATATCTATAACTTTTGTCAATTTTTTAAAGTTGCTTGTGTACGTTTAGAGAACTTGTGGTTTGATCTTACAATGTACATAGTATAATATAACAAAAAAAAAGTTTTTATGTGCTGTAACGCTGTAATCTCACTTTAATTTGCCATAGTATATTTTTCTTTTTTCTTTGCGTGAAAGTAACATTTGAAACCAAATTATTTCTTTTAAAATTTATAAATGAAATGAAAATTGTTTTTAAACAAAACTATGACATACTCATTGTATAAATAAATGTGAAATATTAGTGTTTTGTTTGATTTATTTGTATTGATTTAAGTCAATATTTCGAGTGTAACTTTGGCCACTTATCAACAAAATTAAAAAGTCGTAGACCAGTATAATTTAAGAAAAATTACTTACTTGATTTGAGACATAATTTTGGAGGGGAAGAGTAGAAATTTTACTAATAACATTTTTTTTAAATTTAACTTTTCCTGTATTTATGTTTAGCGCGGCCTTGTGAATTTTGTTTACCTTTTTTTTTTCAATGTAGGAACTTTCCTGGGGATTTTGGAGTATGCTCATAGATATTTAAATTGTAAATAGTGCTTCGGTGATATTTAGCATTTTGATTATACTGCTTGTTTATTATTTTTCTAATAACTTCATTTACATAATGTTGTGGCTTGATGTAACAAAGTATTCCATCACATATTTTTATACTCATACGGTAATGTTTTAGTTTAATATGTATGACATTGACAAATTGGTGTACTTCAACAAAAAGCCCTATATTTTAAAATGAAGCATGAAAAAATAATGCAGAAAATTAAAATTATTCTGTTAATATTTTTGTACTATTTATGAAATTTTGTACTATAGATGAAATTTCGCGTTCATCATCTGGAAAATAAATATTTCTTATTTAGAATGCGTAAGTTACAAGGTTATTATTAGCAGGTAACACTAAGTCCCTATTCCCTGTTACCAAGAAATAAGTCCCTATTCATATTTCGAAAAGTAATAATAAGAAAATGACGTTTGTATCTACATTAACAGTACACATTTCATTATGTATAGGTGTTTTCTTGTGTAGTAAAAGAATCCCTGATATTACACTTCATTTTCTCCTACAAATGTGCTCTGTTAGAAGGGTAATGTGTGGTCAGTTCTTCAGTTTCACAATTGCCTCACAATACTGAAACAACACCGAAAAATCTGTCATCACTAGGAAAAGAATTCGACAGCATTCACGCTAAGAACACATTTGTGTAACAAAAAAAGTTTATTTCTAAATTTCCTTCGTATTTGATAATAATGAAGTTATTATTATTTTGCATAAACTTTCTATACTCTATTCACAGTTTCAAATACATATACACAGGCTCGTAGCCAGCCCAAAAATATAGGGGGGGGGGGGCTGAAGTTAGGGGGCCCGATCCAACCATATCATAGTTTATCACCATATTATAGTTCATTTGCAAGACTACCATGAAAAGTTTAGGGGGCGGACCCCTAGACCCCCTGGATACGGGCCTGCATGTACATATATATAATTATTCCAAAATGCTATCTCCACTGGTTTACCTGTTTCCGTGAGGTTACAAAAGTCAAAGAGCGCTGGTGTTTTCAATGTGAAAACCCCATTGGTGTCGGCAGCGCGGCCAGTCTCAGGTCAGCGAAACACCGTCAAGGAGGAACCGATGTGGTGAGCACAAATTTTAACTAAGTTACTAGTGCCAAGCTGCACTGATATTCCTTGCTCGTTATAATCTCTTGTGCCACGAATTTCCTATTATTATTATTATTATTATTATTATTATTATTATTATTATTATTATTATTATTATTATTATTATTATTATTATTATTTCACACAGGAAATTTGAAAATGAAATGAAATCTGTAAGTTTTACGTCCTACAGTTATGCCGGTTAGGCCAAAGAAGACGGTGATGATAAGTAATGAATGAAATGGTGGAATGAAGAAAGTGGGAGGAAACAGGAGAACCCCGAGAAAACCCATGCACACAATATTTGTCCACCACAAATTTCACTTAGCGCGAGCTGGGATCAAACCAAGGACTCCATGCACCAGAGATGAACTCTCTACCACTGAGCCACCGTGGCCCCCACACAGGAAATTTATCTGCTATCACAATCGTCTGCTAATTTATATTTGTATAACCAATCACCAGGTGTAATGACTGAAATACATGAGATGCAAGAGGCACCTTGCTACGCTTGAAAGTAACCACAAAAATTCCGAATGAGACTAGACGAATATACTAAAAGCAATAGGTTTAGCAAAGAAAATAAAGAGTGCCCACTCCTTCTTAGTGCCATAAATCCGTCCTCGAAAAAGACGAGAGGGCTAGAAAATTTCACTGCACAGATGTGGTATGCACAGAGTTTAAAAACCTGTTTTAAATGGCTAGCCCTAATTTCCCTCACGCAGCTAACACAAGCAGGGAGAAACAGAGATCGCACTGCTGCAAATCTTTACATGAAAAAAGTTGGGAATGAATAACTTAATTGGAGGCTTTTAGTAAAATTATAAGCTCATATATCGAATCCTTTATTATCGACCTGACTCCATGCAAGTTTTTGTAAGGATTTGTTCATTTCTTGCTGAGAAAAAACACGAAAAAAGTTCCAATGTTATTAAATAGGGGAAAACTCGAATCAGCGAAGAGGTACCAACCGCCTTTCTCCTCTATAAGGGAATCAAAAGCATCAGGCGTCTGAATGGTGTCATAAATTATCGTAACCCAAAACAAACTCGAGCATATCGAGTTGCTTAGGAATCAGATGGATTACTTTCGTGGCACCTAGACCAAGCCCAAGCGTGCTACTTGTTATGAAAACGGAGAAGGAAACAAAGGGGCTAGTTGTGTAGGAACTAACTTAAGAGAATTCATCAGTGTCTCGTTGCTTTCTTTCGTGGTAGTTCGTTTATTCTCCAAAATCATAGATGACAATGTCTTTAAGCAAACCGAGTACAGCAGAAGTTTTATTTTCTGTCTTCCTTTTTTTCTTTTTCTTTCAAGTGCTACGAAGTCAAGCTCGAAGAATTATTTTTGTGTTTACAGTTTTTGAAACCTATAAAAATAAATTTACAAGACAGATTCAGACAAAGACGAAATATTAACTGACATAGATGATAGTGAAAGTGGTGTTGAAGACAAGTGTTTAGCATTTCCACTGGAAAAGTTAACATGTAAGTAATTTAGTTGCTATATATACTTCTAGGATGCACAGTCAAAATTCTTGAGTTTGCTGGAATAGTACATTTACATTGTGAATAATGTTGCCAATGTATGTGTCATAATCTCAACTGGAGGAAGAGCGAGAAGCGAAAGGGGAGTCCGAAATCCGGCAACACCGCGCGGAATATCGTCCTCCATTGGCCACTGCCCGTGATGCTTTACATGTGAAACACACAGTAATTGTCAGTATGTACACCTTTGGCACGGATAACAAAGGCGAATGCTCTGGGAATGGACGTAATGATCCTTCGTAGGTCGCCGGAGAGAGTTGGCACCACATATGCACACACAGATCACCAAATTTTCGTAAATTCCGGGGGGGGGGGGGCGATGCGCTCTGACGTCATGTTCAATCACATTCCAGATGTGTTCGATTGGGTTCAGATCCGGCGAGTTGGGGGACCAACACATCACTTGGAACACACACCTGTGTTCCTCGATTCACTCTATCGCACTCCTGGCCTTGTGATATGGTGCATTATCTTGTCGAAAATGCTACTACGGTTGGGAAACATGGTCGTCATAAAGGGATGTACGTAGTCTGGAAGCAGTGTGCGGTACGCCTCGGCCGTCATGGTGCTTTACTCGAACTCCACTAGACACATGGATATATAAGCGTATGGCCCGTATGGTTAGAGGGGGTAAACATTCGTGCACAAATACAAACACACACACACACACACACACACACACACACACACACACACATATATATATATATATATATATATATATATATATATATATATATATAATTCTCAACGTTTGTCGACCCACTTCTGGATGAAGGTCTTTCAAATTCTTTTTCACACGTAACTATTTTGGGCAGTTCACTTCCACGTTACTCTACACTGCTCCCTAATTTCGTCACACCATATTGTATTACAACGTTTTCTGGATCGTTTTCCTTAGGATCCAGTCAAGGATTGCTTTTGTCTACCTATAGTCAGTTCTTCTTGCAATATGACCAGCTCCCTGGTATTTGAGTCCTTTTATTTTCACGATGATATCGGTGGCTCCTGTCATCTTCCAGATCCATGTATTTCTTTTCCTATCTCTCCGGGTTATTCCAAGCATACATCTCTCCATGCTTCTTTGAGTTGTATATGCTCTCTCCCTATGCAAGTTTAAGAAAGAGCGTTATACATTAACACCTGATCACAAAAAATTGTGAATTCAACCAGGCGTAGATTTTAATTCCTACTTTAGATTGGAAGAAGCATCGTATTTCAAATTATTGCCTTTGGTATAAAAATCGATTATAAAATTTGAATTTGCGGTGGCAGCTACATGGCATGAGCGTGATCTGCGATTCTTCTGATATTTCATTATTAAGAGACAACAAGTTTTATTTATTGACTGTAAGATTCATAAGCTGTAATTAAAAGTATATTATACACATTACTCACTTTTGCACGTGTAAACGTCCTTTGTTTCGACAAAAAATATATTCACAAATTTCCACTTGGGCAGGTAGTCTTCGACCTTAAATTTTCACATTTAAAACCAACCATACATTTGCTTCTAATGTTTTAAGCAAATATCTAGCACCATAGTTTCGAGAAACCCTCTCTAATTTTGGATCATCATTGTGCAGTTGGACTGTGGGAATGATATAAATACTACTCAGGCAGATATGCAGCCTAACTTTACGTCAGTTTTTGCGAATGAGGCCTAAAATTAAGCCTCTGCCTCTGCGCTAAAAATTGTTTTAATCAATAGCCGGAACGCCTTTCCCTAGAATAGTTTCGCGGAACACAATGAAGCAGAATGAAAAGTTCTAGATTAGTTATTTATCGTGCTTTAATAGAATATTAATCTGCTTAAAATATGACAATAATAAACTGAAAAGATACAAATTTGGAGCGAGACAGGTACAGCACAGGAACTGAATTCGGACACCACACTGACTTACTGGAACACAGAACTGGTGCGTTCAGACCCATTTTAAGCCCCACTTAGCCAATCTTTCCCTGATCTTTGCCCAATCCCTCATATTGACCTGATCCTTAAATGTTGTTAAGGAATTACCTGGAACAACCTATCAGCACAATATGCACATATTCGTTTACCCCAGCTCATTAATAGTGTTTCTTTCAGAAAAATCTCCAAAGAGGCTATTTTAAATTAAAGAGGGGAATTATAGTTAAACATATGTTTCTTGATATCCTGATTTTCTCTGAAAACGTGACTGAAGGGTATTTTGCACTTGAGTGTGTGTGTGTGAAGGGGGAAGCCCCGGCTCACCCTCTGAAAGAAATACTGCTTATCAACAATACAAGGAAATCACAATATTAGGAATTCCAAACATTAGCCAGTAAATATCACATTTATAATTTTGATTTAATAAGTTAATATTTCACTTACCGGTAAATGTAATGATATGGAAACTGGACTTGAACTGTTAATGGAGCTGCATCCGCCTTCCTCGAAATGATGCCTCTGAATCAAATGTGTCGATAATCTGAGAAAGTTTAATGTCGTAAGACCTTTCTATGCACAACACAGCTAAACTACGAAATTTTTCTTGACACATAGTGCTACGGACGTATGTTTTTAGAACTCTCAAGCACGAAAAGGAACGTTCACTGGTTGCGGAACTGACAAGCGCGGTTAGAAAAGTCTCATAAACTTGGTTCAAGTTTGGGAAGCATTCGTAAAGGTTCAATTTTTAAAACAAATTTAGAAGCGATGAAAAATCATTTTCAGTCTATCTCTCTGCAAACAAATTAGAGAAAACTGTTAACTCTGATGTCAACTCAACTTTGGAGACTTTGTAGGTGTTGCTGACAATTATGATACTTTCTGCTGATGGCTTGATTGATTCAACACGTCGTGGAGGAAATGAAGAACCTGCATATCATTTTCTTTGAACTTTTATTCCTAATATCTGCCACAAGGATGTCAATAACGGAATAATACACTTCGCGTCTGTAATATTCAGCTGCTGTCTCACACTCGAAGAAGTATCACCACCATGCAATGCTCGTGGGATTCGTCTTCTTCGTGGAACGTTCGGTGCACTGCATCTCATGGTTTCT
Organism: Thermobia domestica; assembly: GCF_964235325.1. Lineage (NCBI taxonomy): Eukaryota > Metazoa > Arthropoda > Insecta > Zygentoma > Lepismatidae > Thermobia > Thermobia domestica. Next base: position 186,270,544 of record NC_137459.1, read on the forward strand.
GCAATTTCTTCTGTTTCTGTCCACAGCGCCTTGAAACTTTTCTCACTCCGTAAGAACTGAAGGCTGCAGATATTGGCTTGCAAAAAATTTTTCACAGTAGAAAAATTGGCAAGTGTATTCTGTATGTGCATGGACAGTTGATTCGTGTATTCAAGAACACGTCTCATCAGTTTAAGACGAAACAAAAATAAAAAGTCATGAACATTTCTTAACAGGGAATGAGCATCTGGACCGTAAATTTGATCGTGATCTGCTATTTCCTCTAAAGTTTCAACTACAGGTCCAAAAGGTTCTAAAACTGAACGAATAGCTTCCAGTTTATAGTTCCATCTAGTGTCGCTCGAAGATTTTAATGTTACCACATGCTTTAAGTTTTCTCCTTGACGTTGAATATTTTCAAAAATAGCGTGCTTTTTGACGACGCTTCTATGAAGGAATGCAAACTACTCAGAACAACAAACATGTTTCGAAACGTAGACACTTCTCCGCACACATCAACAACGCATAAGTTCAAAATGTGAGCGTAACAATGAATATAAATGGCTAAATCGTTCAGGTCCCTGATCCTCTTTGCAACGCCAGAGTACTGACCACGCATAGCGGCTGCACCATCATAATATTGTCCTAGGATGTTATCCATGCACAGACCCAGTGATATTAACACATTTGTTAACAGTTTGTACGAACTTTTGCGGTGTTTTTTCTGTGTTGTTAAAACCCGATAAAACTTTCGTGAATGTTTAATGTTTCGTCACAGTATCACAAAACAATTGATACTTGTTCATTTCGCTTCAAATCTTGAGTTTCGTCTATGATGACACTGTATATACCTGCAGTCTTCACACGATCAATTATTTTTCCCAGCGCATACTCACACATTAAATCTAGAAATTGATTTTGGTATTCGGGACTAATGTATCTAAATGTTTTCTCTTTGTTAACATAATACCGAAAAATAACGTCATTGTCTTTGGATCTTAGCATAAGAGTTCTAGTAAATTACCTTTATTTTCACTTTCGTTATTTTCCCTATGCCCTCTACGAGGAACACATTGGCGAGCACAATAAAAATACTCTCTAGAAGTGCTTCCAAATATATTGTATTGTCGTTAACTATTTGGTTTGTCTGCAAATCTAATTTACGTGCAACTGATCCGTGGAATAGTGCGTTTCGGAATTCCGCAGCCTTACACCGGCCATACATTGACGTATTTTTCGGTCGTAGCCATAAAATTTCATGCGCTAGTCTTGTTAGCAGCTGTCAATACGTTAGTGTATGGGACCTGGCGTACGTTTACGTACCGAATTTTTATACACTGGAAAAGTCTGGCTGATTTTAACTTCGAGCGTAAATACGGCGCGTGAAAACGGCTCCGATGAAAGGGTTTTCGAGCAGCATGTTGCCTCTTGCCCTTTCCATGGCCTTCTTTCTGGTCTGGTCTTATTGTTTTCAGAAGAGAAAACCTGTTCTTGTGTTGTCCTCGCGAATAGTTGCTGAGGTTTGCTGATAGACTCACCAGAAATCATCATTCCAATCTAGTTTCAGTCTTTCCATACAATATACGATTTCGGCTAAACTAATATTTCCTATTGCACAAAACGAGACATTATTTCGTAATTAAAATTCATAATTAATTTTGAGTGCACAGAGAAAAAGGTATTTAAATCCAATAGTTCCTAATCTGAATTCGCAAATTATGAGAGCTCCTCCGTGGCTGTATAGTCAGCGTACGCGTCCTCGGTGCGGGGAGCCCTGTTCGATTCTAGGCGGGAGCTCATGCGGTTCGGGTTCTACTTCTCATATAGGCTCGCTAAACTTATCGAACCTGATGCTTTTCGACTAGGAATTTAAGATTTAATTTAATATTTGGACATTAGTTTTTTTTTTTACACAGGTAAAGGAGCATATAAAGATGAAGTCACACCTTCAGAGTTACCCATGTTGTGATACTGAAATGAAATCTTTGCATTTAACTTCCCACGATTATGCCCTTCAGACTAGAGGATACAATAATTAATCCAAGTGAATGATGAGAGAATTGGTGGTATGAAATGTGGGAGGAAACGAGAGTACCCTGAGAAAACCCAGAAAACCCACGGACATGATGTTGTCCACACAAACTTATTTGCACGGGGATTGAACCAAGGACCCCACGCATCAGAGATAAGTGCTTTAACACTGAGCCGCTGTGGCCCTCTGTTGTGATATATTTTTTAAAAAAGTATGACTGTCAATAGCATTTGACCAATTCTTGCCGAATTGAAAATTATCTATAAATCATATGTTGCTCCAACTATTGAGCATTGTTCTCCTATCTGGTCTATGGCCTGCCCTACTCATTTTAAAAAAAACAAATTCCGTAATTAATTTTTATTTTCATCTACCAGTGAACTTCCTTTATTTTGGGGGATAGGAAGAAAATTCGAAAACCTTCCCTTGGAAATCTGATAAAAGTATTAAGTTTAGAAACATCACTCGAATTTAAAGAAAATTATCCGATGTTGAGTTCGCCCTTACTACTACCCAATTGATTTGTATGTGTATGTGGAAACCCTCAAGTTCGGGTGGATTTTACCCTCATGTCACATACCCGACAGCAAGAACGAAGAAAAAAAGTCATTATGAGTTTAAAACATTTTTAATACAGTAAATTACTAAAGGCTACACTTAAAGAAAACATGAAAATAAACAGTGATAAACTGCCAATAAACGAAAATCAGAGTAGAACTGAATTTAACCTGACCCGCATGCTAATATCGAGCGGAGGTAATTTTGTCACCGGAAAATTCGTCACGGTAATTTCGTCACCGGTAATTTTGTCACCAAAATATTACCATATAGGTGATTTCGTCACCGAAAATAATGTCACGATAATTTCATCACCAGTATCTTTTAGAACATAATACAAGGACAATAAATGAACTCGAAAAAGTTTCTGAAATTGTTTTCTTTAATCTTCAACTGAAGCAAAACTATGCAGCATAATCAAAATAGATTATTATTATTAAATAAAGAGTTACATATTTTAGATATCGTATTTGAGGCAAGAGATAAAAGTTTCCAGTAATTCTATCACAGAAATATTGTCATATAGGAAATTTTGTCACGGTTATTTCTTCACCTTTGTTGAATTAAATAGAGACAAAGCAAACGATCAAACAGCTTACATTATTTTAATAAAACTTAGAAAACAATTCAGTTGGTGTTGAACTCTGCAAAATTTAAGTTTCTGGTACTTGACGCAAGAACAAGCACCAGTAGAAGAAAATAATGTGTGCTTGAGCAAATGTTAAAAGCACAGGCAACATGGGGCACTAATAGGTTCATTATTCACTATTTACAAATATTAAATTTCGCGAATATCAAAATTTCAGAACAGAAAATAGCAAACAAATATGGGAAGATACGCCAATCTGTTAATTTTCCCGCAGAATAGACGAAAATTTTCATCGTTCTAGTACCGTTCTCTGAGCCCAAACTCTTGGACCTTCCAAGTTAACAGAGTCATTTGAAAAGAGTGGCCTTTTTTAGGAGCTATTAAAAGAATTATATTATATTTCAACTCTGAGTAAATATTGGCAAATTGTTATTGGATATATGTGAAGAGAACAAATTTCTATAAAGAAAGAAAAACGTATAAATATTTCTGGATGTTTCCTTTAAATATAGCCTTATGAAGCTATTAAAAAGTGAAACATGGATGGTGAACGCCAACTTTTCAATGGCTCAAAAAAAAGTATATGTTATTTGAGGTGAGACTTCCTTTACTAAGTATACGCCCTAACGTAGACCAAGACACAAAATTCATATGAAGAACTGTTTCGTGCGGTGGTGCATCAGTGCAGTGAATTTAGTGAATATCCGGACCTGTAACTATGGAAATGGATTTTGATATAGCGTAAATGCTGGCTGTAAGTGCAACTTTTGGAAATTCAACTCGTTTATAGCGTTACTTTTTTCACCTGATTCAGTCAACATGGAGGAGGGTCCAAGAGCTTGGACTCTTAGAACGGTACAAGAGCAATGAAAACTTTCGCCTATTTTGCGCGAAAATAAACAGATTTGCATTTCTTCCAATAGCAGATGTGCATCGATTAATACAAGTGACTTCGGAGGAAGAGCTGGAACTTCTGGACTATTTTGATAGCACTTACGTGTCAAACACGTATCGCCGTGTTAAAGCTCGGTCTGGGAATATTTGTTTGCGTAATGTGCCCCGTCTATATCCCCCAGACAATTGGAATGTTCACCAAGCTACTTTTAACAGCAATTCTAGGATAAATAATATATGTGAATTGTGGAACTAGAAGTTTCATCATCTAGTAGGAATGTCCCACGCAACTATTTGGAAGCTTATTCATGAAATTCAACAAGTTAAAGCAAAGGTTTCAGCTGTGCATCAAGATGCTGTGGGGCAACCACCCAAACAGCAAACTAGAAGAGTGTTTCAGATTTTTCAGAAACGGCTCTAGTCTTTGTGCTTAACTATAACACTGGAACTAAATGTTTTAAAAAATTGCTTGTTGTTTCCTATAATGTTATGAATAGTAGAAACTGAACATGTAAACCATTTATTGCATTAATACAAGTTATATTTTGTTTGCTAATTTTCTGTTCAGAAATTTTAATATTGCCAAAACTTAATATTTGTAAATAGTAATATATAAATCCATTACTGGCCCATTTTGCCTGTGCTTTTAACATTTGGTGAAACTGACATTATGTTATTTTACTGCTGTTTGTTCTTGCTTCGAGTATCCGAAACTTTGATTTTCCAGAGTCGAACACCAACTGAATTGTTTTCTAGGTTTTATTAAAATAACGTAAGCTGTTTCGGTCGTTTACTTTGTCTCTACTTAGTTCAACAAAGGTGAAAAAATGACCATCACAAAATTTCCTGCATGCTAATATTTTGGTGACAAAATTACAAGTGAAGAAATTACTATGTCGAAATTTCCGGTGACGAAATAACCTACATGCTAATATTTTGGTGACAAAATTACCGGTGACGAAAATTCCGGTGATGAAATTACCTAAGTCCGCTAACACCCAACCTTTCAATAAATAAATATTTAAATGATCTTTAACAACTAGATAAAAACTAAATGGCAAGATAAACTTTGAAATAAACAAAAGATAGGTGGAAGCAGCGGGGAGAATCCCTTCAACTTACAACAGCTGAGCTAACAAGGATCAAACTATTTCTAAAGAATGGGGCTGGAGGTAGTTGTATAAGTCTTGTTTTTCCTTTCTGGCCTATTTTTGAGCTGTGGATAAGGTAGTAAAAATTTGTATCCGTGAGGGGATAATTTATTCTATTTGTTAGTACTATATTCTTCGTTAATTTTGTAAGAAAAAAAAAAAACGAAAGCTGCAACCATTAATAAATCATGTTTTCTTTAAATTGAATTTGTCATTCAGTAGCCCACTTTTTAACGACCAAAGTCAACAGTCTAAAACATTGTATAACAAGAAAATCAATCAATTATTCAACTATCGGAACACTCCTTTACTCCCTTATTCTTTGTAAACTGCAGTTCCAAACAATAGGCTTATTTCGGAAAGTAAGAGGAAACCACACATCAAGCTCGTTCATATTGTATTAAATCATCATTGTGTCTGTTTAGAAATTTAAATGTTTGCAATCTACATCGTAAAAAAATGAATATAAGTTTTTCCCTGTCCTGTGTCCTCCTCCTTCAAAGTACGATTTAAATAAATATTTAGTGATCTCAGATCACTAAGTACATTGATCTAAGATTGTACCAAAAATAGGCCAAATGGATTGAGCTGCTTGGACGTAATATAGATAAATGTGAATTTTTAATCCTCTTCGGCGTGGCTCCTAGTCTGTTTCTTCTATGCTTTCTTTTATTATTTTACTTAACAACACAATGTTTATAGAACCTGCACTTAAAACCATGGCCTCAGATAGATCCATCTTGTTCAAGCAACTTGAGTAAATTGGAAAACAACCATGCGCTCAAACAACAGGCAAGAGGAAGAGCGAAAAATGACCGCTTCTTTTTCTTCTTTACGCGCCTATTTTTACGCTAGGTGTATGGGCCAACTTACGGACCGGAATTTACGACATCATTTTACGGACCGAAAATACGCGCCGAAAATACGCTAGTGTATGTTGGCCTTAAAGGTTCGGTGGGGAAAAGAAACGTACATACATTATCATAGTCGAGGACGAAACAACGCTAATAGAAGAGAAGCATATAACAAGAAGATGGAAGGAATACATTGAACAACTCTACAAAGAAGACAGAGAGAACGAAGAAGAGATAGAGATGGAAGACGTCGATGAAAATGAATTAGAACCATCAATTTTACAGTGCGGATTTGACAATGCTTTGGAGAAAATGCAACATGGTAAAGCTCCAGGAATAGATCAAATACCAACGGAAGAGATCAAGAATCTCGGAATAGCAATAAAGAAGAAACTATTTAATCTTATTAATGAAATGTACATTTCGCGAAAAATACCAAGAGACTTTGAGAAAAGCATATTGGTGGTGAAGAGGAAAGGCGCACGGAAATGCGAAGAAGACAGAATGTTAAGTTTGCTTTCTCATGCATCAAAAATACTCTGCAAAATTATCGTACAACTAATAGAGGGGAAGATCCAAGAACGGTTATCGGAGGACCAGTTTGGATTCAGGAGGAAAAGAAGAACAAGGGAAGCAATACTGAGTCTCCGGTTGATCATGAAACAGCACATCAGAATAAACAAACCAATTGTGATAGCATTTGTAGATATAGAGAAAGCTTTTGACAACGTAGATTGGAATATCATGTTCAGAGCGTTGAAGAAACTGAGAGTAGATTACAGAGATAGAAGAATAATATACCAACTTTATAGGAACCAGACAGCTGTTATAGGAAGAGATCAGAAGGAAGCAAGAATAAGTAAAGGAGTGAGGCAAGAATGTGGACTTTCATCTCTTCTGTTCAACGTGTATATAGAAAAGGCTATGAAAGAATTCTTGGATAAAAACGAGAAAGGCGTAAAAGTAAATGGTCAGGTTTTCAGCACAGTAAGGTTTGCTGGTGACATAGCATTGATAGCGGAGAACGATGAGGACATGCAGAAAGCATTTTCAAACTTGAACTACCAACTGGAAAAAAAATATGCAAAATGAAGATAAATAAGATGAAAACGAAAGTGATAAAGTGCACAAGAGCAGGACAGGAAGGGGATGGAGAGAAAATCGAAGACTTTAAGACGTTCCCCTATTTAGGAAATCTAATTTTCTCGGACGGAAGAAGTGAAAAATACGTAAGTTCCAGAATAGCACAGGCTAAACAAGCATTACATAGGAAAAGAGGACTAATAACATCAAGAAGTGTATTGTTGGACGTTCGTAAATGATTTATTAAGACACTGGTATGGAGCATAGCGCAGTACAGATCAGACACGTGGACATTGAAAAAAGCTTAAATATTCAAGTTGGAAGCATTTGAAACGTGGTGTTGGCGCAGAATGCTGAGCATATCATGAACCGAAAGGAAAAGGAATGAAGACGTACTAAAGGAAGCTAATGAAGGAGGACAGATCATGAAGATAATAGGAAAAAGAAGAAACAGTATGCTTGGCCACCTTATTTGACACTCCAATTGGATAACTGTGCTGCTAGAGGGAAAGGCAGTGGAAAACCAGGAAGAGGAAGACCAAGGATAGAATATATAGATGCAGTTACGAAGAAGAGGCCTTATCAAAGTATAAAACAGATCTCCCAAGTGAGAGAAAAGTTTTAAAATTTCCATGTTGCCCACCAACCTATGGTTGAGGTGAACAAGAAGGTATATATATACAGTGAAACCTCCCTTAACGGACACCTCTATAATACGGACAGAGTTTTTTGTCCCGGCAAATTTATATGTTCTCTTATGGAACAAAACCCTCCCTTTAACGGACACTCTCAGATACGGGCGCGGACAGTCCTTTCCCCCCAAACGTTTCAATAACTTCTTCATAACGGACAGGAATTATTCTCGGTTCCGCGAAATATTACAGGAGACAGAAAAGTATTTTCCCCACAAGTGTATCTATCATGAGTCTAGACCTGGTGGACCATCAAACAGAACAGCTTCAAGCTGAACTTGAAATTCTTCTTTGTTTATGCCCGCAATAAACTGCTTTCTGATGGAAATCCTAGAAAACGTTCAATAAGTAATAACACTCATGCAGGTCAGTCGTAAGGCCAAGAATTCTACGCGAAAGATCTTCCCTTCCCTAACAAATTTAGCCCTTTTTCATCTGGGCCTTGCATCTTTCCCGACTGTTTCTTAAACAACAAAATAATGTTTGTTTTACAATAACATTTTCAACAAGCAATGTTTCCTCTCTTACTTTTTTGGAAAAGTAACATATTTCTTTTACTTACGACACTGGAACAAGTCTGGGTTTGGGGTTTTCCCGGCTTTCTTTTCACTTTCACTAAGAGGATATTCTTTGTGATTGGGACTGAGTCAATAAACATCTGCACTTCCAATAATTTGCCTTTTCATCCAAAGAACGAATATATTAACACATTCCCCAGTAATAATATTATTTAACAGGATTATATTTCTCCTTCATCCCTCCCAGTAATTCAAATGCGTACTAAATAGAATATTTTCATATTAAATTTTACGTATATACACTCATACATAATGCATTTACTGTATATTACTGCATACAATTACCATTGTGAGAAATTAAATTTCTGTAACCTCTCTGTAACGGACACCTCTCAATAGCGGACAAAAATTCATGTCCCATTGGTGTCCGTTATTCAGAGGTTTCACTGTATATATATACAGTTTCCAAAACTAGTCTCTACACGTGATTTTCTTTCAAACGAGGTACCATACGATGTTGGTTGCTATTTAAAATTATTTAGTTACCCCCGTAACCCCCTTAGGTCCCCCTTATGGTGGATTCTCCTTATCAGCACAATGTTATTCTTTATGTCCCTTGAAGGTTACGAAAGGTTTCATGTTTCTACCTGCGTTGTTTTCTTCAGAAGACGGGCCTTAGTGTTATGTGTGGAACGTACTTCGACCGTACTTTACGGATGGCCGCCATGTTAAATAGGGACACGCTAGCAAAATGTCCTTTCCAAAACTGGTTTCAACACGTAATTACCTTTCAAACGAGGTACCACACGATGGGGGTTGCTATTTAAAATTTTGTAGTTACTCCCTGTAACCCCTTTGAGCCTACCTCATGGGGGCTTCTTATCAGCATAATGTTGTCTTTTATGTTCCTTGAAGGTTACAAAAGGTTTCTTGCTTCTATCTGCCTTGGTTTCTAGTGTTATTCGTGGAATGCACTATATCTATCTATCTATCTATCTATCTATCTATCTATCTATATATATATATATATATATATATATATATATATATATATATGTGTGTGTGTGTGTGTGTGTGTGTGTACAAGGTGTTCATTTATTATGTAGCCAAAATCCACGGGTGAAATTCTCACACCTAAACAATAAAATAGTCCATATGAACATAGGACAAAAAACGCGTTGTTTCAAAGTTACAAGATGCCGAAATCGAGAAAATTGGAATTTTAAGCCGCCTAGCTCGAAAACTATGAGTGATATCAAAGGCGGTTAAAGAAATACTGGAGGAACTAGTACGCTGTCTATCTACATAACCATGTTTCGGAGTTGGAACATATCGGCGCAACGGATTTTATGGATGGGGCTGCGGTATAGGTTCCGCTCTTCCACCTGTCTCTCTAAAATCATGTGTGCCGGTACAACTCAACTCTCAAACATAGGTATTTAGATGGAGAGTGTATTAGTTCCTCTAATATTTCTTTAACCGCAGTTGATATCTCTCATAGTTTTTGAGCTAGACAACCTCAAAGTTCCAATTTTCTCGATTTCGGCATCTCGTAACTTTGAAACAACTTATTTTTCACCTTATGTTTATTCTGTTAATTCTGGACATGCTTCAAGGTGAGGGACTGACCTTTGCCTCTAACTCAACTACTTAAATAATAATAATAATAATAATAATAATAATAATAATAATAATAATAATAATAATAATAATAATAATAATAATAATAATAGCAATAACTGTCAGTGTTTTATCATCATACTAATATACAATATATCCAATGTCAATTAGAGAACAAGGTACTGACTTGTAATCAAACACAATACCTTTAAGAGCCAAGCATTTTTGTGAAAAGCGGTTTATAATGCATGATTGCCACCATATTTTATAGAAATGTGAATTATACATGTATTTGGAAATTTGGTTAATTTATAACATCTTTTGAGAAAGTTAATGTTTCTCTATTCTTCCAGATGATGAGTGTCCTGACAAACGTATCATCTTCAATTCATGTAGTCACTCGACGACAAGTTTCAAATGATGTTTCAAATACACTCAACATCACGCACCCAGCTGTTCTCCTGCATATGATGCAGATAGCGACTACTATTTTCCGCCCAGATATTGTAGACAACGACAATCGGATAGATGATTCTGATTTTATACATAATACGTATGATTTTGTTGTCGTTGGTGCTGGAGCTGCTGGTTCTGTTGTGGCAAATAGACTCAGTGAGGTTCACAAGTGGAAAGTGCTCCTACTTGAAGCAGGAGATGATGAAACTGTTCTCACAGATATACCTGGACTCTTTGCTACACACCAAACATCGGATTTGGATTGGCAATTTGTAACTGAGTCACAAAGTAATGCATGTTTAGCGATGGAAGAGAAACGTTCCAAGTGGGCAAGGGGGAAAGTTCTAGGTGGTTCCACTGTTATTAACGGTATGATGTATGTACGAGGTAACAGAGAAGATTTCAACGCTTGGAAGTCAATGGGTAATCCTGGATGGGGATACGATGATGTATTACCATGGTTTAAAAAATCGGAAGACTTTAGAATTTCTGAATACCACAATTCACCATATCACGGAAAAGGAGGTTATCTAACAGTTGATCATTTTTATAATCATACAATGTTGTCCGAAGTATTTCTGAAAGCGGGAATTGAAATGGGGTATCCGATAGTAGATGTAAACGGTAAGTCCCAACGAGGTTTCACTATATCACATGGAACAGTTCGTAATGGGTTACGATGTAGTGCTGCTAAAGCATTTTTACGCCCTATCAAGGATAGAAAGAATCTTCATATAAGATTGAATACATTTGTCGAAAAGATTTTAATTAATGACATAACAAACGAAGCGTATGGAGTAGTTTATGTAAAAAACGGCAGAAGACGTAGTGTGAGAGCCAGAAGGGAAGTAATATTATGTGCAGGAGCCATACAATCGCCAATGATTCTCATGCATTCTGGAATTGGCCCTAGAGATAATCTTGAAGATGTAGGCATTCACATTATTAAAGACCTCCCTGTAGGTGAAAATTTAATGGATCATATTACTGTTGGTGGATTGGCTTTTCTTACAGACAAACCTTTGGGATTTTCTGGCACATTAAGCCAAAAGGATATTGATGATTTCATTTTTCGAAACGAAGGTCCACTGTTCCTTCCCCCAATTGAATGTTTAGCGTTTATTGACACAACGTATGCAAGGGCCATTGACTATCCTGATATAGAGCTAGTATTGCTGCCTGCTTGTGACAGTACAGACAATGGAGGCTATCAGAGAAGGATCTTTGGAATCACTGACGAGTTTTATTCAAAGGTATTTAAACCAATAGAAGGCAAATACTGTTTTACCATAATGGTACTTCTTCTCCAACCAGAAAGTAAAGGTCGTATCAAGTTAAAAACAAACAATCCTTATGATTATCCTCTAATATATCCAAATTACCTAACAGAGCAAATTGACGTTAAAAGACTTATAGAAGGTATGAAATTTGCCATAAATGTAAGTCAAACAAAAGCATTTAAGAAATATGGTACACGAATTAATCAAAATAAATTTCTTGGTTGTGAACATTTAGAATTTCTTTCAGATGAGTACTTACAATGTTGCGCTCGTCATTATTCTCAAACACTTTGGCATTTTTCAGGAACCTGTAAAATGGGCCCTGAAGGTGAAGCTGTTGTAGATCACAATTTGAAAGTGTACGGAATAGACGGTTTACGTGTGATAGATGCTTCGATTATACCTAAAATTCCTAGTGGACATTTAGCTGCTGTTGTAACAATGATTGCTGAAAAGGTGTCAGACTCAATTAAAAGGCAGTATGGGGAAAATAGCTAAATTTCATAAACAATAAAAACAAGTCCTAGTAGGAAACCCTTTTGCTGTTTTTAACATGATTGAGTTTAGTTTGAAGATACAGATTAGTTTGAGATCTTTATCTTGACTCTGATAAAGAATAATAATGTGATTCCCGTGTGTAATTGTAGGGCTTGGGACGATATTGTGTTTTTCCTTCTTTCTTGTGAAAATGATTTAAATCTGGCTGATGGTGTACACAGGGGAACGGACACCGATTTCAACATGTACTATGAAAAATCATAGAGAACTCCGTAAGCATACTTAATTGAGGTTTATTGATCAACGAAATAGCAGATGTATTCAGCCAGAAGACAAGTGCTCTACTGCAATAGAAATAAAAAAAAAACACATGTGCAACAGGTAGCCGAATATGTCACCAACTGAGTGAGGAATCAGAGCACTATGGACTGGAGTTATAGAGTGATATTATAAGGGACACGGGCAGTGAAGAAAGATACTTTACGGATCTACAGCGGATGTGATCAGTCTTCGATAGTGATTGAAGAGTCAACTTTTGCTGTTTTCCTGCAGTAGGAATAGAACACTGATTAAATACGAAGGCAAAGAAGGTTATCACTCATATGGTTGTTGGTTGGGATTTTATTAAGTTATTTATTATTGTAGATTGATCAGATAAGAACAAAACAATATCCCAATAAATGGTTTATTCTGCAACATTAAAACGTGACACTTCAAGTTCCCAATATATGTCACTTCACACATGTGTTCTCCGTGGCATATCACTCTCTTTCCAAAAACGATTTCAAACCATGAATTGATGATACTGGGTAGTAGTTTCTCTCTCGTTGACAGTATGTTGTTTCTTCTTGTTAATCTGTTGCAATAATCACAACACCAAAGAAAAAGAACACTATGTATATCCACTCCTGAAACACGACAAAAATACGGCTAAAGTACGATGTACGCAGTGGTGACTTTTGATAGAAGTCACATAGGTAAAAGTCTAGATTTTAATGCTACAAACTACGGGAGAAAACTTCATACAGCTTCAGGTAGCTGTATAAAAGAATTGATAGATTAGGTGAGCTTTCCTCTTCTAGATTATAGTGGTAAAATTTAATTTTTTACCAATGTGACCTCTCAATAGCTAATACTGGGTGTAAAATGGAAGTTGGTAAGTAACATAATCGATACACCAAATAAAAGCTGTAAAGTTTAAGCCTATAAAACAGAGCTGAAGCCACAAGGATTAATTTGTTGCCTCGCAGTCTATCATACTTCAAGATACAGAAACGACGCTCAATAAATCGTCTTTCCTTTCAACAGAACTCTCATGTCTTTTGTTTTTATTTATTACATGTATCCATTCAGGTGGATAAGGAGAATCCAGGTGGCAAGTAACCCCGTTTACAGGAAACAACGTCCCGTCCAATCAGGACCAAGATGTCTCACTTTCAGACTTCCAGTCCACCAGGTCCATCAAGGTTCCAGGTTCCAGGTCCAGTCGCCTAGATTCATCAAGGCGTTCCACATCTCAACGCCACTGTATCTTGTGAGTTGTCTATACACCGGGGCATCATATGTGGACGGCAGACTAAAATCTGTCTCTTCGCGTGCAGATCGTCAATTGGGTCAGTTACAGAAGCAGCCACGAGGGGGCAGCACAGATGACCACTGCAGTCTTCTTGCAACTCTACAAGAACTCTCTTTCATTCTTTTGACTCCAGTTCTACACAGCAGAGAGATTTCCAGCAACCGGCGAAAAGGGCAGAAGACCATGAGGAGACGAGGCACACGAGACAGGTTCACACTTGGAGTTTTAAATAGCTATTTTCTGCCTTTTTCTGTAATTTCAACTAAAGATATTGATTGCTTTGAACTAGTTCAACTAAAGATATTGGAACTGTGCATGAAGTGTGAATTGTATGCTCATCCCAGAAATACGTAGTTTAATCTTTACATTTCTCATATATCTTTGTGAGTATTCCTAATACCTGTGCAGCGTGTCGAGTCATTTTCACTCTAATATTTCCTGGAATTTTTTCGCGTAATTTCTGACAGACTCATTTTACATGTCAATAAAGGTTTTTATTTATATTTTCCTTGTTTTGCTTTATTTTTCTCAAAACTCATAAGTAATTATTCATTACTACAAAGCTTTGTTGGAGAAAGGACAAAAATAATTATAAAGAGAACAGTTATTAGTGAAAATGTTGAAGTTGCAGTATATACAAACTTTTTTCCGGATCACGGTATCTCTGGTACAATGTAACTAAGTCTGAAGCAGTGGAAATTGTATCGTCGTGCAATGGTGCAGACCGGTAGATATTACATCGAGTATGATCAATGGTGACTGGGTTGAAAATTTTAGGTAAGCATGTTCACTTTATCCCAATGGAAACAAATGAGTCTGTGCAATCATCGGAAACTGTGATTTGAGATTCAATTACATGCATCTATACATTAAAAATGTAAAAAAAAAAAAAAAAAAAAAAAAAAAATAGATGGTAATTTAATTTCTTTATGTATAACTTTATAGAAACGAGAAGAAAAAGATATTTGATTTGCTTTAAATTTTTCTTACTGTATCATTCTCTCCATAAATTTGGCTTTACTGCATTACGCTACAAGTTAAAAAGTGTTTTGAAGTATTTCTGAGAAATGGATAATTTAATATAATTGTTTTGACAACATTCCTGGATGGACAACTCAGCAATGTCTTGAGAAATGATCGCTTCGTTACAAGTTATTCGTGATAAAGGTCAACCACTAGAAGCATTTTTTTTTAAGAATTGATCGAATGAGAAAAAAGGAAAGCCTGCCACAATTTCTTACAGTCTACGTTATTTTATTTTGCTTTTATCGCGACGCACGTTCTCAACAGCATGCAAAGCGTCATTTAATAATTTTTTGTTCTATTTTTTAGAATGTCGCATTTTCTCTAATACATCAGATTGCTTTGAGTTTTGATTAGTTTTATCTTATGGTTGTAAAATATACTGTGAACTCTCTCTAAGATAACCAAACTTGTGCTGAAGATCCCTGGCTTGATCCTAGATCAGTGATTGCCAAATGACGAGCCTGAAGCTGGTTCCGGGCCCAGAGTATATTCAATCTGGCCCCCAAATGAAAATTATATATATAATTTTCATTATGTATGTGCTCTTTTTTTCCTAACTCCAAACGTAATAGGAAGAACGTAGCTGGCTATCGTATTTTACCAATTAGAGGAGACCCTACTTGACTATAGTAAGAGAAGAATTGATTTTCCTGCAAAATAACGCAATAGGCTATTTTATTTATGATGTCAAAATATTAGTAAATTATTTGTAGTGCAATATATTTAAGAGTTAGAATTCTACTATAAAGAAAGTAAAAGAAACATTAAACTGGAAAGATCAGAAAATGGAACTTGAAAAAGAAAACATGAAGTTATTTGAGTTTTCAAAGGTGTATTTGAGATTTTATGGCACTGTACTTTATATTTTCTTTCATTTTTACTTTCGAACGACTAAAGGAAAGAAGAAAATATGGCAATCGTGAAAAGAATCGAATTTGAAATTTCAACGTTTTTATGTTTAATGGTCCATAGATATAATAATAATAATAATAATAATAATAATAATAATAATAATAATAATAATAATAATAATAATAATAATAATTTTTCGACATACGGTCATCTGTTTTCCCGTTCGTTTTGATGTAGTTCGCCTAGACGCCATTCCGTTCAACGTATCGAGACAACATTTTAAACTTATGATTTCTGTAAGATTCTTCAGGAGGATTTTTTGCATTTTCTTCCTATCCCTAAGAATAAGGATAATTTACTGAAGGGTGGAAATCAGTATTTTCGACTTTCTGAAAAACGGCTCTAACATTTTTCTGAGAAAAATATATATATTTTTTTAAATAACTTTTCCAATAACAACCCCATAGTGTGATATAAGTCAATTCTCTGGGAAGAGTTGAGAAGGGGTAGTTTAGTGTTTGGGTTGAATTTTTTCGGACGATTTTCTCAAAACGACTCAATTGATTTTGTTCATAATTAATAACCTGACAATATGGCATAACTCATCTGTCCTAAAAGATGTACGGAGGGTAGTTTATTCTTGGGGTGAGTTTTTTCGGACTACTTTCTCAAGAATAACTCAGGTGAATTTGTTCATATATCATAAATAAATATTTCATTAATAACTCTATAATGTTGTGTAGATTCCTCCTTACCAACAACTTCACAAGGAGTAGTTTACTGTTAAGGTAAGTTTAGACAGTTCTCTTCAATACGACTTCCGCGATTTTATTTTCCATACAAATATTTCATTATTAACCCTAAAATACTGCATGCTATTTTCTTACGAAAAAATCTACAAGAGTTAGATTACTTTGGGGAGAAATTTCTTTAAATGAATTTTTCCGTAATCAAATTATAATTTTGTTCGTGTTTCAAAGAAAATGTTTCATTAAAAGTTGCAGCACAACATTATTCAGTTTAAGGAATTTTAGGGTCAAAAGTTAATGTGGTGGTCCATATCTTTCATTTAAATATGTATATCTAGGCCTCCTACTACTTACTACATGAAAACTAGATGAGAATAGAGAAGAGTTTCAAAATAAATTTAAAATATTCTTTAAATTCTATTTCTACTTTTATTTTCTTATCAATTAGGATTTGATCATACAAGTTACATTGGTATGATAGTTTATTCTCTTTGAAACAGAAATTTGTAAAACTGAAAATTTATAAAACACAGACAGGAATCAAAGAATATCTTACTTGAAAAACTCACTTTATGCTAGTAAGATTTAGATTGACAGAGAATAAGATTTATATACATACTTTGAGTAGAAAATCAGGACACAAGGAAATTAGATGACCTTTTAGTCATTTGGGGCATACTTCATCTTCAAGATTTCTATCTATTTCATCTTTAAGATATTTATCTGGAGCTCCTTTCAGACATAAAAGGATTCATATCCAAATTTGTAAATAACTATTTTTAAAAACGTTAACTTTTTCAGTGTACCGGTACTTAAGCGCGCTGTACAAACTTTGTCTCTTTTTTTCTCACAACTTTGGTAATTGGACATGGTTCCCTTGTGCTCTGAACAGCCCCAAATGTTCTAACATAGCATTGGAATTAAAAGTAAGAAATTTTAATTGAAAATTAGATTAAGTACGATATCACTTAAAGAGTGCGTCGAGGTCTAGCCCCAATTTTGTCTCCCCATGAATTTGCCTAAACGTGATTGCAATCGATAGCTTCCGATGCGTAGAACACGACTGTGAAGCAACCAAAGTGGTCAGATACATTGTTCCTGAGATATCGCGATGCCAAAACATGGCGCCAGCATCGAAGTTAAGATCGATGTGGCACTTTACCTTATGAAACTTAATCAGAAACATCCTCATCATCGGAAGCATTTCTAATGTGAAGAGAAACGTTGGACTATCGATGAACGGGCACAACAAACTGATAGTTGTGGCCGTAAGAGAAGTACCAAATAATTGTGGCCATGTGTGAACAACATCTTTCTGTACGTCCAGACTCGCAACAACAGGCTTGATCAACGAGTTTAATATGATACGGAGTTATATCTGTGACCACTACCTATAACGTGATAGCTTCACACTTTAATACAAATACCCTCGAGGCGTTAAGAGGCAGCTGCGCCTCGATAATGGCTCCATCTCGTAGCATCCCACACTTTGGAACGCGATAACACAGGAGCGGTGCATCTGACCACTCCCGTTCCTTCAGAGTCGTATTCTATGCATCGACGCTATAACTTGCACTCAAGTTCGAGCAAATTCATAGGGAGATGAAATTGGGGCTAAAGACCAATGCTTTGTTAGCCGCACACTTTGGTTATAGAGTTAGTTTATGATACCTTTGTCACAGATCAGATTGAGTTCAATGGTTGTGTATCATTGATACATGGTCAAAGAGGTTTAAGATTATTTTTTTCAGTGAACCAAAACAAACTTCAAAATATGTCGACGTCAGCCCTTAATATAGCTCAAATATTATAAAACATGACGTAAGGGACTTTAATCACTGCACCTAGACATAACCACATAATACCAGACGAAATATTGTGATTTCCTTACCAATAATGTATCATAAACTGAAAACGGCGCAAAATTACTTAAGCCCTTGTATACCAAAGATATAATCTTGATTGAAAATGTAGGAAGTAAAAGTAGGAACGTCATTCGGATTATCCTGTGTTTTTGCGAAATGAGATGCTTTGGAAAATTGTGAAAGAATTTCATTACGTCTGGAGCCCCTGCACCGACTGGTGTGAAGAATATGAGAATTTAATCAGTCAAATCAGTTGTTTGGTACGGAGAGGCAATGGAAGTCTGAAGTACACACTTGAGAGAAACAGAAGTTGGAAATATAAATTATACATATTATAGATAAGTGACAACAATACAAAATAAATAGAAAATAATACATAAAACAAAGAAAAGTGGAATAAAATATTAGATGTAGTGGCACTGATTGGAATTATCTGTAAAGACGTCAATTGAAACGCTTGCATCGGAATTCATCATGCTATAATGGTTCCCAGTGGGTGTGGCCGAGCGATCTGAAGCGTTATGCTGCTAATTGTGAGGTTAAATTCATTTAAGTAACTCATTCGAGTCCGTCTGTCAACGGCGCAAATCTGTCTTCAACACTAGGGGGGGGGGTAAGACCGTTTTTTTTTGAAGCGATGTTCAAAATATTTCTGAAGTTGAAAAACAATGCTGTGGAGAATCAGGGGAGCAGAGTTGTCTTCAACATTGGGAGGCGGGCAGATTTGAGGCTTATTCTGGAGGGACATCAATGTTATTTCACTTTTTGTTTGTGGTAATTGGACACAAATCATCATATTTCTTCCCCCAAAACACATTTCAAATCGGATTATTGGGGAGAACAGTCTCCCTGTTCCAAGATTGGTGGGACTTGTCCCCCTCATCCCCTCGGGATTTGCACCAGTGCCCTCTGTAGTAGCAAGGGTGTCATTTTAACTATTCTCGATGTTTTTGTATTCGTGTCTTTATCGATTCTACTACTGGTAGAAAGAGAAGTCCTGGGAAGTGGTGGAAAGAGAAAATAAAAGTCAGGAAATCGAAAAAAATGTCTAAAGCAATAGATTACGAATGCAAAAGGCAGCAATTCGAATCCATGGAAGGAGTACATTTTTAAAAATTTATAATTTCTTTGGTGCCTGGTAGGTGATGCCAAACGTTTTAATGTTTTACGGCAAAGTAAGGTATCCTCGTCGCCAAAAGTACCTTTACATCGCCGTGACGGATATGTGACCGCGCAGTACTCCAATGAAGGGATGGTTGCATAAGAAAATGTGATTAATTCTGAAGAGTTTTTTATTTTGACTAGGGAAATAACGTAGGTATAGGGAGTAAAGGCATAGATTTGAAGCATCAGCGCACTGTCATCTCTAAAAAGATTCTCACTTTTTCAAATTTTGTCTTATATGTTAAGTTAATAACTGCTAACAACTGCTATTAGCGCTTTTCACTCTTCAGGAATTTACTACGACGTGTTCCCAGGACACTTTTCTAAGTCCTAAATGTGTTTGTGAATTATTTCATTCGCCACACTGTAATTATTTGAGAATGGAAACTGATTACGCTGAACGTGATTATGTTTCGCTCTCGTAAAGCAAGGACCGTAATAAATGTAAATAAGATTCTTATTATTATTATGTAAAACACAGAAGTATTTATTCCGTATATAGAACAATATAATACAGTAACTAAGCAACATCATAATCACTAACACCCGTAGGTTTTTTTCAACAGGGGGGGGGGGCAAAGGCCGATATAGTTTTTCGTTTTATTGCCCTATTTTTGTTAAGTTAAACGTCATAACATTTATCATTGATAGCGTATATCGTCTTTCGCCAAGGGGGCTATTAGTCAGAACATTCATCTCCAGACATGATGTCGAGAGAATAGAAAGATATATATATATGAACAATGGCGTAACGAATTTTACTGCGCCCTGGATCGATCGATCATCGATTTACTAATACCCGCTTCCTGCTCCAGGCATTTCACCTGCATGTCAGAAGGGCCAGACAAAAGGCCAAAGACAGAAAGGCCCGAGTCAAAAGGGCCCGAGTCAAAGGCCCTGCATCAAAGGGACGCGGATCAGAAAAGGGCCCCGCTACAAAAGGGTCCGAGTCAAACGGCCCTGCGTCAAAAGGAACCGGGTTAAAAGGTTTCCGCAACAAAAGGGCCCGAGTCAAAAGGGCCGAATCCAAACGACCCTCATAAAAAGGGACCGGATCAAATGGGCCCCACGACAAAAGGGTTCGAGTCGCAAGGTACCTGCGTCAAACGGGCCCGGGTTGAGAGGGGCCCCACTACAGAAGGGCCAGAGTCAAAACGGACCCACGACAAAAGGGCCCGAGTCAAATGGTCTCCGCAACAAAAGGGTCCGAGTCAAAAAGGGCCAGACCAAAACGGCCCCGCGTCAAAAGGGCCCGGGTCAAAAGGTCTCTGCAATAAAAGGGCCTGAGTCAAAAGAGCACGAATTAGAATGCTTCTCAAAAAGAGCCCGCGTGAAAAGGGCTCCACGACAAAAGGACCCGAGTCAAAAGGCCCTTCGTCAAACGGGCCGGGTCAAAAGGGGCTTGGCCACAAAAGGGCACGAGTCAAACGGCTCCGCGTCAAAAGGACCCGATTCAAAAGGTCTCCGTAAGAAAGGGCCGTCTAAAAAGGCCTATCATCAACAGGACCCGGGTCAAAAGAGTCCCATGACAAAAGGGGTCGAGGCGCAAGGAACCTGCGTCAAACAAACCCGAGCTGAAAGGGGCCCCACTGCAAAGGGACCGGGTTAAAAGAACTCCGCAACAAAAGGGCCAGAGTCAAAAAGGGCCGAATCAAAACGACCCTCAAAAAACCGTCAAAAGGGGCCTCGCTACAAAAGAACCCGACAAAAATGGTTTCGCTTTAAAAGGGCCCGGTTCAAAAGTTCTCCGCAAAAAAGGGCCCGAGTCAAAACGCCGTTCATCAAAAGGACCCGGTTCAAAAGGGCCCCAAGACAAAAGAGCTCTAGTCGCAAGGGACCTGCATCAAACAGGCCCGGTTCAAAATGGGCCCCGCTATGAAAGCACCCGAATAAAACGGCCTTGCGCCAAAAGGATCCGGATCAATAGATCTCCGCAACAAAAGGGCCCGAGTCAAAAGTGGCCGAATCAAAACGCCCCTTATTAAAGGAACATGGGTCAAAAGAGTCCCGCGACAAAAGGGCCTGAGTTTAAACGGCCCCACGTCAAAAGGGCCCTTGTCAAAACGTCTCCACAAAGAAAGTGCAGAAGTCAAAAGAGACTCCGCTAGAAAAGGACCCGAGTCAAAAGAGCCCGGGTTAAAGATCTTCCCAAAAAAAGGCCCGAATCAAAACGCCCCTCATAAATAGGGTCCTGGTCAAAAGGGTCCTATGACAAAAGGGTCCTATGACAAAAGGGTTCCAGTAACAAGGGCTGTACGTCAAACGGGCCCGGGTGAAGATGTCCCGTTATAAAAGGCCCGAGTCAAATGGCCCGAATCAAAACGCCCCTCATAAAAAGGGTCCTGGTTCAATGGGTCCCATGACAAAAGGGTTCGAGTCACAAAGGCTGCGTCAAACGGGTCCGGGTGAAGAGGCCCCGCTTAAAAGAGCCCGTGTTAAACGGCCCCGTGTCAAAAGAGCCAGGGTCAAAAGGTCTACTTAACAAAAGGGCCCGAGCCAAAAGGTGCCGAATCAAAACGCCCCTCATCGAAAGAGCCTGGGTCGTAAGAGTTCCACGACAAAAGGCTCCGAGTAGTGATGTGAGGTGGAAAATTTTCCTTTCCATTTCGGAAAATTTTCCGCTACATTTTTCCGGAAAATTTTCCGTTCTAAAAATATCAGTATTCAAGTAACAATTCCTCACTAATCATAAAATTGATTGAATTCATGTATAGAAATGATAAAAAGTGAAAGATCGTTTAAAGAATCTAAAAATTTGATGGTTCAGATAATTTTCAGTACTATGTAGGAACAAGCGAAACAATTTTTCATGAATCGAAATATTTTCTGTCTTCTATGGAAAAATTTAAGAACTATTTATGAGTAAGAAAACTTTCGTCATTTTGAAGCAAAAAGTAAAATAACTTTTTGTGAATCGAAAAGTTTTATTGCTCTGTAGAAACAAGTGAAAGGAATATTCATAGATCGAGAAATTTTCATTACGATGTAGAAACAAGTGGAAAAAACTTTTCATAATCCGGACAATTTTGGATATTATGTATAGGGATGTTAGGTGGAAAATTTTCCACTATATTTAACTGCACATTGAGCTACAAAATTGAATTTCTGTAGAGGAAAGTTAGTCAGCAACAAGTTATAATTTTCCAATTAGCTTTCGGGAACCTGAAAATTTTCTAATATTTCAAGTAATGAAGTAAAAATTTAGATAGTGTTTCTGTCTCTCTCTCTCTCCCTCTGCGAGCTCCTTCCTTGCTAGGCGGTTAGCATATGCGCTTTTGGCATGGGAGACCTGCTTCGATTTCCGGCGGGAGCTCATGTCATTCGGACTCCACGTTAATCAGTTGGTCTCGTCACATTTAGCTTCTCTGCTAAAAGGGACGTTAAACTCAAAATCTACTCAATTCAACTCTCTCTCTCTCTCTCTCTCTCTGTGTGTGTGTGTGTATGTATGTAAAGTGCAGAGAATATACATCGAGTTCATAGAGTACAAATATCCCATTCTATTATTTAAAATTTAAATTTATTAAAAGTGATGAATACTTTCCGATTCATAAAAACATACTTGACTTATTCGTACATCGCTGGTTTGCCGTAAAATTTATTGGTAATAAATATTGTCTTAAAAGTTTCATGAAGTGAAAATCTAACGGTTCTTCATTTCTTCAAAAATGTTTCAAAAACCAATGCATTCTTCCCTCAGAATCCACACTTGATCTCACAAAATTATATTTCGTCAGTTTAATACGCATAAGACGAAGTTTTCTCATAGCTTTATTACTTTTCTAGATTTACATACTGCAACATTTATAAAAAGTAGATATAATATGAAGTGCCTACTGTAAATTTTTGACTATCCAAAATTCGAGTTTAAGTAACTCATGAAAACAAATACTGACCATTTTCTGGAAATAAACATTATTTATTCATATATTCATTCAGAAGAGAAAGTGAAATATAACTAATAAGGAAGCTAATTTGGGTAGTTGTTCTTCCAATAAAAATAATAAAAGAAACGTAAAAAGCTGCACAATTAGTGCTGCGTTCTAAAAGCAACAAGTAATTTCATTTTAATTAACAAAATAAAAACATATTTCTTTTTTATATATGTATGTACTTGTTCTATTGAATCGTCATTATTTCCAATACATTTTTATACATAATAATGGTAGTTTTATAATACAAATATCTGGTCTAAGATGTTGATTATACAAAATTCCAATATTGAAATTATGATTTACGAGTGTTAAACACAATAAAATCAAAGCATTTCTTCTTATTTTCTCTTACAAAAATAATCTTCATATAAAACTTTTATGTAGTTATTTCATTACATAGGCAGGCCTAATGTGAAGACATAGTGGAATTTTCTGTTTTTGAAATAATTGATAAATTCACAAAGGTTTGTTTTCGCTTTGTTAAATTTTAAATATTGGAATGGGATATTTGTTCTCTACGAACTCGATGTATGTTCCCTGCACTTCACACACACACACACACACACAGAGAAACACTGTCTAAATTTTTACTTCCCAATTTGAAATATTAGAAAATTTTCCAGTTCCCGAAATCTAATTGGAAAATTATAATTTGTTGCTGTTTAATTTTCCTCCACAGGAATCGAATTTTATATCTCAATGTGCAGTTAAATATAGTGGAAAATCTTCCACTTAACATCACGGTACATAATATCCAAAATTGTCCGGCTTATGAGTTTTCCACTTGTTTCTACATCGCAATGAAAATTTTCCGATCCATGAAAATTCCTTTCACTTGTTTTTACAGAAAAATAAGACTTTCCGGTTCACAAAAAGTTGTTTCACTTTTTGCTTCAAAATGATGAAAGTTTTTCGACTCGTAAAAAGCTTTTCAATTTTTCCATAGAATTCAGAAAATATTTTGATTTATGAAAAATTTTTTCAATGGTTCCTTCATAGTACTGAAAATTGTTTGAGCCATGAAAACTTTCAGATTCTTTAAACGATCTTTCACTTTTTAACAATTTGTTTAAAACGGAAAATTTTCCGAAAAAAATATAGAAAAAATTTCCACCTCACATCACGACTAAACAACGATGTAGGTATAAGTGTGTTTTATGAATCGGAAAATATTCCGAACGAATAGGAAATTTGAATGGTGATATAAGTTTTGTTTGCTTGTTGATTGTTTTGCAACAATCGTTGCCTCTTAAATCGTTCTCCATGAAAGTTTGCTTGCACTCCCGTCATAGGTAGACTGGGTGTATTAGGGCCTAGGCCGCGGTTACCATGGAAGGCCCTCAGACTATAACACCAATTTCTAAAATAACGTACAATCAGTGGCGCAACCAGCTATGAGCTCGGGGGGCCATGCCCTCCCCGAAACAAACCTGGTCTATCTTATACAGCAGCGCTGCAGACAAATTTTGCTGAAACTTAAAATAGATCAATGCATAAATGAATATTGAATTAAGTCAAAGCACTGTACGAAAGGAGAAATACCCAGTGGAAACACCTACATTAATTTCTTAGAGTAATAAATGTTAGTAAAGAGTGCGTCATTTTATGCAAAAGTAAAGATATACAAAATAATAATTATAGCGCAAATTTTAAAACTTGTAACCGTTAATAATAGGGAATGTGTGAATTGGAATTTTTATTTTAAGCTTTTTTTAGCATGCTAATAATAAGGATAACCAAATTGCTTGTAATGAGGAGAATTCAAACTTTCAATTTTGTCCATATTAAATGGTGCAGCACGTCGTTTGCAGACTACTGTACTGGATATTTTTGGCCCATCCCGAAATAAAATTCTGGTTGTGCCATTGAGTACAATGAATATCTGCGATGAGCCATCGCGTTATGCAGTTCTAAATTCGTTGTTGCTTGATAGTTTTTGCAAGCTATGATTTA
This sequence comes from Thermobia domestica, assembly GCF_964235325.1. Taxonomy (NCBI): domain Eukaryota; kingdom Metazoa; phylum Arthropoda; class Insecta; order Zygentoma; family Lepismatidae; genus Thermobia; species Thermobia domestica. The sequence continues at coordinate 186,295,868 of NC_137459.1, forward strand.
TCATTGGTCATTGGAAATTTTATGTCAGCAACCACAGGATTTCCAGAAACATAAACTTTCAAGAGAATATTTTATAGTTATTATTGTATTGCCACACGGGGTTTCTAAAAAGTCCCCTGACATAGGATAACTCTGTTATTATCAGTTACAACAAAATGTAAGAGGAGAAACCATCTACAAATATAATGTTTTTAATAAACAATCTTCATTCATTTTTGTTGTGGGTTTAGGTAAATGGTAATGTTGCATTTTCATGTAACATTGGGCGCATATAGTGTACAGCCCAAACGACTTGTCCAATCAAAAAAATTCTTTCACTTTAGATTGAAAACATATTGGGAGACGGTTTCCCCTCCTACATTTTGTTGTAACTGATAATAAGAGAGTTACCGTATGTCATGGGATTTTTGAGACACTCTCTATAGTGGCTGAAACACTAAACAAATAAAAGCCAATAATTTTTTAATATCGAATGAACAGGACAGCTTACTGAAAGTTGTAACACTAAACAATAGTAACTTTTGACTATGGAATGAACACGACGTTTTACTGAAAATGAAAAACACTGCTGAACCACTAAACAACTAATAATTTTAAAAAGTTGAGATTCTTTTCAGTTCAGATTATGAATTGCAGAGTTCCTGAACAATTTCGTTCACAGACACTAAATTTAACATGTCTCTTTCCATATTCATTAGTAAAAATGTGTCCAAAATGTCTTCACACAAACTAGCTCTGAGATTTGTTTACTGTAACTTTAACCTTTCACATGTCACTTGCGTGCATGTTAGAGACAACGCATGTTTGTATACAATGTATAAATTATTAAAACTAGACTGACAGAAATTGGTACAAACTTTTCCCTGCACATGACAAAATTTTTTACACAAGGTGTTTGCAGCATCATTATCACTCTTGCCGTGAATCCCGTTTAAAGATGTTCCATCTCCCATAGCATACTCAGATGCATAATCATCATCATCATCTACGGATTCAGGGTCATCATTCTCTTCAGCATCATCAAAAACCAGAACGTTTTGTGACAGAGTGTAATACACAACAGAGAACTGCTGGAGTTCTTTGTATATTTCCTCCTGTTTTATATTTAATTTTTTTCGCAAGAACTCTGAAAGCTCCTTCAGACACACCATTCTTCTTGATTTCATTCCGTACCAGTCCGCAAAAATTCTGAATATAGTAATGTAACGCAAAAATTCATACAGTCATTATAATCGTTATGTTTATTATCGCTACCTAAATCGTAAATTTTTGCGTTAACAAACGATTCTCGGGCCCTTTTGTTGCGGAAACCTTTTGACCCGGGCTTTTTTGACGCAGGGTCTTTTGACTCGGGTCCTTTTGTCGTGGAACCCTTTTGACCGGGGCTCTTTTATAAGGGGCGTTTTGATTCGGCCCCTTTTTACGCAGGGCCATTTGACTCGGACTCTTTTGTAGCAGGGCCCTTTTTGAGGGGCGTTTTGATTCGGCCCATTTTGACTCGGGCCCTTTTAACCCGGACCCTTTTTACGCAGGGCCGTTTAACTCGGGCCCTTTTGAAGCAGGGCCTTTTTTGAGCCGGGCCCGTTTGACGCAAGGCCTTTTGACTCGGGTCCTTTTGTCATGGGACCCTTTTGACCCGGGCCCTTTTGACCCGGGCCCTTTTTATGATTGGCATTTTGATTCGGGCCCGGGACCTTTTGTTGTGGGGCCGTTTTGACTCGAGCCTTTTTTGTAGCGGGACCCCATTTGACCCGCGCCCGTTTGACGCAGAGTCCTTTTGCCCCGGGTATTAGTAAATCGATGATCGATCGATCCAGGGCGCAGTAAAATTAGTTACACCATTGTTCATATATATATATATATATATATATATATATATATATATATATATATATATATATTCTCTCGACATCATGTCTGGAGACGAATGTTCTGACTAATAGGCTACAGCGGCGAAAGACGATGTACGCTATCAATGATAAATGTTATGACGTTTAACTTAACAAAAATATGGAAACGAAAAACTCTATATCGGTCTTTTGCCCCCTCCCCCGTTGGAAAAACTCTGCGGGCGTTAGTGATTATGATGTTGCTTAGTTACTGTATTATATTGTTCTATACACGGAACAAATATTTCTGTGTTTTATATAATAATAAGAACCTTATTTACATTTATTACGACCCTTGCTTTACAACAGCGAAACATATTCACGTTCAGCGCAATCAGTTTCATTCTCAAATAATTACAATGAGGCGAATGAAATAATTCACGCACAGTTTTCGAACATAGAAAAGTGTCCTGCGGACATGTAGTAAATTCTTGAAGAGTTAAAAGCGCTAGTAGCAGTAATTAGCTCAGTCAGTCCCTATAGTCCCTTACTGAATTACATAAATCTTACAGATGTTGTATCTCTTTCTTTCTCTTCTCTCTACATCGTGTCTGGATATTAAAGTTTGGACAAATAGGCTACAGAGGTAATTTTAAAAAGTAAGATGATCTACGCTATCAGTGACAGATGTTGTGGTGTTTAACTTAACATATAAGGCAATAAATTGAAAAATTGAGAATACGAATCTTCTCAGAGATGACAGTGCCCTGATGCTTCAAATCTATGACTTTACTCCCTATACGTACGTTATTTCCCTAGTCAAAATAAAAACTCTTCAAAATTAATCATAAATTCTTATGTAACCATCCCTTCCTTAGAGTACTGTGCGGTCACATATCCGTCACGGCGATGTAAAGACACTTTTGGCGACGAGGATACATATACTATTTCTTATTTATTTCTTATTTAAAATGGCGGAGTTAAGGCATAACATTTTCTTCCACTCAACTATTTACATTTTTCTTTTACAATCGGATCTCATAATGTTTTTTTTACAACGAAAATAAAAAGGATATACCAATGTGGTAATTTGTAGGCGTGAAAGGGGGAAACTCCCAGGCAACTCTGAACACTTCCCCGGAACCTCGTTCCCTTTGTACTTTCTAAGGGGGGGACTTGGTAATGACATTAAACCTTCATTTATTTCAAAAATTGAATTATAAGCAAATAAGAAATCAAATCATCAGCTTTTAACTTACTACTAAGGAATCTGTATCGAAATGAATTTTACTCCAAGAAGACACAGTACAAAGTTTTAGTGCAGTGAGTTATCCGAAACGCTGAAAAGTAACATCTCCTGACCAGTGAACAGCATGAGGTGTTTTTCAGACTTTCAGGTTTAGTTCTCCCTTCGGTAAAAACTATTTTACTGTGAACAATGGATATAATATTTAACCTTCTAGTAGTTAAACTAGACGGTTAACTACTTTGAATAAATAATCATCATAATTGCAGTTATGAATTTTTGTAACTTAAATTTAATGTGGTATTCTAGTGATTACACAAATTACAATTATGATCACACTTTATGGAGACACTCTCACAGAGAGTACCCAAGCACCTTTATAGGCCTACGCTATGTATATTAGTAAAATGAATTTTCAAGTCTTTTGTGAGGAAAATACTGCGAACTGAGAAATCATAACCTTTTCCATATTGTACAGGAGTATTTTCCTGCGAGTAAAAGTTCCTTTTTTAATGCGCTGAGAAATTAACACTTAATCTGCAAGATAGTGGCGTATTTTGTGGACTACCGAGCCTACCGGCGCACAGTGGGCCAGAATTAGAATCTGACTGGAAAAAAGTAGTTTTGGCAACTACGTCTAATCTACATTCGAACAGCACAGTTGTGTTAAGTAATAAATAAGGTTTCTTGCTGCGTATCAGTAAACACGGATAACAGCATATAGTGGCGGCAGCAGCACTTCAAAATTGATAGTTCATTATCTGTTTTATAGCGCGCTGAATTGGGGTAGTATGAACGTAAGGTTTGCGGTTTAATTGCGCATGTGGAAAGGCAACGAACGATCGCAAAATAAGCTATGAGTAAAGGTATGTATATGTACTTGCTGTTTGACTAAAGTTTTGATTGATTGGTTTACGTTGCTGTTCTGTAGAAGCATTTCTAGAGAGTCGAAGTATTCACGTATTGAAGAACTGCTATTGGAAATTGAAATTGAGATCTAAAAATGTACGTTCATGTCTGTATTGAGATCTTTCGTTATGATGTAGTTTGATATATGTATTTCGAAATACAGTTGTGATCTACTGCCCGTTCTTGCCCGATTTTTATATTTATCGTCTTTTCAAAGTTAGGTGTAGCAAGCCGGATACGCTCTTCTTGACGTGAAGAACCTGTACGAGGTATTGCGTTCTAAACCATCACTTTATAATTATGATACGAACAGTTATGGAATGTAAATTCTTTCTGTGGATGTTCTTCGCAGTGTGAGAGTGACTTTAAGTGCCTTCAAAGTGATTTCGAGAAGCGTTGGAAGCTGTGTAATAGAATGACTGATAAATTTTTATCAAAATAAAATGATTGGTTGGAACTTGGAAGGACATATTAAGTTCTCTGATAAAGTATTTACTGGTTTCAAAACGATCTCTTGAAGCCAAGAGCATAGGCCTTTGACAAGCAAATTAGGCAGACCTAGTAAACTCTTCGAAGATCCGGAAACAAAGTCGAAGAAAAAACTTGTACAACCACTCGTTACAAAGCATTCTGAGTAAAAACTGGTGTTGGCTACCCAATGTTCATTGAGAGCTGCTGGAAAAAGAGATGCCGCGGTTGTATTAGGAGAAATCACTCAAACGACACCTAAGGGAGCAACGAAAATCAAAAAGGCTTATCATTCGCCAAAATTCTCTTAAACACTTATTCTCCGGATGAAGTCGTGGCACTTATTATAGATAACAACTTAACAAAAAGACAGTATGCAAATTTGAGACTAGGTGCAAAGGCAGAACATTGTGACATATATCCGTCGTATAAAGTGGTGTGGGAAGCAAAATTAAAGCGTTATCCCAGAGAAAAGAATATTATAGTAACTGACACGTCAGCCGAAGATAATTTACAAGCAATAGTAAATCAGACAATTGAGCGCATCGTGATTTTAATGAAGATTATATTAAACAGTGCATCAAAGATGGAGACATAATGAAATTAGTGTGTGAGTGGGGTTGCGATGGAAGCAGTTGTCATAATGTATACAAGCAGAAAGTTCAAACAGAAGATAAATTGAACTAGTGGCTCAGATATTTTTGCTATCTCCTTTGTTCCCTTACAGTTGTATTCAACATCAGATAGGGAGGTTGACAAAGCAATTTTGTAGCAAAATCCCTAACCATCGTCGCCTAGATTTTGTCGACCAATTAAATTATTGTACCAGAAAAGAGAACTGAACTGTCGAGAAAAGAGGTATGTTCAATGGAAACGCAAATACGTAATTTAAAGCCTACTGATGTACCAATTCAGGAAAAGGAAGTAAATGATATCCCTAAACTTGTGTTCACAATGGTGAATGGGAAGATGTGAAACTCTGTTACAGAAATTTCCTCCTCAAACGTACTCCTTGAAGGCACTTAAAGTCACTCTCACACTGCGAAGAACATCCACAGAAAGAATTTACATTCCATAACTGTTCGTATCATAATTATAAAGTGATGGTTTAGAACGCAATACCTCGTACAGGTTCTTCATGTCACGAAGAGCGTATCCGGCTCGCTACACCTAACTTTGAAAAGACGATAAATATAAAAATCGGGCAAGAACGGGCAGTAGATCACAACTGTATTTCGAAATACATATATCAAACTACATCATGACGAAAGATCTCAATACAGACATGAACGTACATTTTTAGATCTCAATTTCAATTTCCAATAGCAGTTCTTCAATACGTGAATACTTCGACTCTCTAGAAATGCTTCTACAGAACAGCAACGTAAACCAATCAATCAAAACTTTAGTCAAACAGCAAGTACATATACATACCTTTACTCATAGCTTATTTTGCGATCGTTCGTTGCCTTTTCACATGCGCAATTAAACCGCAAACCTTACGTTCATACTACCCCAATTCAGCGCGCTATAAAACAGATAATGAACTATCAATTTTGAAGTGCTGCTGCCGCCACTATATGCTGTTATCTGTGTTTACTGATACGCAGCAAGAAACCTTATTTATTACTTAACACAACTGTGCTGTTCGAATGTTGATTAGACGTAGTTGCCAAAATTATTTTTTTCCAGTCAGATTCTGATTCTGGCCCACTGTGCGGCGGTAGCCCTAGAACATTACATAGTAAAGTTATTATAATATAAACTAAATTATATTAATAATTTTATTCTTTAGTATCTTCTTTCAACGATACAAGTTTCTAAGAACTGTATGTATTTAGAAACATCCACTTCCTTGCATGCAGCCTGTCTCGCGAACTTAAAAGGTCTTCGATATGACACCGCAGTAGAAACCACTCTCTAGCTACTACAACAAGAATCGTATCAGAGCACCTCCGCCCACAACATATGAACGGGCTGCCAGGTAACAGCAGTTACCTCTAGAGAAACGGTTCCTTCGGCGTGAGCGAAAAGTCAAGGGAAATTATACGAGTAATGACAGTGCATTTTGGGGGTCTCTGGGAATTGTTTTGGACATCATGAGCCTCGTTTCATAGCGGTTTGCGTTAACGCAACGAAAATTTTGTGTTTTAAAGCAGTTTGCGTAGCTCTTATAGACTGAGGCCCCTTCTTTGCTAACTGCCTATTTCAGCGTTCATTATTACTCAGAAGCTTCCATTTACTCTGGTGAGTAAGGTTACCACCTATGCAATGCGAAATGTAGCGATACTTCATGCAACAAATAAAAGTAGAAATGTACGATCGTTTCTCTGTAATACTAATAAGGTAATATAAGCCTTGCTAGTGAAGAGAAAATATTTATCTACTTTATAAAAGGATGGTGTAAGTTTGTTTTCCTTATTTTGAAAACCTATAATAACGTGGAAACTAAACTATATTATTATTATTATTATTATTATTATTATTATTATTATTAATAATAATAATAATAATAATAATAATAATAATAATAATAATAATAATAATAATAATAATGTGCAGCTGTTACAAAGGTTAGTAGTAGCCCAAGCAATCAAACCAGTATACGCCACTGATGCAAGAGTACTCTCTTAGTACAAGTATATTTTAAGCACACACTAACTTCCCCCCACCTCGAAGTTCTTCAATTACCACACTGGGATATACACACTTAGGCAAGTTAAAGAGTTACAGACATACAGAACAATATAAATAAAATAAAACATGAAAAGTGAAAATTAAACTTATTACATATAAAATAAACACTAAAATATACAAGCGACAATGCTGAAGACATGTTAAACTATACAAGGAAAGAGAAACTATTGTCATTGACGATAAAATTGTGACCAAGAAAGTTAAATTTATGTGATCACGAATGCGAAATCTTTAATTTATTCTCATGTTGTGTGGAATTCTCAAACATTTCGATTCGATTGCTTCAAACTTTGGCATGATTGTTCCTTTTTTAAAACATTTTTTTACTGAGGATAGATGAAACCTGCAGTCTAAAACCCATGGATACGGAATTGTCCACTACAAACTCACATGAGCTGGTATAGAAACCAAAGACCCCTTGCATTAAAGAGGAACACTCTACCACTAGACCAGCGTTTCCCAACCGGTGTGCCGCGGTACACTGGTGTGCCGCGAATGGACCGCTGGTGTGCCGCGAGGAAATCGAAACAAAATTATTAATTTTATAGCAACCAAATTGCAAGACATAGGAAAAAATGTATATTTTTATATTTCACATTACTATGAATTTCTACCATGGAAAAAAATTACTGTAATTATAATATATTATTCTACATCTATTACTGTGTAGCAGACAGTTTCGACTCGTACACATTTCTACGGTTAGCTGCCATGTTACGCTTCAATTGAGAGTCATACTAACACCGAGAAATGGGAGCACTTGTACGGTACGCGTCAAGTGAATGTTCGTAGAACACTCATTCGCACGTGAATGACAGAACAACACTTGTGTTCAACAGTTGTGTTTTGACTTCGACGCCTCGCAAGCTGTGTGATTGCAATAATATGCACCAGTTTTGGTTGAAACAGCAAAGTTAAAAGTACAAGACATGTGTTTGTACGTTCGTTATTTAGTGATCTTCGTTCTTAGTGAAAGGTTGGATACAGTTTTCGAAAAAGAAAGCGTATTTTTAAAAATCTGAGACCTATATTTCATTGCAATTGTTTTCTATTTTAAAATTAGAATAAAAAATAAGCATGATGAATTAGCATAGGGGAAAACCAGTGATCGAGCTTTCATCTCTGTAAGAAGATGATCAGTAATCACAGAAAAAAATACGATGGTATATATTTGCAAATAATAATAATAATAATAATAATAATAATAATAATAATAATAATAATAATAATAATAATAATAATAATAGTTGAAAAATGTTGGGAAACGCTGCACTAGACCATCGTGTCGCCTTTCAGCCCATGTATTGAAAGTCCTTCCGGAGGAAATATTCGGAAATTACCACCTGATTACATCTGCTCTGACATTTTCTTCTCCCGTATAGTTCATGCTCTCTGCAAAAATTCCTGTAATTTGTGTTCAGATTTTTATACGACGGTAATATAAGCTTGTAAATGTTAATGCTCAAATGAAGCCTTGAGAAAATTTCAGGAAATACTGGAGGACTCACTGGGAAGCCACTAGGTTTTAGTTACGGCAGTATATTAAAGTGTAGCTAGAGTTTAAATTAATATTGATATATAGACACTGATACAAAAAAGTGACCTTGAAACTATCAAGAAACCTAAGTGATTAGTGTAATTGAAACTGACTGCAATGACTTGTTAATCTTCAAGTTGCGGGTAGCACGTAACTCTTTTAAGATAAGACACCAGACAACGCTAACACCATGTGACATCACCGACGGAACTCATGTACTACAAAAGGTCGTTATCTCTTCATAATGACACTGAGGCACGGCGCACACAAACGCTTGTGTGAACTGACACAAATCTCTCTCAACTCTTCACGATGACGAACTGGTCAGAAGTAAAGTTCAACGAAGTTATAAAATATCTTGTTACGAATTACAGATGGGTGTTTGTCTGCTTTTTTCTTCTTCCTTTGTGCCTTGTTTACAACATTTGTGACTACGTTAGATGTTGGATTGTTTTTAAGTTAGGAAGTGCCCCGACACGGCATAACGAAAAAGTGAAGAATGTTCAGTTACAGGTAAGTAGTTCATTTAATTATTATTTTAGAAACATTAGACTTAGTATAAAAAGTTTACATGTACTTGTACTTGCACATCATTTCTGACCATCTACACCTATTGTCTAGCATGCCTAGGGTCCTAAAAAAGTCGTTTCCAGCTCAAAATACTCTGTGATATCTAGCTTGCTTCTAGTGGTGTTAAAATTATTCGAACATTCGTTATTCTAATAATTAAGCGAGTATTTTTTTATACTTTTTTTCGAATGTCTGAGAGAAGGCACAATGCCTGAATAGTAGAACGCTTACCTGTGGTGTGTGGGGTTCCTGGTTCGATCCTCAGCTAACAAGGGAGGGTCACGCAGTGGCTCCGATGAAATTCGAACGAGACAATTGTGTTTGCATTTGATATATTATAACTAGACGAATCCCAAAGTTATACGTGCCACCGGGCGGAATGTCGTGAGTTACAACATATTTTGTAATGTAAAAGCTACAAAGCTGGTAGAATAGTTCTAACCGAGTCATTTGTTCGAAAACGGTGGGTAAATGGAAAACTCGGCGAACACGTATCCCATCATTTTCAAGGACACACTTTTTGGATTAAAAACTTTGCCCCAGGGTCCCATACGGGGTCCAAGTCAAAATTTTCAAATCGCAAGGGGGCTTAAGTGGCACATCGTTTGAAAGCTGTTGGAAAATGAAAGAAAATGGAGCAAGTCTCGACTGTTTACGGTAACCCTGTGCAAAATGGCCTGATCAAAACGTAAACAAAAACTTAATTGAAAAGTCAATGGTGAACAGAGGCGGACTGGGCCGCCCGGATACCCGGAAATTTCCGGCTGGGCCCTGCCCTCTGAAAAATCACTTAAGATATTGCTCGATTAGTTATAGTTAATTCAATGCTCTGTTCTCGTTCATAATAATCAGTGGCGTAACTAACTGGCCCGCACTGCTAGCGAAGGGGGCTGGCACTAGGGAAAGGGGGCCCCTGCCCAACCCGTAGCCTTGTTTCTTGAAAAATCAATAAGACAATAAAAAGTTTCAAAAATACATGTAAGTTATTAACTCGAAAATGTAATCTTGTCCATAATTTATGTATTCAATAATGTGATGTGCAATCGATAACATATAAAGAGCATGGGAGCTGATTCTCCAATGGTAAGGAAACCGTATTAGGCATGGAGTTGTTGGATTCAAGTGGTGGCGATAAATAATGGTCCCTGAGCACAGCGGTAATGTGAGAAAACCGGCCCGAAGCCTCGGAAATCGGGTCCCGAAGTTTCGAGCTTGGGTCTCTTCTATTCACCAATGAAATACGTAGTTCTTGGACGTGGGAGGTGGCAATGGAAAGGTCGTGATCCCCTAAGCACAGTGGTCATGTCACAAATCGAGCCCGGGGCCTGATGTTCCCAGATATCTGGCCTCGAAAGTATAGGGTCGGGTACCTTCTATTCACCAATGAAGCAAGGAGTTTTTGGACCTGAGTTGCTGAATTGAAAAGGGTCGGTCTCCCCTTAGCACACCGGTGCTGTTGTAAATCTGACCCGGGGCCCGAAGCTCAAGAAATCGGGTCCCGAAGGATGTTCATGCTATATTCTCCTTGTTTTTTGCTCACAAAAGTTTCCTCATTATCCTTCCTGAATGTTATTCAATCGAACATTACAAGACAATACTGTGATTTTGCATGCCAGTAAGGGAGCTCAATATATATGTTATGGAATAGAATAGACTTGATCCCAAACACGTGGGGCCCAAATTCTTGGGCTTCGGGCCACGGGACCGATTTATAACATTACCGTTGTGCTCAGGGGACCCGGTTCTTTCAAACGCCACAACTCGCATTTCCAGTTCCATGCCTAACACGGTTTCCTTACTGTAGGAGGATTCGCATGGGGCACGGAATATTCTCCATGTACTTATCCAAGAGTAATAAATACATTAGGGCCGCGGTGGCTCAGTGGTAGAGCGTTCACCTCTGGTGCATGGGGTCCCGGGTTCAAACCCTGCTCCAGCCAAGTGAACTTTGTGGTGGACAAATACCGTGTGCGTGGGTTTTCTCGGGGTTCTCCCGTTTCCTCTCACTTTCTTCATTCCGCCATTTCATTCATTTCTCATAATCACCGTCTCCTTTAGCCTAACCGGCATAACCGTGGGACGTAAAACTCAAAGATTTCATTTCACTTTTAACAAATACATTACAAAGCTATGGGAATTAACATGGCATTAGATTGGGATAATTTCTTTTTATCGTATATCTAAAGTACTCAGGAAATAGTGAACCCCAACTTCCCCCACTCCTTTTTTGTAATTTTTCTTTATTTATCATTTTTATTTTATTTTTTTACTTTTCAAAACTCGGGTAGAAGGAGGACTCTATTGCTGACGTAATCACAGTTTTTTAAAGTTCGAATCGATAAAGAGGAAGGGGGATAGCAAGATGAGGTTTCTGTATACCTAAAAGTAGTGCACGAATATTGACGAGGTCCATTTGCGAATATTACAGTGGGTTGGGGGCAAGCAATCTTAGTTACACTACTAATAGTAACATTAAAAATATAATTTGAATTGTATTTATATGTGTGGAATAATTCATCCTAGGGAAATGTATGGATTACACAGGTCATATGGATCTTTAATACGAAGGAGCCCCTGAAGCAAACAGGCCACGGAAAAATATTATCACAATTAATCATTGTTGTAAAGCGAAACCCAATTAACGATGGGTTTTCTGGTATTTTCTTAATACTTCTTTTCACAGCGATTAGTAATAAAGCATAATGTCACCCTTTCCAATCCCTAGAAAATAAATTTTACAATCATAAAATCATACTATTTTATTACGTTGCAACACCGACTATTTTCATTACCATCTAAAACCTCGAGAAGATAAAAAGAACCGCTCTCATTGTTTTAACCCGAATTTGTTCTTTCTTAAATGTAGAACTGAAAAGCGTTAAAAATAAACTCCATTATATCTAAGTAAATACTATTCAGAGTATTTTAGTTCACTTTCAGCTCAATTCTGCTAGGTTTGCGAACCATTGCTAACGGTTAGAACGTACAGTACACATATACAGTAGGTGCATATTTGTGACGCCAAAACTGTAGTAAGTATTATGTTCTATATGCGATACTCTAAGCGTAGAACTGTTTCAATTGGCGAATTTGGTTTTCTTTAAAATCTGATAGAGATGGAATCGACAAAAGGTACACGATTAACACAAAAGCGAAAGAAAGGAAAATCCGGATATCAGAAACGTGTTCATCTTGTTGTGTGCGCAATCTAGTGGGAAAACAATAACATTGAACTCCAGACCAACTCGGTATTCATCAAGGCCCTTAAGCATTATTCTCTGGGTAGGCCCTTGTACTCCCAGTCCGCCTCTGATGGTCACCCCTATAAATCGGAAACGGTGAGACAAATGTGAAAACAGGAAATGAAGTGTGGCATTATTTTCAAAGTACAACGATGTAAGTTAAAACGTCTTGTCCCAGAATCCCCACAAGGTCCCAGGTGGGGTCCAATTATAAAGTTTCGAATGGCAAGAGGGGTTAAGTAGCACATCGTTTGAAAGCTCTTGCTAAATGAAAGCAGACAGAGTAAGTCATGTCTTTCTACAACAACCCTGTCCAGAATCGCGGCGGGTCAAAATGTAAACAAGAGCTTAATTGAAAATCTATGGCCACCTTGAATCCAAGATGGCAGCTTAAAACCTATGTCATTCATAACAGTACAAATCTAAATCTCTATTTTTCCCTATTATGTGTTTAGAAACAATAGGAAAACTAAAGAACAATAGAATTTCGATTCACTTCAACTATTGTTTCATTCGGTAAGAACACATATATGTTTTGTTCTTAATGCACGATCAACACGGTTTTCTCGACATCATTTACGTGAATATAACGAATATGCGATGAACACACAACTCTGACTTCCTACTCATACTGCTAAACAAAAGTTGAATACCTTCAGATATTTTTCTAATTTTGTCATACGTAGTTCATACACAAAGGACTTGCTGCACTAGTCAGGTTGGGGGCTCTACTGTAACGTATTCGTTATGGTTACATTTGTATGTCATTCGTTGGTTTGATCGCAATATTTCAAGTAATACCAATATACAAAAAAAACATTCATTTACAATTTTGGCGATCAGTACCAAACCACGTGTAATTCATTTCAGTATTTCAGTACATCGAACTGCATCAAACTTTGTTGGTTTGGTCACAGTATTCCAAGAAATAACATATTTATATACAAACTCATTTTTCACGCTGACAACCATATTGGATTACAGATGATACTCTTTGATATTTTGTGGATATGTACTAATAACCATAAACGTAAAGATCACATTTCGCTTCTCCAGCACCAGTGGTTTGAGCTGGACATCCGTTCGATACATACTGCGGCATTTTGAACTCAAGATATCGCGTTTTTGAACATTTCGCGTATTTTCGTCAGCTACTAATCAACATTAATGCCAAATTTGGTTTTCCTAGCTTCAGCAGTTTGGTATGCCTATCCTTTCGATATAGGTTTTAAGCAGCCATCTTGGATTTTCAATTAAGCTTTCGTTTACATTTTGAACCGCCGCAATTTTGGACAGGGTTGTCGTAGAAAATCGAGACGTGCTCCATCTTTTTTCATTCAACAAGAGCTTTCAAACGATGTGCTACTTAACCCCTCTTGCTATTTGAAACTTTTTAGTTGGACTTCACCTGGGACCCTGTGAGGGCCCTGGGACAAGACGTTTTAACTTAAATCGTTGTACTTTGAAAATAATGCCACACTTCCTTTCCTGTTTTCACATTTGTCTCACCGTTTCGGATTTATAGACTTTTCAATTAAGTTTTTGTTTACATTTTGACCCGTGGCCATTTGGCACAGGGTTGTTGTAGGGAGTCGAGACTTGCCCCATTTTCTTTCATTTTACAACAGTTTTCAAACGATGTGCCACTTAACCTCCCTTGCGATTTGAAAATTTTGACTTGGACCCCGTCTGGGACTCTGCGGGGGACCCTGGGGCAAAGTTTTTAATCCCAAAAAGTGTGTTCTTTAAAATGATGGGATACGTGTTGGCCGAGTTTTCCACTTACCCAACCGTTTCCGAACAAATGACTCGGTTCAAGCTATTCTGCCAGTTTTTTTTTTTTTTTTTTTTTTTTTGTAGTTTTTACATTACAAAATATGTTGTAACTCACGATATTCCGCCCGGTGACACGTATAACTTTGGGATTTATCTAGTTATAACATATCAAATGCAAACACAATTGTCTCGTTCGGATTTCAGCGGAGCCACTGCGTGACCCTCCCTTGTAAGTAAGTTTGTAGTGCACAACATCGTGTTCATGAGTTTTCTCGGGGTACTCCCGTTTATCCCCACATTTTCATACCATCAATTCTTCCATTATTATTCACTTACCTTAATCATCGTCTCCTTTAGTCTAAAATGCATAATTGTGGCACGTTAAACTAGAAGATTTCATTTCATTTCATTTCGAATATCTAATGTTCGTTTTCAACCTTTCGAATAATGATTCAAACAATTATTTGCTATTCGAACAATTGTTCGACTAATATTTCGTTATCCGAATAACTATTCGAATCATTATTCACTACCCGAATAATTATTCGAGAAATTATCGGAATAACGATATTATTCGAATATTCGAAGAATCCAATGTTTGAATAATCAATTATTCGAATTTTAACAGCGCTACTTTACTATTCTCAGTAAACAGGCGGAACCAGCAGGCTACGAGTTTGGTGTTCATAATATGCAGTGATGACAGGAACAGACACTTATTTACCCTTGGGTTCGGTGCGGCAAAGCTTTGGAAGGCGACAATTTTTTCTCGGACAATTTTGTTCTTCATATTCTAGTTCTGGAAACTTCAGAAATTTATTACGCACATTCATATGAATATAATATGAAAATTTTGTATTTTGTAAGTATTCATGTGGTAAGAATGTGTTTGACTAGAAAGTTGTAATTAACATTTTAATTGTAAATTTCCGTCATTGACACCGTGACAGCTTATCAATTCACTTAAATATCGATTATTCACCTCGCTGTCTCAAATTTTGTACATTTGTTTTTCCTAACGTTTAAAGGGCGGCAAGAAGTTAAAGATGGTCCTGGACAGGGAACAAGAATATCGATGACTAGCTTGCAGACATACCGCTCGTGGATTCATGAATACTTGTACACCTCCAACACTTGCTTATTCTATTTTCTATCTCACCTCCGTCCCTCCTCTTCTTACCCTGATCTTCTCTGTCGCTGCATTTGAGTAATAATCCGTGCCTTGACGTCAGATATTGGACATTTGGAAATAGTTACTCTAAAGATTCATTATTCTTCTTATTTTGTTTAATGAATCTCCTCAATACT
Organism: Thermobia domestica; assembly: GCF_964235325.1. Taxonomy (NCBI): domain Eukaryota; kingdom Metazoa; phylum Arthropoda; class Insecta; order Zygentoma; family Lepismatidae; genus Thermobia; species Thermobia domestica. The sequence goes on from NC_137459.1 coordinate 186,311,450, forward strand.
AGTGCAGTGTTGCCAGATCTGAAGGTTAAAAAGTAGCGAGGTTGTGTTTCCAAAGTAGCGGATTTGAACTATTTGTAGCTCAAACATAAAAATGAATTATTTTGCAACTATACACTTTCACTAATCATATTATATACTAGCTGAAATATCCATTCTTCGCATGGGTCAGATAAAATATCTATGTAAACAAACTGAACAACACAAGAAAAAAATATCGGTCATTTTCTGCTATAATTATATGTCTCGCAAACCCCCCCCCCCGCAGGTGACCCCCAGCCCGCATACAATTTGCCCGCATTGTATTTGAAGTATCGCGAAAACTATGGATTTGACATTAATATCGGTCATTTTGATTATTTTTACATGTCTCGGTATCCCCAGCCCGGTCCTCAGCTGAAGGGGGGAATTTGGAAGTTAATGAAATCGGAGTTTCGCCATTGATCTCAGCGACCGCGAAAACTATCAATTTGACACTAATATCGGTCATTTTCTAGTACTTTTACTTGTCACGGTAAACGTCCCCCCCCTGAGTCCCCCTGGTTCATTTTTTTAAAGGAACGCTTCGTCTTGGTCTGGACCAAGGTGCCCCTAACCGAAATTTGGTAACTCTCGGTCCACTCGTCTAGTCCCCATGCCGCACACAGACACACAGACAGACAGACAAACAAACAAACTCTTTATTTTATTTATATTAGAAGATTAGTGAATTGTGTTCTTTTATATAGGAAATTTATCATGAAAAACAAGCTTTACACAGGCACTTTTAAGGAAACACTTACTTTCCATGAACTCTATTAATCTTACACAATGTTTCAGCAAATTAGTTATATACTGTATTATTAATCTTTGTCAATTTTTTTCGTTACCATAAGCATGAAAATTTATCATATGCGGGTACAAATAGAGAGTGTTTAAAGGAAGTAGATGTTTAAATGTATTATTATTATTATTATTATTATTATTATTATTATTATTATTATTATTATTATTATTATTATTATTATTATTATTATTATTATTATTATTATTTAGCTCCGGATTATTAGCATTACTTTCGTGCAAGACCTCGGTGTACATGGTCCCTGGTTCTGTTCTATTTGGAAGCACTAATATTTTCTAGTATTCATCCAGCATCTTAGTTAATTAGTAAAATTATTCTTAGTTAACAAGATATAAATATGTAGATATATATATGAAAATAACAATGGAATATTATATTGTCACCGACTTCTGTCGTTGTGCTAAATGTGATCATTGTGCAACGTTGGGAAATGAGTTAAATGAAGGTTGCAAGATTTGATCTCTCGATTGAACCCCTGTAAGTTAAAGAACAGCATGCATTGACTTGGATTGTATTGAACCGGAAATCAAATTCAACTTTGGCATTAGCAAAACTGTCTCAATGAACTTCTCATGTTTACAGGAGCAGTTACTGTAGCTAAGAACGTATCATTAAAAAAAGTCCTCTAAATTTATCTTCAACATTATATGAAACTTAGGGTGGGATGTTTATAAAATGTTCCAATATTTCTCAAGATAAGATAATAAGAAAAGATAGTGATTGAACGCAATTATCAATAAATCCATTCAAAGGGCAAATCGCATTGTGTGTATATATATTGCCTATCATGTTGTTTTTCTCAACCTTTATATTATGATATGCTCATGGGAATTTCAAGTTAAAAGTTCAAACGCGAACCAACTTCACTAATTGGAAACACTTTTAAAATACTTGTTTTCTGTTCATAGTACATTCTTCTTCTCCTTTTCCTTTTCCTTCTCCTCCTCCTCCTTCTTCTTCTTCTTCTTCTTCTTCTTCTTCTTCTTCCTATTATTATTATTATTATTATTATTATTATTATTATTATTATTATTATTATTTATACGCAGGCTACACAATAATAAGTAGAATGTATACTTTGTTTGTTAATAAAATATAAAGAGAAACCATAGAAACAGAACACACATCCAAATATTGCAATATAACATGAACTAATCTCACTAGTCAGTTCATAAGATAGCATAAATAAAATTAGCTACCCAAGTATTGTAAGGGGACACGAAGCTCAGTGCTAGATCGCTTACTTCCGATGCGAATGGTCTCTGGTTTATTCCAGGCTTTGTTGGACAATTTCGTACCCTTGGGCTTTCTCAGGGTTGTTCCGTTTCATGTTCTCTTTGATGGTTCAATAATTAACTCTAGTGCCTTTGTTACAACAGGGCCCGAGTTCGATTTCCGGTGAAGTACATCCAATGCATTACAGCGTGTCAGATAACACTTTAAATTGTAGGCGGCCTGATGCAATATAACTTAGTTGCTAACAAAGGATTAACATTCAGTTTCCTCCCACCTTCTCATTCTACCATCTCATCCAGAATTAGCTATTCGTTTTCATGTATAATCGATGTCCTCTGGATTTCTAAATAGAGTAACTTGGATAAAGATGTCCCACTTTTTCATTATTACCCATTTTCCACTCCTGCAATTGAGTTGAGATAGTTGAATTTATGATCAATTAAAAGACTAATGTCTTGTTTGTAATATCTCGAAAGACAATTTTATTTCAGTAAATTTAAGAACTTAAAATAAACCATTTACAGAAACCTTTAAGTGGGGCATCTTCTGCACGCATGTTGAGGAAAGATGCCCCAGTTTCATAATTTTTCAAAATGTGTTCATAAACATCATAGAAACAAGCAATTATGCTTTTGTATAACTAATATTACTAACACTAATTTCTACTAACTATCCAGTGGCGTAGCAGCTGCCCCCGCAACCCCCGCAGTGCGGGGGGGCCCGAGGTATAAAGGGCCTCTAAGTCTTGCGATGAATAACGATTTAAAGAAGTAGAACCTCAACTTTACTTCTGTCGGCTTTACAACTAGGGCCCCTTCTCTATACTTTGCGGGGGGCCCCGCAAAATTGTGCTACTCCACTGTAACTATCTATCTAATTATATACAACAAATTCAACAAAAGGACAAATATTTTCCATGTATATTTTCTAAATTCGTTTGTAAACAATAGGTAGAAATAAAAGAGAAAAAAGAATTGTGAACCTTACATATTATTAACATTTATTCATTTTTTTTCAAACTTGGATTCTTGCGACAACAATTAATGCAGTGACATGCAGTTAACCTAGAGTTTAATTCCAAACCACCGTAATCATTCAAATTTTTAAAGGCGTTCATACCGGAAATCGAACTCGGGACTTCGTGCACCAAAGGGACAAGTACTAGCTACTAGAGCAGAGGGGGGGACGACTTTCTTTTAAAAATGTAAAAGCCTTCTCCGTGAAAAAGTAATGCCTCCCCATATAACAACTTGCTAGCTACAACACTGGTACACCTATGATGATATCTGATTTGAGGAAATGCTCTTCATTTTGCAATGAAGCGATAACTGATTCACCCAAAGATTTACCTTTTCAAAATAGTTCAACCAGATAAAGGAAGTTGTGATAAATCAAGTGTGTCTGTCGCAGGACCCTCCCCCAAAGATGCTTTTTTAGTATTTTGAACAACCCTCATACATATTTAGCTCGCACAAATGGCTTCAAACTCAATCCATGCACATTCTTTTGATTCAGCTTGTTAGCCAACTAGTATCATATACATATATGTAAAGTTCATTCATTCCAATATTGATCACATAAGGAGCTAAAAGAAAAAAAGTTTATAAATAGAATATTACATCATTGAAAGAAGCAACCCAGCCACGAAATCAAGCCACTATTCCAAACAGGAATTTTCCGTTTGCTTCTAAGTGAACAATTAGTTACAGATTATTACAGAACAATTAATGTTTCATTGAAACCAAACATTGTTTAAAACATAACGAACGTACAAATTCTTGCAACACGTTATAAACTGGTTGTCCCGAACAGGTAACTTAAACCTTTAATCTTATAAAGTGGGGCATCTTTGCTTCGATTTCACTGGGACAACTTTCCCAATTTTGAAGCAAAGAATCCCCAGTCGATCACGTGACATACTCATGGACGCAGAAACACAACAATGAACATTAGCGTTTGTAAAAGACTGAAGTTCTTAAGCAATTGTATTTTATTCATTTACTTCTATTTAACTACCGTCAAGAGCATTACTACGTTTCACTCTCTAAAATTATAGACACTGAAATAAGAGTAACTTAGTCCCCGAAGCAACTTCCACATATATTTACTGAAGACTGTGTACCCTTTCACGTGCATGGCAAGTGCTGTAACCACGAGTCACAGGCCTTGAGCAATTCAAGCAGGGATAGTGATGGGCAGTGGGAACATTCCCGGTGGGAAGGAAAATAAAAACTGGGAATATTCCCGGGTTTTTTCCCTGGCATATAAATTCCAGGGAAGGAATTTATTTCCATTTCTTTATTTTATCTTCCAAATCATAAGAATCGTATGACTAATTACTTTATTTTTATTTATTATGATTTACTTCTAGGTTTTAAATAATTTGGAGGTTACAAAAATTAAAATTCGTTGACGGTACTTTATATAACTAATAATATGATTTATTAGTTCCATTTCCATTTGCACTAAAAAGTATGAAAGTACTAATTTACAAGTGATGAAAAGGAACCAGTTTGTAATGTAGAAATTATGTAGAAATGGAAATGAAGTACAATTAATACACCAAGAACCATCGTTAGTAATAGACATCGGTCTGTCTCTTATCTCTGACTCGAATTTCTGAAGAGATACTCGGACTTCCCTTAAATGTGAATTAACGCATGAAATTTCGAAAAATAGGTAGGAAGAAAAGTCGTGTGTGGCAATGTTTACGTGCTAAATTATAAAGATAAGCCCAGTCTTGGGAAGTAACGTAACGCAAGTAACGCGTTACATTTTTTCCAAAGTAACTGTAACGGTAACGCGTTACAAATTTTTAAGTAACGTACCTAGTTTGCGTTACTTTTTTCGCGTTACATTTCGGATGAGTAACTACAATACAAGTATGTATACTTTTTCGGAAAGAAATGTTTCTTTCCTTGTAAGTGAATTTCTCAGAATGGAACAATGAAGCATGAACTACGTATGTCAGTGACCGACAGTCAGTCACCGACACACAAAGAAACAGATAAGATCATAGTGCTACTTGCTGTTTTTGGAAGACGAGGACAGCCTCAGGGAAATCTCGTGTACTGATTGCAAGCACCTGGAAGATTTTGTCGTAGATTTTGACAGCTCCAAATGAATACATTCAGTCAGCAAATTACGAGTGCAATGATACCGGTAGTCTATCTTACTTTGATTGGTGTTGTTTTTATAAAGATGGAGAACGAAAATATTTTACCGTTCGAACATTTGAAAGCATATTTTTTTTTCTTAACCCTCCTACTACCGTGGGGTCCTATATGACCCCAAGCGAAGTTTAACAGTGTGTAGCTCGAGTAATATATTACATTAAAAAATGAAAAAAACATTGGATTTTCATGTTTGCTTTGGAACTTCACTTTGGTACATTGTGATATTTTTTGTTTGTATGTGAGCGCAAGTTTCTCTACTTCCTGCACCGAGTACCATTGGGGTCATATAGGACCCCAGCAATTATTAATGACTTTTGTATTTTTCCGATACATGCCACTGATTATTCGGAGTAAAATTTGACACGAGTCACTCTTCAATTGTTTTCTCGAATGTATGAGAAGCACCGTGGCATCAAAAAATCTATCTTGCGAAGACGTAGAAAAGAAATTGCATGAAGAAATCACTGATTATGACTTTTCGCCAGAGATCCTGCAAGTGGTGATGTTTCGTCTAGTGACGATTGTGAAATAGGTGAAATTTTGGACTATAATGATATAGTTAAATATGATTCAGATTCTGAAGATGAGTGTATACTTGGGAGAAGCAAAAATGATACCTCAACATCTGCACTTACAAGCAAGTATATTCTAATGGACTTCTACTTTTGTTGCATTTGTATTTTTGTCAGTCATTGTTGTCAATTGATTTTATTATTTTATGGAAAAATACAGTCCAATATACTTCCACGTAGTATAAAAATCTATAATAAAGATTTGCTTTGTTTTGAGTTTGACGTCACTCGATTATGCTGTGTACACTAAAGGAGACGTAGGCGTACTGAGTATAGGGGAATCCGAACCAATTTCTTCCTTCAACTGTATTCCTACCAGGAATAGTACCCGGCCCTGGGTCGAAGGTAAGTGTGCTAGCCTTTAGATCCAGCGGGTTCCTGAAAATAATGAGAAAAATCTCCTAGTTGAAATCGTAGCCTTGCAATATCTGCTGTATTTCTTGTCCTGATCTATTACTTTTCTGAACATTCATGAAAGACACACTTCAGAATTTTTCTTTCATTTGATAATATCATTCCCCTTTTCGTTATTCCCTTTTTCTCATCCTTATTCAATATTGTAAAAAAAGGAATTCAAAAGGGAAAAGGAGTCCATGGTTATTCCACCTAGGCTAAAGGTGACGACGATAATGAAAATAAATGGAATGGCTGATAGAAGAAAGTGGGAGAAAACGGGTGAACCCCAAGAAAACCCATGCACACTGTTTATTCACCACAAATTACACTTGGTGCGAGCCGAGATTGAACCAGGAATCCCAGGCACCAGAGATAAAGGTGCTACCAATGAGCTACCCTTCACATTATTCAATGTTGTGTTTCTGAATAATCCACTAAAATTTTTCCTAATGAGCACGATCAACTATGATGATAAACATATTTCTATCCTTGTTTTTATTTTGATTCTGATTTCTCCTATTATCTTACGTTATGTCAATGTTAATTTTCCCTTTCTTTTATCTTATGGATCCGCATTTTCTTTTCAAGTCGAAGAATGGACAATAAATCTACAATAGCAATCCACTAAGGACTTCTCAGGACTCAGTTTCCGTCTCTAAGACTCCGTTTGGCAATATTATCAAGAGTGGAAACAGGACTTATACGTCATATTATCAGGGATATGGATACGGTTCAATCTCCTTTCGAGCACTTTATGAGATCCAATATCCTTGAAACTATTTTGAAATGGACAAGCAAGGAATGCTCTATTACATATGGATATAAATGGGCGTATGTTGATAAGGGCGAACTTCAGTGTTTCATACTGCTTCTTATACTGGCGGAAGTATAAAAAGCACACAATGAATGTATTACACATTTGTGGAATAAAGAAGATGGCCGGCCTATTTCCAACAAATCAATGTGGAGAAATAGATTTACACAGATATCTCGATGCTTCCGGTTCAATGACACTCAACAACGAGGGAAAAATCATAGTTCGGACAAATTATTTTCAAATAGAAACGCTTTTGATGAATGCGGAAATACGTTACAGGACGCATATATAGCGGGTAACATTACTATTGATGAACAATTAGTGTCATTTTGAGGACGCTCACCCCTCCGTCATTATCTTCAGTGCTCTCAACGTTTTCATCATTTGGTTTTCACTCAACCCTGAATGGAACAGCAGAAGTAATTACAGATAGAGAATATTTCTCCTTGAACTAGCTAAGTCTCTAACTACAAAAAACCGACTTCGGCGTTCAGAATTCGCGTGTATATTATCAGAAGCCAATAAATATCGAAAAGGTGGTCGTTGTCATTTCTATGAGTGGTATGTTATGCAAGACATATGCAAAGATGTGAAACATACGTGTATAAGCAACACTCAGCTATTCTTTGTGTAAAATTTGACAAAGACTAAAACGACAATATAATTTTGTACAAGTTCTTTTGTGAGTAGTTTGTTTCTTGGAGATCAAAATTTCCTGAACCAAAAAAACTTTACTTCACAGGTAAACAAAAATTTAGAGAACTGTTTTAGAATCTAATTGTATGTCTAAAATAGGCAATTAGACTGGAAAATTCAGCTATACTACTAATCATCATCCAAATGATTAAGTTTTCCTATGTGCATACCTGTACTTAATTTATATAATTGCACTATGATATCAAGTTTACAACGCATTACGCATATTACGTGACCAGAAAACTAAGTTGACAACAATGTATAAACAAACACCATAGAATGTAAAAGTGGGTACCATTAAATGTTTTTTTAAACAAAGAAGACTGTGTTTTTTCAATCAATGAAATGGGGTCACCAGTGACCCCAACGGCACTCAGTGTAACGAAAAAATTCCGGTAGCAGCAGGGTTAAGAGCTGAAGATGGTAGTGAACAGAATTTAAAAGTAAAGTGGTGCCCCGGCGGGAAATATTTATCAACAACTAGGGCGCCATAATTAACGATATACAGTAACGATAACGATATGAGTTAATATGAATAAACTGTGTTCTGATGAGCAGGCCTACTTTATTGATGTAATGTTGATGGTATGTAATATTAGAGTTCTTTTAGATCAGTTTGCGTATTCTAAAGTCCCATTGATTATAGAGTTTGGAACAACTAGATTTAAAAAGCATGTATCGATTTTAGTTACTGACAAGTTTTGATTCACCCCAGTTCATGTGTTCTCATTTTATTAGTTGCAATGTAATGTTTCTCTATATTCTGTATTTTTAATTTTACATAACAACATTGTTTTATTATATTATTTTTTACCAGAATAATAATAAGCAATTATTTTTTCTAACTCATAGGGATGGGCACGAATCAAGCTAAAGCTAGACTCGAATTCAAGTCCAGTTTTGAGTCGAGTCAATATTCTCGAGTCGAGTTCCGAGCCGATTCACTGTGTTTGGCGTCGTGTTTCGAGTTGAGTTTGAAACCATGGCCTAATTACACTGACAAGCGAAAGCCATGAGAAATGTAAGCTAAGCAGTAATATGGAATACTTTCAGTGTTGCTCACTAGAGGGGACACTGCTCGCATCTTGTCTCGTCTCGATAGCGAGACTACAAGCGTCTCGTCTCGAATAGCGAGACTTTTTTTAAAAAAACAAGCTCAGCTCGGCTCGGCTCAACTGATCTGATGCCTCGAGCCGGCTCGCTTGGGGTGAATCACCGGCTCGAGCTGGCTTGGTTGGGATGAGCCATCTGCTCGGTTCGGCTCAACTGACTCTAGGACTCTAGCCGACTCGGTTGGGTGAGCTATTGGCTCGAGTCACTTCTCGGTTCGGGTCGATAGTGAACGAGCTGCTCGAATCGTTGAGAATTCTAAACCCGGACCGAGCAGTTTTGAAGATATATGGCCAGTGCCCCATAACTTTTAACAATGTTTGGCTCGAGCCCGAGTACTCAACCTAAACCCTCAACCCAAATTCAGAAGTTCGTGAACAATGTCCTTGACTCCTAGACTTCACGATTACCAAGATTAGCAATTAACTAGTTTTTTAGTATTCAAATACAAACTGCCTATCTTTCATGTTTATACACAGTGTTGTTATTATTATTATTATTATTATTATTATTATTATTATTATTATTATTATTAATAATAATAATAATATAAGTTGTAGTAGTAGTAGTAGTAGTATCATTGATAACAATTCTATTGTCTATGTAAGATACTTGAAGAGAGTACTCGAAACTACACACCGGATTTGGCTCGACTTGATTCGAACTCGACCTGAATTCGAGTCGAGTTGGAGGAAATTTTTCGAGCCGAGTTCTCGGGTCGAGCCCAAAGATGTCTGTTTCTAGTCGAATTGAGTTTCAAAGAAAACTCACTCGAACTCGCTCGTGCTCATCGCTACACAGAGAAAAATCCGTTCTCCGGACAGCGGTATATTGTACAAATATACGATATCCTCTTGCTTACTATAGAAATCAGTACGGAACAGACGTTATCCGTATGCTACATAGGCACTACCCTTAGATGTTACATAATGTCGTTGCAGGATGTCTGACATCGAACAGTTTTCCGTATATCACATACATATACTTATGTTACCTTCGTCAGCTATATGTTATATACGTCCATTTGTATGTGAGATTCTGACCGCCTACATTGTTCCATATAAAAAGTACGTATAGATGAAACACTTATACAGAAAGTATTATAAAACATGCGTTTTCAGTTATACGTCTGCTGTACGTTAAGTCCAAAAACTACAAGAATTACGCATGTAACCTATCTTTTTAAGTACGCCACCTACAATTTTTTTTCTCAGTGTACGAGTAACGCAGTATGGCATATTAGTCAATGTTACATTATATGAAAATGTTCATATAGCTGTCAAGTAAAAATTTGTCCTTGTATAAAGTGATTCAAAACGTGCATTAAAAATAATAATAATAATAATAATAATAATAATAATAATAATAATAATAATAATAATAATAATAATAATAATAGCGGTAGTAATAGTAGTACGGAAAATTGAAGTAATAAGTTTTTTTCACATATTCAAAGTTTCGGATCTAAAAGTAACGCGTTAGTAACGCGTTACTTTCGAAGTAAAGAAGTAACAGTTACTTTTTGGGGCAATTAACGCGTTAGTAACGAGTTACATTTTAAGAGAAAGTAAAGTAACTTGTAACGTGTTACATTTTTATAAGTAACTTACCCAGCACTGGATAAGTCAGTATCTTGCAAATTTTGTGAACATAAATATGTATGCGCAAATGTTGATAAATTGGTGAGACAGGTATCTTCTGGCAGTTACCCAATCTAATTTGTTCATAACATTTAAAGTTTAATATGTTTATAATATCAGTAGTAGAGTGAAGTTTGGAAAATCCACTTATAAATTTAAACTGTTTAGCGGTGTAAAAATATGTGGACTTACTATACCATTTTTTCTACATATTTACTTTCATAGAACATATTGTAAGTAAATATACATTTATGCGTACTCTCTAAATATAATACAATTTTAATAAAGCAACATAGTAGGCCCTACAGTTCAGAATATACATTTTTAAAGAATCCTCTGGAGACAACTGTAATAATGTACTGTGATAAAGAACGAATTTAACTTTGAAATCATAATATACTAATAGAATGCAATTTTCTTTGTGATTGTACATAAATTCCCGGAAAAAATCCCAGTTTGGGAATCTCCCTGGGAATATTCCCGAAAGATATCTTCCCGGGAATTTACCCATCACTAAGCAGGGACGTCTTCATTCAGTGGGGCATCTTTACCCAAGATACTATGTACAGTGAAACCTCTGAATAACGGACATCAATGGGACATGAATTCTTGTCTGTTACTGAGAGGTGTCCGTTACAGAGAGGTTACAGAAGTGTAATTCCTGACAACGGTAATTATATGCAGTAATATACAGTAAATACATTATGTATGAGCGTAAATACGTAAAATACAATATGAAAATACCTATTTGAATTACTGGGAGGGATGAAGGAGAAATTCATTTCTGCAGGGCCGACGCTAGCAGTTTTGCAGCCCTGGGCGGTACTTTCACAAGCCGCCCCTTTAACTCGCAACCTTATTTTGACAGAAAACGTTCAAGTGTCACGAAAAAGTAGGATTCCCCGTGGCTCAGTGGGAGAACGTTCACCTCCGGTGCTTGGGGTCCCTGGTTCGATTCCAGCTCGCGCCGTGTGGACTTTTTGGTGGGCAAACACCGTGCTCGTGGGTTTTCTCGGGGTTCTCCCGTTTCCTCCCACTTTCTTCATTCCACCATTTCACCCATATCTCATCATCACCGTCTCCTTAAGGATAACCGTGGGACATAAAATTTAATGATTTCATTTTTGCACGCTGTTCTCGACATAAAATGGGCAAATTAAAGACTTCTGCAATTTTTTCTGTATATTTCACAATCTGTGGATCCGTATAGTAAAACTGCAGCATTAAGATTACACTAAACTTATAACAAAGAACAAATATAATGTGGATCTATGTGGACCAGTGGTGATTTCAGGAATTGGCAGGGGGAAACTTCTCCCCGAGAATCATGAAATTCCCTCAGGACCATATATCCTATGGTCAATGTGGATTCCCAGTATTTTCGTTATTCCCCAGTATACGGAAATTCGACACCACTAGAAAATAATAACTTCTGGAATCCACTGATGGGGAAAATTGATTCAACAGCTATACATATTTCATCGTGAAAATGTTATTATAATGTCTTTTACATCCTTTTCCTTGGTGGCGTTTGCCTACAATTTCCAGTTAGCATAGATAAAGTTGAGGAGCGCTAACATTTATTCTTTCCACTTATGATCTAAAGTCTTCTGCATTCTTAGTTTCTCACCTGTCCAACAGGTGCATACACATTTATAATATGCTTGCAAGCTTATATGTTATAAGTACAATAAGTGCAAAAACCACGCAGAAATGTGTGCTAAGTGGTCAACACAACCTGAGTTTGTATCTATTCCGATTCCAAGCAGGGCACAATTTGAGGGATCGCTCGTGATTTGTCCGAGAAAACAGACACATTAGCGATGGTGGTGTGTGCATAAGGAAGGAAAAGTGTGGAAAATATCAATCTCCTGTTTTTCGGTGCAATTTCTCAAAACACATTCGTTACACATGTAAGTAATATGTGATTATAGAAACAGCATTGAAATGTATGGTTCATAATTATACAATTATAATGCAAAACTAACTTGTAGTGATCACCTACTACAGATTGGTACGTATTTTTTGTTCTGATTTGTTCATTACTCAAGCAGACGGTTTCACCAACTTTTGACACGTTCTTACATTTCCAGGTTAGGTTAGAGCTTTCTTTTAGCAGAGCATGCACTAAACGAAGAGCTCCATTACTACTTGCGGGTTGACTTCAGGATTGCTCAGTATTGTATAAATAAAGTGTGGACGTACAGCATAAAAACTACTGTGTATAAAACACGAACCGTCTTGTGTTACGTGGCCACCAAAAAGCACGAGTGCTATCTAACCGAGTTAGAGTAGGAGTGCAGTAGAGAGGCCCGAACGACAGCGAGCGGTTGCGTCCATAGGGAGCAGGCGCGTCAACGACGGGATATATGCATAAACAAGGACAGTGGAAGAACACCATTACACATACAATAATTTCTTTATCACTAATAATTCATTTTAATATGCTGTGATAGATGTTAATTACTTATTAATTACTTATTCCTTCATGAAAAATATTTCACGTCGTATTTTACCATTTGGTATTGGTAGAACCGTCTGCTCGAATGAACCCTTAAGTTGCTTACACATACCCACCATCGCAAATTCGCCTATTCCCTACAGACGCACCTCGACTATAGCCCTCCAGCTTCACCTTGGCGTAAACCTTAATAGGTTCAAAAATAGCTTGTAACGAGCAGATTGCAAAGTCTGGTGCGTGGTTTTGATACGTGTGGCTTTCACTATATGCAGCTAAGTTTGTATGTGTCTTATACAATTATACGCAATTGGTTGATACCACTCGAGGAGTGACTAGATATTAAGTTTTACGATGATATTAACTGGATAATAAGTCTTACGCTGTTTGCATGGAATTTTGACAAGAAAATATCGTATTTATATACATAGCTTTTATACCCTCCTAAGGTTAACCTTTACTGGAAAATTGTTTAGAAAATACATTATCGAAAATGCTATGAGCTGATTTTGTCAAAAAAAAAAATATATATATATACCACATTATATGTAGTTTATTTCTAGTGCGTTCTCTATTGTAAAGCTACAGCCTCGCAGGTTTCCTACCTACATATCCTCCTTATTTCTTTTTGCGAGTTAACAGACTTTACCTGATAATTAAAAAAGAAAAGTATTCCTGATCTATAAAGTTTATTTTATTTTATTTATTTATTTTATCCGAACACGAGAAATGTATTGTAATTTCATTAGTGGAAAAATAAAAGGACACTATTGGATGTCAAGGGATTGACCTGGAGCAAAGAAGTTTAAACCCCCAAATTTGGCCGTTCAAGCTTAAACCAAGTTTATCCACCATTTGGCCGAGACTTAGCCATGAACGTTGTTGGTGCAACAGACATTTACACCGATCTTGGTTATGATCCTCGTTCAACAGTTAAACTTCGTTGGTGCACACGGCCGCATGTCATACAACTGACCCTACATAAGTGTTATTGCTTATTGAAGGTTTTCTAGTATTTCCACCAGGAAACAGTTTATTGCGGGCAGAAAAAAAAATTCAAATTCAGCTTGAAGCTGTTCTGTTTGATGGTTCACCAGGTCTAGACTCATGACAGACAAACCTATGGAGAAAATACTTTTCTTTCTAATGTAATATATCGCAGAACCGAGAATAATTCCTGTCCGTTTTGAAGAGGTTATTGATTCGTTTGGGGGAGGGAAAGGACTGTCCGCGTCCGTATCTGAGAGTATTCGTAAAAGGGAGGGTTTTGTTCCGTAAGAGAACATATATTTTTGCCGGGGCATAAAAATCTATCCGTATTATAGAGGTGTCCGTTAAGGGAGGTTTCACTGTAATTGTAGGATATTAAACTGAAGATTTCATTTGATTTCCAAATATTATGTGAAATTTTAGGAGGATTGTCTCTCATTTCTTATTTCGGTAAGAGGTTGGTCAAGATCTAGATATTGTAGGCGTCATCTCCATCTTTAATCGTTAAACTGCTGTGCACTGAGAAAAATCCATTATCCGGACAGCGGTATATTGTACAAATACAAGGATTCGTTATGTTTACTAAGGAAATCTGTACGGAGCGTACTTTATCCATATACTACACAGGTACTGCCTTTTACCCGCTTAGATATTACATCATTTCGCTGCAGAATGTCTGACATCTAACAATCTTCTGTATTTTACATACATATACGTATGTTAAGTACTTCAGTTATACGTTATATACGTCCATCTGTACGTGAGATCCAGACCGCCTATAGACACTCTTTCTTTCGCCATGGCTGACGTCATTGAACTACCGTCTTTTGCTTGCGAAACGAGGTTGTTACAATCGGAAAAGAACAGAGGAAGGAAACAAAAACCTGGGTAAGTGCACTAGTTAACTATTACTTTAGTTAAATATTCCATTAATTATATATTCTTTTAGTGTAACTTGCTTTAGTATAGTACTAAGTAAGTAATATAGTTTATGACTACAACTCGTTAATGATTGAGGAGAATGGAATGGGTGAATCTGAATTTTGAGAAATCTTTGAATATTAATGTTTTGAAACATTTTACGTTACAAGGTAGCAAAATGAATGTTATGTGTTTATTCATTCCGTTTTATATGTGACGATTTATTACGTGGTGCAGAGTTACTACAGGACTGCTTAACATAATTGCTAAGAAACCGTTTTCAGCGCGAAAATTCCCTTGTGTAGTGAAGATTTAGGCTTTAGGTCTCTGGGCTTTCGGCATCAATGGCCTTGTTAGCCCGTCACATATGAGGGATGACGTCCCTCGATGAGCACACTATCCGGGTAAAGGAAGGGAAGAAAGGATTGGGGAAGGAAGAAAACGGCCTGGGACCTATATGTTAGGTACCACTCCGGCATTTTCCTGCTGTGAATGAGGAAAACCCAAGGAAATCTCATTCAGGATGGCTGGACTTAAAATCTTTTGATACTTTTTCGACTGAGGAAATCGATCCCCAACGGGATCGAACCCGGGACCGTTCGCACCGAAGGCGAGAGCGTTAGCAACTACGCTACGCGGGGCCACTTGTGTAGTCTAGAAAACTCATTTTTATTAGGATATTTGCATTTTTTTTGTTTTTTTACTTTTAGTTTAACGCCCCATGATTGTACATAAACGTAAGTGAGAAGGTGACGATGAGATACATGATAATGGTGGAATCAAGAAAATGTAAGGAAACTGGAAAGTCTTAAGAATAACCACACCTACAGTGTTCACCAAAAGGCTATTTGTCGGGAGCAGGAATCGAACCAGGGACCTAACAGGTCAGAGGTAAGCGCTCTACTACAGAGCTTTCTTTTGTTTAAAGAACTTGTTTACATTGAAATATATATATTTGACGAAGATATTGATATATTTTACAGCCTCACTGAAATTTTAAAAAAAAGTAGTCAGGGAGAGCTTACTTGTCAGGTTTTTATTTTTTAAATTTAATTTGATTTGATTTCTATTTATTTATTTTTGCTTGTTATGTTCCCTAGTTAATTAATGTTTGGGTTACTGAGAATTAAAACCTTTTTAGTATTATTGTTATGGCATCACTTTGGAACCAAAAAGTTTGAATTTTTTTTTTCTTGTGTTTTCATATAGGAAGTTGGTAAGTTTGTGCCTTAGCATTGGTTTGGTTTCTACTGTAGAACGTAATTGAAGGTCATGTTGAGTTGAGTCTTGGCGGGTTTGAGTTCGTGAAGTGTCAGGCACTGATTGTGCCCCTGTCTTCTGTCTGTGATGTTTCCTGGTTTTGGGCAGTGACGTATTTATGTTGAGGAGTACCAACGCAGGCCGCGTAACTACAACACAGCTTCAACACCTACGAGTGCCAGGCGTTTGAATTTCACCCTTCGTTCCGGCGTGACTAATGCAGTATAGTACTAGGTTCAAATTCTATGGCTGGTAAAAACGGTATGGTAAGAAACACAACGTAATAGTTATTAGTTTAATTAGTGTTTCTTCATAGTATTGTTTCACTATTTCTAGAAGGAATTAACTATTAACGAAGTAATGAATAAGCAAAAACACACTTTGATTGACGTTTACGATTTCTCATACTCCATTGAGGATGTTTTGATCCTCAGTTGCGCAAACATCCAGTGTGCGTTTTTTTTTTTTTTATTTTTTGTTGCTTACACTGCCTTACAGATGAGGGTTATAGTTAAGGAGCCGTACTTCCCATTTAGGGAAGGACGAGAAACGCCATACTTTCAGGAATTATTCATTGACTATCTAGGACAGCGTTTCCCAACCGGTGCGCCGCGGCACACTGGTGTGCCGTGAATGGGCCGCTAGTGTGCCGCGAGGAAGTCGAAGCAAATTATTAATTCTATAGCAATCAAATTGCAAGACGAAGGAAAAATGTATATTTTTATTTCACATTACTATGAACCTCTACTATGAATCTACAACTTTAAGTTTCATACCGTGTTACTTTTCTGTACATTTTTAATGTTGAAAATATATATTGGTTATCATTGTTGTAACTATTATTGCTTCTTTATTGTTGCAGACTATTTTGTAACTTGAAAATTTAAAATAACATTCAATCCTTTCGACAAATTAAATACATTTGTATTTTAAAAGTAAAAAAGATTTGTTTGTTCGTTCCTTATTTAGTGATCTTACTTCTTAGTGAAAGGTTGGATACAGTTTTCGAACAAGAAAGCTTAGTTTTAAAAACCTGAGTCCAATATTTCATTGCAATTGTTTTATATTTTTAAATTAGAATGAAAAATAAGCATAATAATTTACCACGGGGAAAAAACAGTGATTGAGCTTTCTTCTCTGTGAGAAGGAGATCAATAATCGCAGAAAAAATACTAGTTTTATATTTACAAATAATAATATCTATGAGTGCGCCGCGAGAATTCAAGTTACATCCGTAGTGTGCCGCAAGTTAAAAAAGGTTAGGAAACGCTGATCTAGGATGTTAAAAAGCAGGTAATAGACTGAGTTCTTGCCCTTGTACTTAGGGTGTTTAGGTAGTGCAACAATAAGATGTATCCTCGTGCACGGGAGATGAGAAGTACCTGTTCTTAACTATTACCCAGATGGGTTCCCTCGTGGCTAAGTGGTTAGTGTACACGCCTTTGGCGTGGGACACCCGGGTTCGATTCCCGGCCGGAGCTTATGTGGTTCGGATTTCACGTTAATCTGTAGGTCCATGTCTCATACAGCCTTGCTGCTGAAAGGAACGTTAAAATCAACTCAGCACTGCTTTACAGATGCAATTGTTCGATTCCGAGTTTGAATGGAGCTTTTTACGGGCAGGGGGTGACTTTTATATATACAATCCAAGCATTTTAGTTATCAGTCAGTGATGTAATATATATATACAGTAATATATACTGTAATATATATATACAGTATATATATATATATATTACAAAATTGAAAGTGACTAAGTTTATGACTCTCAATCTCTTAGGGCCGCGGTGGCTCAATGGTAGAGCGTTCACCTCTGGTGCTTGGGGTCCCGGGTTCGATCCCAGCTCCCGCCAAATGAACTTTGTGGTGAACAAACACTGCGTGCGTGGGTTTCCTCGGGATTTTCCCGTTTCCTCCCACTTTCTTCATTCCACCATTTCATTCATTGCTCATCATCACCGTCTCCTTTAGCCTAACCGGCATAACCGTGAGACATAAAACTCAAAGATTTCATTTCATTTTCATTTCCATTGTAGCTCTCCCCGCAACCAGTGTTGCCAAAATGTTGACAATAAGTTTGCGAAACGAGAGGTGGCGACTCGAATTTTGGGTGAAAAGTCGCTATAAAAAATAATCGAGAAATTCATTGTCTATAAGCATTGTTTTAAAGTTGTAGATGTAAACTAAACAATATGTTCTACTCACTGCCGCAAATCCCGGGGGGGGATGACGGATACATGTCCCCTCCAATCTTGGAACTGAGGGGGAGTTTTCCCCAATAATCCGATTTGAAATGTGTTTTTTGGGAGAAATTTGATGATTTTTGTCCAATTGCTACAAAGGAACGTGAGATAAAATAGACGTCTCCCAGAATAAGCCTCAAATCTGCAGCTTCCCAATGCTGAAGACAACTCTGATACTCCACAACATTGTTTTTCAACTTCATAACTATTTTGGACATCGCAAAATAAAAAATATGGTAACGGTCTTACCCTTCCCCCCCAATGTTGAAGACAGATTTGCGCCGCTGGTTCTACTCACATCTTTGTAAACAGGGCGCAACCAATCCTTGAATTCAGGGATCATTTCAGATTGTTTCGGGTACTTTTGTTCATATTGTGGAGTCAAAATAGTTCCGAAATAATTAACACTACAGTACTTACGTTAAGCAATTTTTTGTAAAAGAAAAACTGCAGAATAATTAAAAGACCCCAAAGAACAAATATAACAAACATCCACATCGCCTTTATTCACGCATCTATAGCTAATCTTTTTGCTATCGGTAAAGATGTATTACGTGTGTCTCTCAACGGAAACTGCGAACTAAAGGACATCAAGTTTGTAGTTCTTCTTCGTTAGAGGACAAGGGCAACATAACAATGCAGGATTGTGGGCCAGTGGGTACGCTGTATTTCCAAACTCTTCATCACTTGCGCTGATTAAAACAAACAAACAGAAAAAAGAACAAACAGAAGCATTATTAGTTCAAAAACTGTTTTGAACTAATAATGCTTCTCTACAGATGAAAATTTTGTTTGCAGCAAAAAGTCGCTAAATGTATAAGTAGCTGAATCGTCATTTAAAAATCACCCAGAAAAGTCTCCAATCGGAAAAATTATTCGTAGGGCGACCATACGTCCCGTTTTGACCGGGACAGTCCCGTTTTAGGGGCGTTTCCCGGCCTTCCCGTCAGTAGATGGAAAAAAGTAGTATTCGTCCCATTTTATGTAAATGAAAGAAGTAAATAACAAACCCAGTACCTATACTCCTTTTAAAAGTATTAATAACAACAAAGAGGCAAAAATTGAACTGAAATTCCCTATATTAAACATACTCTATAGTTCGTAGTACTGCTCGAAAGACAGCAGAGATTTAGCAGTTGGTTGTGTGTTGAACAAACTTCAACGTGTCTTTCCTTTTTCATAAGTACCCGCTCAGTAACAAAGAGAGAGAGAGGGGGAACTCTGATATCAAGGCACTGATAAATGAAATGAAATGAAATTTTTGAGTTTTACGTCCCACGGTTATGCCGATTAGGCTAAAGGAGACGGTGATGATGAGAGATGAATGAAATGGTGGAATGAAGAAAGTGGGAGGAAACGGGAGAACCCCGAGAAAACCCACGCACACGGTGTTTGTACACCACAAAGTTCACTTGGCGGGAGCAGGGTTTGAACCCGGAACCCCAAGCACCAGAGGTGAACGCTCTACCACTGAGCCACCGCGGCCCCAAGGTACTGGTAAGAACAAAGGTAGATCTAAAAGCCAGAACCTATCCCGTTATTAACTGAAAATTTTATGGTCACCCTACGCTATCGTTGAGGTCGAATTCCCCTGATTTAGTGACTTTTCCCAAAATTGGCAACATTGACCCCCACCGAACAACACCAAGTCATCTGTAGCCTAGCAAGCATAATAGTGGGACGTAAAACTTAAAGATTTTATTTCATTTCGAACAACACCCCCAGAAACCTACTGTTATACCATTCCCAAAACACCCTTTTGTACAATTCTCCCTATTCAAAAAAAATTGTAAATAGCAGGGTTCATACATAAATATGGAACTCAATTTCCCTGAATTTTCCAGGTTTTCCAGGTATTAATTTTGCAATTTCCAGGTCTAGTGGAAGAAACTAATAATACGAGAAGACATAAATTTTAAGAATACTATATTTATATATTTGAGAATGGCCACCCTTCTCCCCAATGAACGATTGCAATTAAATATTGAGTCACAAGAAAATAAATAATCAAAACAAATAAAATTTAAGTTGAAAAATATTAAGTTGAGAAGCCTACTAAGGGAATTAATTAAACACTTTTGTTCCATACTTGAATACATTCAAAATATATAAAAATATTGGGTTGGGAAAGAAAAAAGGGCCCGCGAGATTTTAACTGATTCTTGTAGTACTCGACGACAGAAATCGATTACTGAAAGAATTTTCAAAATCGGCGCAGGCAAATATGGAGAAAATCATATTTTCATGTACCTGTTCAAAATGGGGAAGGAAAAAGGGCCCGCGAGATTTTAACTGATTCTTGTAGTACTCAACGAGAGAAATCGACTAGTGAGGGAATTTTCAAAATCGGCGCAGGCAAGCATGAAGAAAAACCCATTTTCATGTACCGGATCAAAATGGGGAAGAAAAAGGGCCGCGAAATTTTAACTGATTCTTGTAGTACTCAACGAGAGAAATCGACTAGTGAAGAAATTTTCAAAATCGGCGCTGGCAAGCATGAAGAAAAACCCATTTTCATGTACCGGTTCAAAATGGGGAAGAAAAAAGGGCCCGTGCGATTTTAACTGATTCTTGTAGTACTCGTCGAGAGAAATCGATTAGTGAAGGAATTTTCAAAATCGGCGCAGGCAAACATAGAGAAAATGGCATTTTCATGTACCGGTTCAAAATGGGGAAGGAAAAAGGGCCCGCGAGTTTGAACCGTTACGATGTATGTTCACGAATGTGCTCGTCTTCTCAAATTTAGTTAATTACTGTAGCACTGAAACATGTGACACAGAGTCACATTGTGGATGACTCTGCAATCGGCAACCACTGCACATATACTCCTCCAGTCCCACAGTTTTATTATTTCGATCCATTCCTCACGTGCTAACGGCATGGTTTAACATCTGCAAGAAAGAGGTAAATGTAACGTTCAATTGGCAATAGCTTTTCACCAAATTAAGCTGCATGAAATCTGATTGCATTTTTGACATACTGAGAAAATTCTAGCCCGTGGCCATATGTATCACATATCCCACCAGTTCATAATAAAAATTTTGAACACAAAATTACGGTCGTCCGTGTGATGTACTCCCAAAAGGCCTAATGTGTATCACCCACCTCACATTCAATGAAACCACATCCGTGTAGAATTTAGAAAGGAACTTCTTATGATGTATACAGTATGTCTCAAAAGTTCCCTGACATAGGGTAACTCTGTTATTATCAGAGTTACAGCAAAATGTAAGAGGAAAAATCATATCGAAATATGACGTTTTCAATCTAAAGTGAACACTTTTTTTTTTTTTTTTCAAAAAAAATCGGACGAGATATTTGTGCTGTATACTCTTTATGCACCCAAATTTAAATGAAAATGCAACGTTGTCATTTACCTGGACCCACAACATAAGTGAATGAAGTTCCTGTTTGAAACGGGGGCTGGCCATCGAAATGTTAGCGCAAAAGAAAGTAACTTCATTCACTTATGTTGTAGGTCCAGGTAAATGGCAACGTTGCATTTTCATTTCACATTAGGCGCATAAAGAGTGTACAGCGCAAACGAGTCATCCGATTTTAAAAATTCCTTCACTTTAGATTGAAAACATCATATTTGGAGATGCTTTCCTCTCCTACATTTTGTTGTAACTCTGATAATAACAGAGTTACCCTATGTCAGGGGACTTTTGAGACACCCTGTATACCTTATTTAATGTATGTTTTATGTCACTATAACTGTAGTATAATTTAGTTTGTTTAAATTTACAATTTAATATAAGTAGATTCTGATTTACTTACGTAGGATTTTGTATGCATCTAACTAATGAATTCTTTTATATTCATGCTTCACTTAGTGACTTGGCTTTGGACTGCAACTGATTATTGTAACCCATTATTGCTTGAGAAGAAACAAGATATCCGAATCTTCATTTGAAGAAATCAAAGGTCTATTGGAAAGCTGGGGATTACAATCATTAATTTCTACATTTCAAGGTGCGTAAATTACATATTCTGTGTTTCTTGTTAAATTACTATTACTATTATTGGGTTTAGAATCAATCAAGCACTTCATGATATTTTATGGGGATCAAGATGGGTGCCGGATAGATAAGTATTTAAGCGTCAGGTTCTTAATTCTTTTCAATTTAATATTTAATCAATGATTATTTTCTCCCTCGTTATTCGGCCAAATCGTATTCCAAGATCATCAATTTTCATTACTCAATTCTGACCGTCAACCTACATAGCATATTCGTAGGACGTAAAACAAAGATTTCCTGTTATTTTTTTTGTTTCTATCTCTTTCCTCCATAGCTGTGAAAAATAACGCCTTCAGCATCATAAATTTGTATGCTACTTGCGCCTTCAGTCGTCTACTCTTCGGTGGCTCAGTGGTAGAGCGTTCACCTCCGGTGCAGGGGGTCCCTGGTTCGATCCCAGCTCGCGCCGTGTGGACTTTGTGGTGGACAAACACCGTGCTCGTGGGTTTTCTCGGGGTTCTCCCATTTCCTGCCACTTTCTTTATTCCACCATTTCAGTCATTTCTCATTATCACCGTCTCCTTTAGCCTAACCAGCATAACCGTGGGACGTTAAAGATTTCATTTTTTATTAATCTCAGTATTTTATAGTGTATTCTTAAGCTTAAGGTGATGTATAATTAAATTTTGAATTCAGTTAACTTATTTTATTTCTCAGATTGTTTTTAAAATGAATGTACAAACGTTTATTTTCATTCTTGAGTGTTTAAAGTGATGTATAGTTATTAAACATAGTATTTAATATTGTACTCTTAACGTGAAAGTGATATACAGTTAACTTTTGAATTCAGTTAACATTTTTCTTTCTGAAATTGCTTTAAAAAGTATGTAAAAACGTTTCTATTTTCTTTCTTGAGTGCTAAAAGTGATGCAAAGTTATTAAGCTTACTACTTTATATTGTATTCTTAACCCTAAACTGATACACAGTGCGTTTTTGAATAAATTATATCAAGTTATTTGAGTGACGAATACTGGTAGAAAATCCTGACTACTACTGGAACATTTTGATTTTAAGGTGACGACTACTGGTGCAAGAATTTTAAAATATTGTTTTTCCTTCAACGGGTACTCCTTTTTGAATTCTGACTATATGGTCATTATAGGAAGGATCAGTGAGTCCTTCCAACTATGGTACAGCTCCGACAGATTCACGATGCTCAGAGAAGAGACAAAATAGTATGTTTTCAACCTTAAAGTGAGAACCATTGGCGTTTTTACCCTGCTATGCAAAAGTAAGTGAGTACTCCAATGGGGTTCCAATGCGGTACCTAATTTCTGCATTTTAGATATTTGGAAATACATGTCTCTAAAATGTAAACAACTGATTTTTTTTTTAACTGAAAACTGCAACTCGGTAAGCCTTATGGATACCGAGATATGGGAAAATAAAGAGCGATACTATAGGTATGTGGGACTTGCATACTTGACGCTAGAATTCGGAAATTGAATTAAAATATGACTAACGGCTATCAAGATGTTGTCAAATAAAGGGAGGACCAACACAGTTAAGGGGTTTTAGTGTTAGATACTAAAATTTCCGAAATCGGTCATAGAAAGTTAATAAACACCAGTAGCAATTTCATCTTAAAGTAATTAGATATCTTCAGGGGGTGTTAGAACATCATGGAGTCTACCAAAATTAAATTTTAAAAGCTTTTGAAAATATAATCTGACATTTGTAAACAATATTTGAAATATGTGTTTACCCAAAACTTCCAGCTAGTACATCTAACATCTGGAGAAACACTGAAATAAAAGCGTATGAGATCTTGAAATTTCGGAAACAATTATTGGTCGCAACAAAATTAAATCAGATGGGTACTTCTATGGGTTAAATGAGTACCTTAGTACAATTTCGATCGAAAATTTAGTTCAGTCCTAGGTTTTCTTCAGGCAATTCCAAGGGTTCATCGAGCTGTGCAAAAGAATGAAAAGTCGCTGTCAATATCTAAGATAGTCGAGAAGATATAAGGAATTATATATTTTATGACGTAAAAATAGATCTTTATGGATTTGTACTTTTGGGTCTTTCCCATAAGAAAAAAATTCAGGAAACTACTGTATATACCTTAATAGACAATTCAATGGACGGGGATACAGTAGCTTAGTGGTTGGGTTTTTAACTAGTCTTCTTTTGCAGAAACTATTGGAGTTTTCACTTATCCCATAGAGATACGATCATACTTAACTCCCTATTTCATTTTAAAATTAAATAAAAGGAAATATTTCAGTGTAGCGACCCACGATTATGCATTTTAGTCTCAGGGAGATTACGATTAAAGCAAGTGAATGTTGTTGACAGAATTGATGGAATGCAAAGGTGGGAGGAGAGGTAGTACCCCTAGAAAACCCACGAATACGATGTCCACTACAAACTGACGGCCGCGGATCGAACCACGAACCCAATACACCAGAGGTAAGCACTCTACCACTAAGCCACCGTGCTCCCGCCCATTTAATTTTCTATTAAGGTATATACGGTTGTTTTCTGAAATTTCTTCTTACAGCAAAGACTCAAAAGTACAAATCCATGTGGGTCTCTATTTTTACGACGTCATAAAATAATTTCTTATATCTCGCTTGCTATATTAGATATTGACAAAAAATGTTCACTTATTTCAGAGCCCGATGAACGCTTGGAATTGTCCAAAGAAAATTTAGAGCTGAATTAATCTTTCGATCGAAATTGTACTGACAAGTCTGAGGTAGTCACTTAACCCATAGAAGTACCATCTTATTTAACTTTTGTTAGGATCAATAATTGTTTTCTGAAATTTCAAGATCTAATACGCTTTTATTGTATGGTGTCTCTCTAGCTGCTAGATGTACTAGCTGGAAATTTTAGGTAAATACATATTTCTAATACTCTTTACAAATGTCAAAATATATTTTCCAAAGCTTTTAAAATTTAACCTTGGTAGACCCCATGATGTTCTTAAACTCCATGGAAGTACCTAATTACTTTAAGATGAAATTGCTACTGATGCTTATTAACTTTCCATGACCGGTTTCGGAAACTTTACCACCTAACACGAAAATCCCATAACTGTATGGATCCTCCCTTTATTTGACAATATCTTGATAGTCATATTTTAATTAATTTTCTAAATTGTACTGTCTAATATGCAAGCTCCACGTACCTATGGTGTCGCTTTTTATTTCACCATATTTCGGTAACTGTTAGGCGTACCGACTTGCAGTTTCGGCAAACACACACCTCTAACGTTCTTTAAAACGTTATTAAGACATATTTTAGAATATTTAGAAATGAGAGTTCTGCGAATATCATGGTACCCGAAAAGCCCCATCAGGGCGTGTGTGTAGTGTATTTAATTGAAATTACTTTTGAGGTTGTTGTAAGCCCTCGTAATTACATTTCCGAAACTGCGCCATCTAGTACTCAAACCCCACACTTCTATGGTGTCGCTCTTTATTTTCCCATATCTCAATATCCATAAGGCTTACCGAGTTGAGGTTTTCGGTAAACAGATGTCAGTTCCTTACATTTTAGAGACATACATTTCCATATATCTAAAAAAATACAGACATTAGATACCCCATGGTACCCCGAACACCATTGGGGTACCCACTTACTTTTGAATAGTAATACATTTTGAGTTGTTATTCAGCATCAATAAACACTTCGTAATTTTTCTATGTGCAACCTAAAAGTCCATACCTGACCGAACAGATTTTGTCCATTTAATCTCAAAAATGTTAAGATACTTTGTATTGTTAAGTACAACCAAGTTGAGCACACCGAATGTAACATTTTAAATGTTTTCTGATTTTTGTTTCAGGTATTTCGTGCATCAAACCAGGATTCTGCTTGAAAGACAGTGAAAAGAAGCAGTGTAGGTTGTGGCTAAAAGTACGTCCTTTCTGAAGACAGACCCAATTGTATTTACATTCTTTTGTACGAACATATAACCCTAATAAAGATACTGTACTACAAATTATTTCTTTCTTCCATAAATTAGAATAAAATATTGTCTCTGTTTAAAGAAAATGTTTGTTACTGTTAAGTCATTTCAACTCTTTTTCTCTGTAATAAGAACATTATCTTTCGCAATATTTTTTTTATCTTCGTGCTATTACGTTTGAATGAAGTAAAATTCTATACGAAGCACTATTATTTCAGACATGCATTAATAACTAATGTATTGTTCTGTATGTAAGACAATGTGTATACTGAACATGTCTAGCAAAGGTGTTGTTTTAATACAGAATCTGTAACTCAGCTTTTCAGTAGTCAACTTTATTGGGAATCCGAAGAAAGAAGTAAAAAAAAAAAAAAAAAAAAAGTTCGACTTACCAACGTATATGTGTTCGAATTCTGGACTAATCCAAATTATCCAGAGAAATCATATATTTTTTGTTGCAATTTCAGATGTATCCTTTATCCAAGTCGTATGAAACGGAGACTTCATACATCGCTATACTTTGTATGAACTATGTTCCGTATTTACTTAATCACTTTGTAACTTTCTCTAGTGTTGACAAGGCCGCAGGTGTCAATCGAATAGTTTAGTGTTTCACTCATGTCACCTTGTGACTAAGGTACGTCCTGTCGGTATATATATATGGTACTGGGTTCAAGTAGCGATAAAATACATTTTTAGCATTAAACAAATGCAAAAGTCTACACGAAATGAGATACCATGATCTCTGACTTACGGATAACACCATGAACTAATGGTACTGAGTGTGATTGAGTTTACTAGTTACTATCTGGCTAAAATCAGTGTTCCTTTAGCTATAGTTCTTTTCGTGCTCTGAATTGCAAAGTTTGAAATAACAGTTTTAAATTATTGTATATATATATATAATATCTTCCGAGTAATTCTGAGAATCATTGCTCTTTCTTTAAGCAATGTATGAGACTGTTAATCCGCTCGTTGCTTAAAATGTTGCACTAAGAAGGATGCACCCACGAAAATCCAAATTTGCAGAATGTCTAGAGCAGGGAAGGATAAATATGTTTAGTCGATGGCTGCACAACGCCTCCGCTGTCACCACGTTGTCGCACAGCGAATACGGCGGACGTTTAAGAGTATTCTGCACTTACTATTAGGTATCGGCCTGGGAACTTTGGCGCAGCTACCCAGCCTCCTTCTTGGTGTTGCATTTTTATGGCGAGTACTGAGTAGAAATTATCTTGTGAGCGAACACGTTTTCAGCTGACACCATACTTTTAATTGTTGCGACATTAAAAAAAAAAAAAAAAAAAAAAAAAAAAAAACATACCTGTTAATTAAAATGTACAGAGAAGTTGTTTGAGTTTGAATATAGGATTGTATATGGCTGTGCATTTTGCATTATTATTAAAGTGCTGGAACTAACTAACAACAAAGCATATGATAAATTCTTACAGTAATATATCACATATTGATTTACTCTGTATGAAAACGAAAATAGTTTAACATATGGTTAACCTCCTTTGTGCCCATAATTTTAAAATTAACGCTTGTGTCACTTTTCAACACTTGGCTTTGCAGTAGCTTCCCAACGAATTAGCAGGAAATCCAAACTTATAGGACACCCTGCAGGTAAATATATTTCTTTGGACACTTTCACTGCTCCAAACTAAGATTGTTAATTTTATTATTATTGGCACAAAGGAGATCAAACATATTTTAAGCTATTTAGTTTTCATACAGAGTAAAACAATATTTGACAACATTACAGTAAGAATGTATCATGCATTTTGCAGTATGTTGCAGCACTTTAATAATGGTGCACTATACGTACAATCTAGATCCTGCATATGTCCAATCCATATATTACAAGAAGGCAATACGTATGCGATACAGGTAAAATCCGTATATTTCATACGGACAACCTATTAGCTATATACATCCAATCCATACATTACATATGGCCAACCTGTACGCGACATACGTATAATCTATATGCTGCATGCATACAGTCTGTAAGCTACATATGTGCACTCTGTATGGTGCATATGGATATTCTGTATGCTGTATCTGGACAAGCTGTGTGCGACATAAGGAAAATCTGTATAATACATACGTACAATACGTATACTGTATCTAGTCGTACGTACGGGGCACAAGTACAATATAGATGCTGTCTTGGGGTTGAACGAAAGAAACATACGTAAAGAACGTATATTGCATACTTCTTGAAATTATGCTCCGTCCTGATAGTCAGTGTGTGTCGTCATTATTAACCCACATGCTACATACGATCCTGACGTCACAAAGCTAGATATCACCTCCGTATATATTTGTTACTGCAGATGACGTCACACGAATGACGTCATTGCACTTATGCAGACAGTGCGTATAATACATACTTTTTCAGCTATACGTTTGCTGCAGGATGTTATATACGGTTGTACGTTAAGTCCAGAAACTACAGGAATTACGAATGTAACCTACGTTTTTAAGTATGCCACCTACATTTTTTTTTCTCAGTGTGGGATATGAACTCAATATATCTCGTAACAACGAGAGTTTTAACAGTATCAATGTCAACTTTTCAGTTATTTTGTATTGTAGTTTGAAAAAATTATTTCCCACTAATAAGTGGTATTATACTCGTACTACTATGGTCAAAATACCTTTAATTCCTTTCTCCCTCACCAGTCTTCTTAAACTGGATTGGAAATTCAATATACTACATACATAAAAAAAATTACGGGATTATGTCTAATTAATCCTTCTTCACTGGCTTCTCTCAAAAAATTAAATGCTAGGGGTATGATTATTAATATTTTTACTACATTCGGGTACAGGGAAGTTTTTATTTTAAAGAACGAAACATTATCTTAATATTTTATTCGAAAACTAGATATAAGCAAAAAAGGAAAAATTTCTCTATGAGACGCAGCATGAGTTCTCTTTCAGAACTCGGAAAACTTTACTCGTGAGGGATCGAACTCGGAACCCATCACTCCCTAACTAGATACAAATATACATTAAAGTGTGCTCTAATTTTCCGAGGGTCCTGTGGCATAAGTTTCTCTGTCCCCGCTAGCGGCACAGCTCCACTTAGCCTTCACTTTAAAAGCAATTCCTTGACTCAAAGAAAATGCTTGGCCTATCTACACAGGACTCCAGAACTCAAGAGAACCTGCGAAAAGGAAACCCTGGATAAATAACAATACAAGGTAAAAGGTTAAGTTAAGGTAAGAAACAAGTCTCTTTCATGAGACTATAAACTGGCCCGTAAATTGGACCTTTCCCTAACCAAGTCTCTCTCTGCGAGACAATAAACTGGCCACCAACAATTAGGCCTTGCCCTAATAAAGGTCTCGCTCTAAAAGAGACCAGAAACTTATCTCTTTTTCAAGGATTAGGATCAGGGAAACACAAAGAAAAAATAAACTTTAACTCGAGAAACAAAACTCTCGATCCAGAGGGGACTCGAACCCAAAACCATTGGAGTTCGAAAGTAGAGTTCCTTAATATAACTATCCAAGAGATTAAAACATATCTCAAAATACAAAACCTATTAAAAACATATCCCCACGTCCTCAGCGTGATTAAAATTAAAAACCTAACAGACCAAAAAAGAATTCTCCCCGGAAAACTATTCTTTAGTTATCTACCAAAATACTCCTATTCCCTATCCTTGGTCATTCCGAAAGACCATCCTACTCTGCCAGCCTTAAACAGCATAGCTTAAAAAAAAATGGTTGATCCAACAGACATTAGGACCGTCGGTCGAACGTAACCATGTGGTCCAGAGCGTCAGAAGAACCCCTACCAAGCGAAACAGCTCGGTATATATACGATTCTGCTCATAGGTGGCAGCATCCAAAAACGAAAATATCTCCAGCTAAAATAAAGAAAGTTTGTTACCGATTTGAAAAAACCGACGCTACCAATCTCCCTCCTTGAAGTTCTAACAGTTCACAAGCACGTATCCGATTCTTAAACTATAGAAGCAAATGGAACAGTGTATCTAGCTAAGATGTAAATCTTTAGATGCAATTTCTCTAAAGTTATATGCAATAGTAAAAAAAATGATAATTATGATACAAATTATATACAGATAAATTACACAAATTATATAAACATTAGAACTCCTTATAAACTATATAAATATATATGCATTTAAATAATTATCCAGGCCTATATATATATATATATATATATATATATATATATATATATATATATATATATATATATATATATATATATATATATATATAACCCAGATATCTTTATACAGTTAGCTTATTACAAGTAAGTGGAATGAAAATGTCCACTTACAGTATTTACCTTTGAGTGGCGATAAAAGAGAAGAAACTATGGTGAACGTGAAAAAATATCGAACTCGAGATTTCAACGGACTTAAATATTTCGTTGCCCTTACGTGCGACAAAAAACACTTTTGGATGTATCTTTGTCTTTGCGTTGGCCCGTTTGTCCGTTCATCTTGATATATGTGCACTTAGCTAGAGGTCATACCGTTGAATGTATCTACACCAAACTGTAAACGTAAGATTTTTTTAAAACTTTTTCCTCGAATTTTATTCCTATCCTAAAAATAAGAGTAATTTACTGAAGAATAGAAATCAAAATTGCGATTACTCGAAGCAATAACTACTGAACCAATTGAAATTATATTTGGTATGATTATTAATCTTATCCCACCCCAAAAACAATATACTAATTTGATTAAACTGCGTATCATAAAGCGGCATATGAGAAAATTTTAATTACGCAATAGCTATTGAACCAATTAAAATTATACTTGACGTAATTATCAACCCTAACCCTTCCAAAGATCTCCTATTGTTGATTAAATGGCATACCTTAAGGGGATGCCATAATTTATGCGAATAATTGAGTGGTGACATGTAAAAGCAATCTGAAACGACCAATATTATTGTTCATTTTGTAGTGTTCGAGGTCGGTAAGATGAATAGTGACATTTCTGATGCACTTTAACTCAAAATCTATCCGTCA
Organism: Thermobia domestica; assembly: GCF_964235325.1. NCBI lineage: Eukaryota > Metazoa > Arthropoda > Insecta > Zygentoma > Lepismatidae > Thermobia > Thermobia domestica. The sequence continues at coordinate 186,342,773 of NC_137459.1, forward strand.
TAGGTATGGTGGGTGAGGGGCGAGAATAGCATTCAAAAATAATTTTAAAAGATCGATATTAGTGTTCAACTCATAGTTCACGAGGTCGCTGATATGAATAGTAATACTTCCGATGCCGTGGACTTTGTTCCGCGCTCTCTCGCACTGCCTGAATCACGTAATCACTTATTACTGGTTTTCTATAGCCTGTCAAATCTAACACTTCGGAAATAGCAACATAAAATCTAGAACTATGAGCGCCCCCTTGGGAAAGCTCGCGCTTGTTAGGACATAAAGCATCAACCATTTTTCTATATGCCTCTCCTTCATGCAATTAGTAATCTAAAGCATGTCAGGGGGATGTGCAGTAGCGGTTTCTCGGCAAAGATATTTACCATAAGTCTGTTGTTATGTAAATAGAAAAGAAAGAAGGGTAAACAAGTAGACAGGAAAAAGCAATTTTTTAAAATTTGTTAGCTTTGATAGAAGTACATAAACCTGAATTAGCAGAAAAAAAAACAACCTTTTATCAATCATGCTGCATGCTGCAATGTTTACATGACAAAACAGCACTATAAAGGGGTTGCAAAAATCCGTGTAAAATGTCTGTAGTAAGAAATTAATAAAATTCTGTTTTTTACAAAAACCCACAATTAATATATGCAAACCTGTGTTGTCTGTATTTGTTAGTGAGGCTTCTGCTATTTTTTTAAACATGCAATGGCCGTCTCGTAATCCTTCGTCTGTGCTCAGGTTTGCGGATGATATCTACTTCGTCTCCCGTTTCTCCCTCCCCTGTTTTTTCTCCTCCACTGCTTCTACTGAGTGATAGGGATGGATCCGAAGATCCGGATGTGATTGGGTCAGTCGGATCTGGGTCCGAATCTCGGATCTGGGTCTGGATCTCGGATTTCGGATCTGGATCCGGATCTCGAATCTCGGATCTGGGTCCGGATCTCGGATTTCGGATCTGGATCCGGATCTCGGATCTGGGTTCGAAATCCGGATCTCAGATCTTGATTCTTATTCAAAACCACATCCCACCCAAATTGTGATAAACTTGAATATCAAAAATTCGCCGAAAGTAATTTCACGAAGTCCTGACAGTGAAGAAGAAAACAGAAAATTAAGACGAATATTGACAAGTCTATTTGTCTCCTTCATTCTACACTAAAGATCAAATGCTTGCCTTACTAAAAATAATCTGGTTTGATCCGGATGAGAGTTCGAATGTCGAATCTAGGTCCACCCGGTTGCAGGACCGAGATGAAATACACATATATTTATATTTGAAACCGGAATACAAAACTCGAATATTTAAAATTCCTCAATACAACTATTTCATTGACAGTTAAGAAAACATAAACAGTTAAGACAAGTATTGACTAGTTTTTACGTATATTTTTTCTTGCTCAGTCTGCTCAAAATATCGAATGTATACCTTACAATTAGATTTAATAATTATTTAGTAAATCATAATATGAGCGCCGAGAATAAACTATGAATTTTGGTGCCCCTTATCTAGATTTGAAATTTCGGATTCATACATAGAATTTGGCTGAAAGATAAATATTTGAGATCTGGAAACCCAAACAAGTGCTCGAGCTCCTCCGTGGCTAAGCGGTTAGCGTACGCGCCTTTGGCGCGGCAGACTCGGGTTCGATTCCCGGCGGGAGCTCATGTGGTTCGGATTCCACGTTAATCAGTAGGTCCACGTCTCACATAGCCTCGGTGCTGAAAGGGACGCTAAACTGAAAATTCATTCAAACAAGTGCTAGTACCAAGATCGTAGCCGTTTGTACCTAAGTAATGCGAGCGGAAGGCACTTGCACTAATTCCGCTTGTACTTTGGGGAACACGAGAAACTAAAAACAGATAAATATTCTTTTTTAAGGGCAAGTCGCGCTTTAACATGACTTTTCATGAGTGTTGTGTTCAAATACGAAAACTGTAATGGCGACTTGTTTGAAATAAATGCCTTTATTTTTTAGCAATAAAGTTAGGTACTTTCACATTGAATAAAAATTAGCAAAACACATTTCACTGATTAGAGTGCTGGTCCTTATGGAAGCTTTCACACTGAACCAAAGATTTCCTCATGTGGGTATCGGATTGCCAGAATTCACCTTGCTGAAAAACGTGGTTTATCAGGAGGTCGGCCAAGATTCTTTTGGACTTAGCCTGTAGACTGCTTCTGGTCTGAATTATTCCCATTTAACAAAACTAACCATATATAAAGTTGGTTCGAAATGATTTAAAATATTACTAATTGACCTTAAGGGGATAATCGCGATTTAAATATTCGTAAATCAGAAGAGATGTAAAAGTTAAGCGTTAAAATAAATCCGATAATTCCTAATGCAACCTAATGATAGCAATAAAACTCTTTATGTAACATTTTCAAAGCTAAGATTAACAGTTATGTTCTTGAAGAGGGTTTATGGCAACATAGAATATTATAAATCCAATTATCATAAGTAGTACCTCTGCCAGCCCCGCATTTCACATCACCATCGTCCTTCATCCTGACAAGTGGGCAATTCACTTACCCACAATGACTTTTCAGGCGTTCCAGTGACATCAATATCTCAGTTTGGGTTTGGGAACATGCTTCGGTGAACATTGACTATCACCATCAGCAGCTATTAGAGAATCAGAACTTATTTCTGTATTAGATAATGTGGGTAACTATAGCTTTTCGTCTATAGAAAACGGAGAGCGTGCCTTCTGTGCCCGTGGTCATGGGTTCAATTTCCGGAGAGCACTCAACAATTTTGATGTTGACCCAGCATCATGAGGGCAATTGGGGAGTTATCTTAAGTAAGAGGTAGCGAACTCCAGTCTAGAAAGCCGGCATTAGGGACTTCGGGTGTCGATACGTTGACTACACATCCCCACTTTGAACGTAAGCCCGCTGGTAGGAACAGGAGGACTGTCGTGCCAAGAGTTTAGTTTGTTTTAATTATCATAAATGCCTTCTATATTATTAAATTTTATCCAATATTTTCTTTTCAACTAGTTTGCGAAACTCAGAGCTAGCCATTTGTTTTCTTTTTAATTCATGTTCAAAGTTAGCACAACTAATCACTAAGGAAAAACAATCTTTTCAATAAAATTTGCCTCGCGTCTTTCGTAGCTCTAAGTTTAGTTATTTTTAGTTTGTTTTTTTCTAAGTTGAAGGGCGGTTTATCATTTTCCCCTCGCTTTCTTTATATTTTTTCTAGTTTGTATGTTTCTTTGCACGGACATTGCACCTATACGCACGTGCTTAGTGTGTTCGTTTACAAAAGCGGGTCATTTTCCTGCCACTATAGAAAGTAAGAGTGCACTGCATCAGAGAAATATTAATTGACGTATGCAAGTGAATATATCTGTGACAAAGTCATAATTACTCAGTTTTTGCATCGTACATAGTTTCCTCATCCTCATTAATCTCTTCACCCCCGCTTCCTGAATTCCAGTTCTAGTATTATTTCTTGATGGGGGACTGATGTCCTATGTAGGCTTATTAACTATAACATCAGCAATAAAGAAAGTAGGGTTTAATTTGCACTAATTTTAAAACATTACGTTAATTAAATAATAATACGGAGCGAGCTCAGGCTACTTGTTAGGATTCTTGCTTCGCAATTGGATAATACCGGGTTCGAATTCGGAGACCAGCCATCCTGACTGAAGATTTTCCAGGGTTGTTCCTCAGTTATACTGGGCAAATGCTAGGTTAGTACCTTGATCTAAGGCTCTGTAGACCTTCCTTTCATTCCTTTTCCAATGTTTTCGTCTGTTGATTACTACAGTGTAAAGTGGCCTCTGAGGATGTATCTGGTAGCTTATAGTAAATAAACAATAACGATGTAATATATCTTCACGAAACGTGTGGGTTAATTTAACTACAGCCTTACAGTCCCAATAGATAGCTAAAGTTTTAATATCAATTTCCTGACTTTTAAATACTATTTTCATATTGTTTCAGCTTTCAGTTTTCTCATGTATGTTCCCACCGAGAATTGAAGAACCTGAGATCACACGAACAAATGCGAATATGATAAATATTTTTGAACACTTTAATATACAAAACACAAAACGCTTCAATGATACGATACATGGTTATGTTTTGGTTACGTCCTGCAATGTATGATTAAAGAAACCTGGAGGGCGAAGAAAAAATAACAGAAATCTCTTTTATATTTACTCCTTTAACAAACTCCCGACCTCAGAAGGGCAAGCCATAAGTTAGGTAATAAAGGCATAGAACGAACACAACCATATCGCTCTCCTGAAATTCTCGTGTTTATGTTTAAAAAAAACTACTGTTGTTCCACGCCAACCAATCTATATTTTTTGCTGTATATACTTTCGAAGTGAAAGATATTCATTATTACATTTGTTGATGGTTGGACTCTAGTGAGTCAGAAACTACTATTAATAAAGAGTTTCTTTTGTCTAGTAGTCCTGCGATTAGCAGGGCCTTATATAAAAGATATTTCATTTGTATATGAGAAAATAGTAAAGTTTATTTTCTAAGAATAAAATAAATATTTTCAATGTGAAGCTAACATTAAGTTTCAAAGAGGAGCTAAACAGAAGAATTTATTACCATTTACATCAGTTTTCAGACAGTTCACTATACTCTGAAATGAGAAGAAATCAAACTTGGAAACATTTTACTAAAGAGACTTCGACAGAAAGTGCAACATATCCGAATTTCGGATCCAGATCCGAGATCCGTATCCAGGTCCGAGATCCGAATTTCGGATCCAGATCCGAGATTCGGACACAAATCCGAGATCCGAATTTCGGATCTGGATCTGAGGTTCGGATCCGAGACCCAGATCTAGGTCCGGATCCGGCAAGATCCGGATCCGGATCTCACTGGATCCGTGATATCCGGATACGAAAATTTTTGGCCATCCCTACTGAGTGGCTAGACATCCTTCTGGCTTTGGTTGGCTATGATTTCATCCGACGCGATGTTGTTTTGTTTTACCAGCTGCTCAATAATCTTGCTTATTTAGTAGTGATATGTAACTTCCTTGTTGTGGTTAGAGCGTTGTCGGATCTTCTTCTTGTGTATCCTCGTGACTCTCAAAGCAGCCAGATTCACTTGTTGAGATGTCATTTTCTATTGAATTGGTGGTGATTCTCTGTTATTTGATGGTCTTAGGGTCGATAATCATACACTACTTCCTTCTCTGTAATTAGTTTCTTTGCATGTAGCGCAGAAACTTTCGCTAAACGTTTGTTCCAGCCCTCTTTGTGTGTTACCCCAGCAAAAACAAACACACTGTATGGTGCATTGATTGTGTCGATGCCTGTACTGGTAATAATTCCAGTAGAACTTTGGTCTTGGCTGTTGATTGGAATGTTAAACATTATAGTGAATTGTCTTCGGTTTTCAGCCCATATCGTCATATCTGTTGTGCTGTTAGAGAAAAGTCGCAGTAATGGTGCTGGTCTAATCTCCCTTTGTATGTGAATTAGGTTTGTAAATTGGAAGTTTTTTCTTCAGTGCTGTCTTGATCTGGTCAATGTTACTTGCGGTGGTTGCGGCTTTAATTACACATGTACTATTCATTTGTTTTGGTTGCTGGTGAATTTCTTTCGCTCTTCTGGGCTGCTGCTTTCACTGCCTTGCATTTGTTCTCTTCTGTGTCCTTTCTTCAACTTTTCCAATGCGCAACTTCGAAGTCGTCTTATTTTCATTATCTAATTGGAGTATCTTCTGGTTATGGTTTATGAGTCCTCGTCCTCGTCCTGAAATCTGTCTTCTTTAGGCTACTTGAATTATTATTATTAACCTGTTAGTTACGAACCCTTAAATGAGTAATTTGTGGTCTTACTAGGGATGTACTTGAACCTTACTTACTAGGGATGAAGGGCAGTACGTTAATCATTTTTATTAAAATCTTTAAGTGTCCATAAAGTCCGTTGCAACCCCGAAAAATCTGAATCGGTGAGACAGATATGAAAACAGAGAAACATGTTTTTCATCGTTTCAAAGGTACAACGTATCAAAGTAAAATAAATTGTCCCAGGGTCCCCAGCAGGGTCCTAGACGGGATCCAACTCAAAATTTTTAAATGAAAAGGGGGTAAACTTGCACATCGTATGAAAGTTGGTGTTAAATAAAATATGATAAATCAAGTCGCGACTCTCTGCGATAAGCCTGTGCAAAATAGCAGTGGGTCAAAATATCAACACAATCTATTCCAAAGTCTATGGCCACTCGCATGAATCTGAAACGGTGGAATAGGTGTAGAAACAAAAACACGGATAAGTCATTATTTCAAAAGTATGATGATTCAAAGTAAAAAAAAAAATATTCCAGGATCCCTCGCAGGGCCCCAGACGGGGTCCCATTCAAAATGTTGAAATGGAAAGAGGTTCAAGTTGAGTATCGTTTGAAAGCTTATGTTAAGTGGAAGAAGAGGAAACAAGTCTTGACTCTTGTTGATAAGGCAGTGGAAAATAGCGGTGGGTCAAAATATCAACGCAAGCGTCCATTGAAAAGTCTATGACCACCTCTATTAATCTGAAACGGTGAGACATGTGTAAAAAGAAAGAGAAAATTCAGATTTCAGATTTTCCGTTTCAGATTTTTCGGGGTTGCAACGGACTTCATGGACACGCTTAAAGAATTTAATAAAAATGAGTAACATGCTGCTCTCATGCGGAATGCTTGAGAATTTCCCAATTTTAGTAACCGGTTTTGATCTTACCTTGACCTAAGCTTTCAGGAAATATATACATCACCCCCACTTTGTGGGTTTAGGTTTAAGTACATCCCGGGTTAGTTAAATGATTGTTAACTCAGAGGAGCCGTGCTACAACGCACTTAAAATTTACTACCTTGTGCTTTCGTTGCAGATTGTATTTATCATCAGGAAACAACTCCCACGTACCCTCTCGTCAATGGAACCCAGCTTCATATAGTATCTCCTCGAGAATGAGGGCCGTCCTCGTTTCTCAACACGGACTTGGGACCGGCTGTGGCAGAGTTTGCTTGTGCTTGAAGAAAACTCCATATTTTTTGTTTAGCCTTGAACTTTTTATGCTATCTCTTGATACTTGCCGTTCTTGGGGTTGGTTTCCCATACGTTGTTTGGAACTTTATCGCAAGATTTTAACGCCTTAATCTATAACATATTATGTCTTCTTTATGTATCGACGCCATCTTGAGTCATGTAGTCACCAGTACGAGCGTAATTGAATAACAAAATGAAATGAAATCTTTGAGTTTAACGTCCCAAAATTATCCTCGTTAGACAAAAGGAGACGGATGATTAAGGCAAGTGAATGATGATGGAAGAATTGGTGGAATAAGAATGTAGGAGGAGACATGAGTACCCCGAGAAAACCAATAGATACAGTGTTGTTCAACACAAACTTACTTGGCCGAGGATCGAACTAGATATCCCACGTACTAGAGGTAAGCTTCTACCACTGAGTCATCGTGCCCCCGTCATTGAGTAGCGTGGTAAGAACAAAAGATTAAATTTTCCTTCTCTCTGCCCCACTTTTTAAATTCATATACATACCAGTTACAACATTCTTGAGTTTTAGTTTCCCGCATAACTTCATGTATTCTTTGCCTTTTTCAAAAAATAAGAAATGTTCTGGAAGTTTTGTATACTTTAGGTAACTGTTTTGGTAATAAGAAAAATACAGAATGACAAATATAAATTATAATAAAGTGATTTGAGTCCACAATCTACTTTTATTGGTCTTAGTAAGCAAATGATAACATTTTACTCCTGAATTCAATTGAAAATGATGAGAAATAAAATGAATGGCGATTAATGAAATTTGACATAATAATACGTAACGAAGCGATATAAAAATACAAGATATTGGTTCATTACTTAAATCATTCTAACCCTTACTGTCTATTCCAGAAATAAATACGAAACTGCTGAACCATCACGTCTTTCTTAAATGTATTCTGAAACTATATAATAGATGCTTCAAAGAAATCAATTTTTGTAGAATTTTCTACTTGGAATTTTCTTTTATTTCAAGTCTTGTTTTAACAATAACCAGTAAAACATTTAAAGAATAATCCTTATTTTTCTATGAAGGGTAAGAAGTGTAAGAGTCATGTGGATAAGTCTTTAAACTAAGCGAAAATTGATAATGCTGCCTTTCTAATTTAATGTTAACTGGTAATCAGCATGACCTAAAGGCCAATGGAACTGCCTAATCTAGTGACTATTCTCCCTGCGCCATTGTAAAGTTCTTCATTGCAGAATTATGCCCAATATACAGGTTCTAATATCCAGATCCGAGATCCGAATTTCGGATCTGGATCTGAGGTTCGGATCCGAGACCCAGATCTAGGTCCGGATCCGGCAAGATCCGGATCCGGATCTCACTGGATCCGGGATATCCGGATACGAGAATTTTTGGCCATCCCTACTGAGTGGCTAGACATCCTTCTGGCTTTGGTTGGCTATGATTTCATCCGACGCGATGTTGTTTTGTTTTACCAGCTGCTCAATAATCTTGCTTATTTAGTAGTGATATGTAACTTCCTTGTTGTGGTTAGAGCGTTGTCGGATCTTCTTCTTGTGTATCCTCGTGACTCTCAAAGCAGCCAGATTCACTTGTTGAGATGTCATTTTCTATTGAATTGGTGGTGATTCTCTGTTATTTGATGGTCTTAGGGTCGATAACATACACTACTTCCTTCTCTGTAATTAGTTTCTTTGCATGTAGCGCAGAAACTTTCGCTAAACGTTTGTTCCAGCCCTCTTTGTGTGTTACCCCAGCAAAAACAAACACACTGTATGGTGCATTGATTGTGTCGATGCCTGTACTGGTAATAATTCCAGTAGAACTTTGGTCTTGGCTGTTGATTGGAATGTTAAACATTATAGTGAATTGTCTTCGGTTTTCAGCCCATATCGTCATATCTGTTGTGCTGTTAGAGAAAAGTCGCAGTAATGGTGCTGGTCTAATCTCCCTTTGTATGTGAATTAGGTTTGTAAATTGGAAGTTTTTTCTTCAGTGCTGTCTTGATCTGGTCAATGTTACTTGCGGTGGTTGCGGCTTTAATTACACATGTACTATTCATTTGTTTTGGTTGCTGGTGAATTTCTTTCGCTCTTCTGGGCTGCTGCTTTCACTGCCTTGCATTTGTTCTCTTCTGTGTCCTTTCTTCAACTTTTCCAATGCGCAACTTCGAAGTCGTCTTATTTTCATTATCTAATTGGAGTATCTTCTGGTTATGGTTTATGAGTCCTCGTCCTCGTCCTGAAATCTGTCTTCTTTAGGCTACTTGAATTATTATTATTAACCTGTTAGTTACGAACCCTTAAATGAGTAATTTGTGGTCTTACTAGGGATGTACTTGAACCTTACTTACTAGGGATGAAGGGCAGTACGTTAATCATTTTTATTAAAATCTTTAAGTGTCCATAAAGTCCGTTGCAACCCCGAAAAATCTGAATCGGTGAGACAGATATGAAAACAGAGAAACATGTTTTTCATCGTTTCAAAGGTACAACGTATCAAAGTAAAATAAATTGTCCCAGGGTCCCCAGCAGGGTCCCAGACGGGATCCAACTCAAAATTTTTAAATGAAAAGGGGGTAAACTTGCACATCGTATGAAAGTTGGTGTTAAATAAAATATGATAAATCAAGTCGCGACTCTCTGCGATAAGCCTGTGCAAAATAGCGGTGGGTCAAAATATCAACACAATCTATTCCAAAGTCTATGGCCACTCGCATGAATCTGAAACGGTGGAATAGGTGTAGAAACAAAAACACGGATAAGTCATTATTTCAAAAGTATGATGATTCAAAGTAAAAAAAAAATATTCCAGGATCCCTCGCAGGGCCCCAGACGGGGTCCCATTCAAAATGTTGAAATGGAAAGAGGTTCAAGTTGAGTATCGTTTGAAAGCTTATGTTAAGTGGAAGAAGAGGAAACAAGTCTTGACTCTTGTTGATAAGGCAGTGGAAAATAGCGGTGGGTCAAAATATCAACGCAAGCGTCCATTGAAAAGTCTATGACCACCTCTATTAATCTGAAACGGTGAGACATGTGTAAAAAGAAAGAGAAAATTCAGATTTCAGATTTTCCGTTTCAGATTTTTCGGGGTTGCAACGGACTTCATGGACACGCTTAAAGAATTTAATAAAAATGAGTAACATGCTGCTCTCATGCGGAATGCTTGAGAATTTCCCAATTTTAGTAACCGGTTTTGATCTTACCTTGACCTAAGCTTTCAGGAAATATATACATCACCCCCACTTTGTGGGTTTAGGTTTAAGTACATCCCGGGTTAGTTAAATGATTGTTAACTCAGAGGAGCCGTGCTACAACGCACTTAAAATTTACTACCTTGTGCTTTCGTTGCAGATTGTATTTATCATCAGGAAACAACTCCCACGTACCCTCTCGTCAATGGAACCCAGCTTCATATAGTATCTCCTCGAGAATGAGGGCCGTCCTCGTTTCTCAACACGGACTTGGGACCGGCTGTGGCAGAGTTTGCTTGTGCTTGAAGAAAACTCCATATTTTTTGTTTAGCCTTGAACTTTTTATGCTATCTCTTGATACTTGCCGTTCTTGGGGTTGGTTTCCCATACGTTGTTTGGAACTTTATCGCAAGATTTTAACGCCTTAATCTATAACATATTATGTCTTCTTTATGTATCGACGCCATCTTGAGTCATGTAGTCACCAGTACGAGCGTAATTGAATAACAAAATGAAATGAAATCTTTGAGTTTAACGTCCCAAAATTATCCTCGTTAGACAAAAGGAGACGGATGATTAAGGCAAGTGAATGATGATGGAAGAATTGGTGGAATAAGAATGTAGGAGGAGACATGAGTACCCCGAGAAAACCAATAGATACAGTGTTGTTCAACACAAACTTACTTGGCCGAGGATCGAACTAGATATCCCACGTACTAGAGGTAAGCTTCTACCACTGAGTCATCGTGCCCCCGTCATTGAGTAGCGTGGTAAGAACAAAAGATTAAATTTTCCTTCTCTCTGCCCCACTTTTTAAATTCATATACATACCAGTTACAACATTCTTGAGTTTTAGTTTCCCGCATAACTTCATGTATTCTTTGCCTTTTTCAAAAAATAAGAAATGTTCTGGAAGTTTTGTATACTTTAGGTAACTGTTTCGGTAATAAGAAAAATACAGAATGACAAATATAAATTATAATAAAGTGATTTGAGTCCACAATCTACTTTTATTGGTCTTAGTAAGCAAATGATAACATTTTACTCCTGAATTCAATTGAAAATGATGAGAAATAAAATGAATGGCGATTAATGAAATTTGACATAATAATACGTAACGAAGCGATATAAAAATACAAGATATTGGTTCATTACTTAAATCATTCTAACCCTTACTGTCTATTCCAGAAATAAATACGAAACTGCTGAACCATCACGTCTTTCTTAAATGTATTCTGAAACTATATAATAGATGCTTCAAAGAAATCAATTTTTGTAGAATTTTCTACTTGGAATTTTCTTTTATTTCAAGTCTTGTTTTAACAATAACCAGTAAAACATTTAAAGAATAATCCTTATTTTTCTATGAAGGGTAAGAAGTGTAAGAGTCATGTGGATAAGTCTTTAAACTAAGCGAAAATTGATAATGCTGCCTTTCGAATTTAATGTCAACTGGTAATCAGCATGACCTAAAGGCCAATGGAACTGCCGAATCTAGTAACTATTCTCACTGCGCCATTGTAAAGTTCGCCATTGCAGAATTATGCCCAAGATACAGGTTCTGGGGACTAATATGTTCAACTGTTATTAAGCATGCAAGATTAACAAGTAATTTAACATGTTTATTTTTATGCGATTCTCGGTGAAAGCTAATATGATTCGAATCCTACATTAAGCTGAAGGTCCACGTCTCGCATAGTCTCGCTGGTGAAAGGAATGCTAAACTCAAATAAAAAATCAGTATTGTTTTCTTTACAGTTTTCCACAAATTAATTTCTCATAAGTTGAATTTGAAATTTAATTACTTGATTGATTCTGGATAATATTTTCATCATTTTTTATATATAAACAAGAGAGAAAACTTTACCTTTCTACTGGAACAAGAAATAGAGTTGTCATGTCTATAATTCAAAATGTGTAAATTTTTAGCATAATTGCCATTTGTAAGGATAGAATTCTCAAATTTAGATAAAGATTAACCAACAACAGTGAGAGCAATTTACCACATTCGACTGCGGGAAGAAAAAAGTTTTGAATCATTGAGATGTATGAGTTTGCATCATTAACATCAAACCTCAGAATCATAAATCGTATTCTGGGGTTATTTGTGTTTCTTTAAATTCGGATTGATGTCTTCCTGTTTAAAATTGTGTTTAAAAACTGACTCATGAATGACAAAATTCTTGCAAATATGTTACTGTACGCAAATTACGCAGATATTTATTCATTTTGTTATTTTATACTTGCTTAGGCCATATCACATTCTATGATTCAATTTTACAGGTTCAAAAATGGAGAGCAGAGGGAATGAAAACCCAGATGTGTACAGCAAGACCTGGTTGGCAAACTATGAGTTTTAGAAGGGGTTTATACAAGAAAACATTATGTAATATTAATGTAAATTTAATGGATGTGTTGGAAGTGAACTGTGAGAGACAGGTAATATTACAATAAGGACATGTTGGAAGGAATAAGGGAGAAAAAGTAATCATACACACACTTAGGAAAAGGGGAAAAAAGAAGCTAGTTAGGACATTGTATGAGAAGAAATTGTATTCTGGAACAGAACTATGTCGTAGAGAGATTTTCTTACGATTTTTTTTTAAATTTCAATTTTGTAATTTTTGCAAATTTTGAAGTATCTCTGACGGTATATGAAATAAAGTTTTTTAAGAAAATATTTTTTCCAGAATATGCATCTATATAAGCAGAAATTATAGTAAATATTTGATATTTGACTGTAAACAAAGATGAATTTTAACTCTCTTAATGAAACTATGTATATTAACTCATCACTGGAAATAAGGGAAACAGCTTTTCAGTGTGTTTGAAAATTCCGCTCCAAAGAGGAAAAACAAGACAATTTTAATAATATTTAAACTTACTTTTATTTATTCACAAAGCGCCAAATGTGGAGATGCGCTTAAATTGGAGATGTTAAGTTCGGTATATAAACTCTAAAACATAAATGTTTCAGAATTATCAAAAATGTTACTTTTAAAAGGGGAAAATTTGGGTCATTTTTATATCCTAGTTTCCTATCGTTTATTTCGTATCATCCCTCTCACTCTTTGCTCCTTTGTTAGTGGCAAGGCTATACTTATCTTAAATTCCTGTAATAAAAGAAAAACAAGATTTATTGTAAAACATTGTAAATCTAAACAACCAAACAAAACAAAAATTAAAAAAATAGTATGTAATAGTAATAATAATGTGCAATAGAAAGCAGTGAAAGCTAAAAAGGGCATCCTCTCTCTCTCTCTTTCTCTCTCTCTATCTCTATCTATCTATCTATCTATCTATCTATCTATATATATATATATATATATATATATATATATATATATATATATATATATATATATATATATATATATATATATATATATATACAGGGGTTGGACAAAAATCTAAAACGTTTGCAAAAGAATGAAAATCATACCTAGTATGGTGTGGGGCCTCCTTTTGCGTCCAAAACAGCTTGGATCCGACGTGGAATGGATGTATACAGTTCCTGAATCATGGTGTGTGGAATTTTGTAACATTGTTCCTCCAAAACATACTCCAGTTCCTTAAGGGATTCTGCTGGAGGGTAATGAGACCAAAAACGCCTGTCTAACTCGGACCATAATGGCTCAATGATGTTGAGATCTGGTGATTGTGGGACCCAGGGGAGGTGTGATAGCTCCTGGTCATGCTCCTCAAACCATGATTTCACGGTTTTTGCAGCGTGACAGGGTGCCAAATCATCTTTATAGATGCCAGCACTATCAGGGAACAATATTTGGGCCATAGGTAGAACCTGGTCCCCCAAAATGACATCATACGCCTTAGCATTCATCATTCCATGCAGGGCTATGATGGGACCTGCAGAAAAGCACGATATCACTACCCATACTGTAACAGAACTACCTCCATGCTTTGGGAGAAGACAGTCTGTATCATAGGCCTGCGACGGTGTTCTCCATACGTAAACACGACAGGTTGTTGGAAACAAAGTGAAGGTCGATTCATCGGACCACATTACGTGTTTCCACTGCTCATGAGTCCACGCCCTGTGGTCCTTGCACCACTGGATACGCCTCTTCGCATTTAGTACTGTGACCAGGGGTTTGGCGATAGAGGCCCTGCCATGGATTTTCATTTTATGAAGTTCCCGTCGCACTGTTTTCGATGAAACCGAGTTCTATAGACCGGAATTAGGGATGCGCACGAGTCGAGTCGAGTCGAGATTTAAGCCTGTCTCGACTCGTCTCGAGAAAATGTTGTCTCGACTCAAAAATATGTTGCTGTCTCGACTCGTGTCTCGGCTCGACAGTCTCTGTCTCGACTCGAATTCGAGTCGAGACGTCTCGAAATTCGAGTCGAGACAAAAATATACGAGTTAAAATATACACACACATCAGCCAGACCGTTATGACTACCTACCTAATTGTCAGTATGTCCACCTTTTGGCACGAATAACAACGGCAACGCGTCTTGGCATGGTCGCAATGTTCCTCAGTGGGTCGCTGGAGAGAGTTGGCACCACATATGCACACACAAATCATCTAATTCCCGTAAATTCCGGGGAGGGGGTGATGCGCCCTCACGTCACGTTCAATCACATTCCAGATGTGATCGATTTGGTTCAGATCCGGAGAGTTTGGGGGCCAGCACATCACTTGGAACTCGCTCCTGTGTTCCTCGAACCACTCCATCACACTCCTGGCCTTGTGACATGGTGCATTATCTTGTCGAAAAATGAAACTATCAGTGGGAAACATGGCCGTCATGAAGGGGTGTACGTAGTCTGCAAGCAGCGTGCGACTCCTCGGCCGTCATGGTGCCTTGCTCGAGCACCACTAGACACATGGATGCTCACGTGAATGTTCCCCAGATAATAATTAAGCCGAAGCCAGTTTGTCTCCGTCCCGCAGTACAGATGTCAAGAAGCTGTTCCCTTTGAACACGACGGATTCGCACCCTCACATCGTCATGATGAAGAAGATATTGGGATTCATCAGATAATGCAACGCTCTGCCATTGTGCCAAGGTCTAGTGGCGATGGTCTTGTGTTCATTTCAGTTATAGTTGCCGATGTCGTGGTGTTAACATTCGCCATCGTTAGGAGTGTTCGGTGCACTGTGTGTTCCGACTAGTGTTGTGAAGGCCTGTGAAAAAAACGGAAATTTTGGGTTAAAAAAGTTTTTTTACTGTTTTCCCGAGCTGGGGAAAAAACGGAAAATTTGGGTATTATTAGAATCATAATTTTTGTTAATCACAGAATCATTTTAGTTAATATGTTAAATCAAACATATATTTCATAGAGATATGTTCATTGTTCTATGTAAAATTCCGGAAATTTTGAAACCATTAGAAAAAATCATTTGTTCGCAAATATTGGCAAAAACAGGAAAATGTAGTTTAAAAACTATTTGTTGGCCTGATGCTAGTAATCTTACTTGCTGTAACATGTCTGCAACATATACAGTGGGAAGTCGAAAATCCGAACTAATTGGGACCACAGGTATTCGGATTTTCAAATTGTTCGGATTTTCGAAAATGACCAAGAAAATGCCATTTAGGCTTACATATACTGTACGGTATGTTCTTCTATCGATAAAGTGGTTATTCAGTACATACAGTAATTACAATACCGTACGTAAGGCTACTTACATTTAATGTTTCTGAAGAACTTGCTTGTACTCTAAATAACACTGTTCTTGTAAGTCACACTTAAAACTTATAGGCCTAAGAAAAAATAAAAATACATGACAAACAATTACATATAAATGAACTTTTGTGAAAACACTGACTTCACATAACGTCGATGGACACGCTATTGTTTGTTTATCGCTAGCGTTAAGACAAAATGTAAAAACCTTCTAGGGATCGCGTTCGGATTTTTGACGTTAGGATTATCGACGTCCTACTGTATATACAATATATTTCGCTGAATTAAAGCAACAGGTTTTAATTCTACTTTACACACATATACCGCACAAGTGAGTAAATTTGAGCAGCGAGAAAAATATTAAGTGAAACTTCCGTTAGTTATTATTACAGACTAGCAGAATATCAGTTCTTCGCACGGGGAGAATACGTTTCATTTTGGACACAAAGGGCACCAAAACTGTCACCAATGAACTTGTGGAGCCCCAAAAATATGAATCTGACATTAGTATCGATAATTTTCAATTATCTTTACATGTCACCATCCTCCTTAGAGTACTAATGGGGCTGAATTTGTGGATTTAAAGCTTCAAGCTTGTGTTTGACTAATATATATCATACAAGAAGGAATGCTCTAAGATATACTAGAAAAATGGGGCACATACTGGTGTTGGGGCACGGAAAACCTTGTCCACATGGCTCATGCCACAAGACGGTTATGTGTGCACCTCTCGAATTGCTCACAAACAGGCAAGGCAACAACACTGATTGTTCCTTAATATGTCATATGATCACTTCGAATAGCCAACAGAGCCTCGCACCTGCGTGGCATGGATTCAATCAGATTATCGATGAGTTCTTGGGGGATGTTGTGCCACTCATGCAGAAGAGCGACTTCCAGCTCTGGAATGGTTGTTGGATTTACTGGCCTAGCGGCAATTGGCCTGCCAAGCATATCCCAGACATGCTCAACTGGAACGAGATCCGGAGAGCATGCTGGCCACTTCATCCGAGCGATGCTCTCAGCATCCAGCATCTCATCCACTAACCGAGCTCTGTGAGGAGGAGTATTGTCATCCATGAAAAGGAACGAATCACTAATGGCACCAGCATAAGGAAGAACAAGAGTTTTCATGATCTCATCCCTATATCTGAGAGCCGTCAAAGAGAAATTTCGAATGATGTGGAGCTCAGTACGCCCAGCAATGCTGATTCCTGCCTACACCATCAGTCCACCACCATGATACTGGGATCTTTCTCGCACAAACATGGGATTGTGTCATATTCCACACTCTCTCCAGATGAAAACACGTCGATTATCAGACTCTACACTGAATCGAGACTCGTCAGAGAACAAAACATTGACCCATTCATTGCGTCCCCACCCACGATGTTCCTCCGCCTACGCTCTTCCATCAACACGGTGTCGTGCAGTTAGTGAGACACACACCATAGTCCTACGTGCGTAGAGACCACCTTCTCGAAGGCGATTGCGGACCGTTTGAGTAGACATTGTGCGTCCTGTTGTTGTTCGGAAGGCTCGCGGGAGCAGAGTTGTATTCTGACGCCGGTTTCGACGGGCTGTTAACAAGAGATAACGATCGTCTCTGGCTTTGGTTGCTAGTAGACGGCTCTGTCCTTGTCTTCTTCGACCACTTCTAGTTGTTTGGAATCGATTCCACAATCGGGAAATCACACTTTGTGCCACTCCTATGGCATGTGTCACCTCCCGCTATGACTGACCAGCTTCCAACCTGCCGACAGCTCGCCATGCCAACGATTCTGGCAAATCACGTTGTTGCGCAATTTCACTACGTAGATTTGTGACGCACTAAACACAATGAGAACAAAGGTACCCTGGATCTGGAATGTGTTGGCAGCGCCACACTACAAAATGATATCTGTTAGCGCCACGTCACTGATCATGTGCACAGATGTTCCAAACGGTTCGTTTGCACGTTGGGCCTTCATGATTTTAATCTGAACTGGACAAGATACAGTGTTCTCACATTATTCGCAAGAAGTTTTACATGTGTTTTCATCTGATTCCCTAATTTTTTAATCAGTATATATATATATATATATATATATATATATTAGCTAAATATACCCATTCTTCGCATGGAAGTCAAGGCCTGTGGAAGTATTACCCTTATTTCCGCGACCGCGAAAACTATGGATCTGAGACTAAATCGATCATTTTGGATTACTTTTAAATGTCTCGGTATCCTCCTCTCCCTCTGACTCCCGGCCCGCATACAATGGTAGCTGAATTTGCAAGTGATCGCTAATGAAAGTGTCACCATTGATCTCAACGACAGCGAAAACTATGGATTTGACACTAGTATCAGTCATTGTGGATTACTTTTATATGTCTCGATATCTCAACTCCCTTCCTTCCCCCGGTGCCGCATAGCATGAATTTGGAAGTTAATGCGATCGGAGTTTCACCATTGATTTCAGCGACCGCGAAAACTATGAATTCAACACTAATATCGGTTATTTTCTACTACTCTTACATGTCCCAGTAAACGACCCCTGAGACCGCCCTGGTTCGAATTTTGGCCAAATCGTTTAACTCTGGTCTGGAGCCTGGACCAAGGTATTCGTGACTAAAATTTGGTAACTCTCGAACAATTTGTCTGGTTCCCAAGCCAGTTCCAGTAAACGCCAACCCTCTGAGACTCCGCTGGTTCGAAATTTGAAAACAACTTTTCGTCTTGATTGGGGCCTAGGCCAAGGTACCCCTGACCAAAATTTGGTAACTCTCGGTCCACTCGTCTGGTCCCTAGGCCGCACACAGACAAACAAACACACAAACAAACTCTTTTATTTTATTTATATTAGACAGCTGAATCTACCCATTCTTCGCATGGGGGCAGTATTTGGAAGACAACGCCTGTTGAAGTGTTACCATTCATTTCTGCGACCGCAAAAGCTATGAATCTAACACTAATATCGATCATTTTGGATTACTTTTACATGTCTCGGAATCCAACCAGGGGGTCTCAGGGGGGCGTTTACAGGGACATGTAAAAGTGGTAGGAAATGGCCGATATTACTGTCGAATTCATAGTTTTCGCGGTCGCTGAAATCAATGGTGAAACTCTCATCTCAATAACTTCCAAATTCACCCTAGTAGGGCCGGGGGTCACCGGGGGAAACGTTTTTTTAAAAAACACTTTCAAAATTTCCGGAAATTTGACAACACTAGATCAGACACTTGTACTTTGCCCAGCATTAAACTCTGATCTTAGTTCCGACGCAGTTCACCGCCTGTTCTGTTTTACCAGTCTGCCCAGCCTACCCTAATAGCATGTTGGTTTGCAGCAAGTCTTTCACTATATTTGATATTAACTTGCTAGACTTTCCGTGTACTGTACACCTGCTGCAGGCGTTTTGAAAGAGTTACCTGCAAATGTCGTAATTAGATTTTCAGTTGCTAGATTTTACTTGCCTTGGAGGCTTGCTGCAACTTTGTAGCAAGTATGTCAATTCTAGTCTCTACCAACAGGTGTCACAAAAGTCTAATCTTAGAAATCTCACCGCCAGGCCGCCATTTGTAGTAGGTGCAAAGTGTATGAAGCATTGAAACATGTGGATAATTACGATAATTACGTAAATATCCAGTATGTAGAGAAAATTTATATTTTAAACGTGTATTGTTTGACAAAGTTGTTGACTGTGTGATTGTTCGTATACAGTAAATGTTCAGTTTGTAAAAGGCATGCAATGCAATGCAAGTATATACCTGCAGAAGACTTACTACACTCACTTGCTGAAGACCTGCTGTAGACTTGCATTGCAAGTATACACTTGCAGAAGACTTACTACAAACTTGCTGTGGACTTGCAGTGCAAGTGGTATCCTTGCACAGACTTGCGTCAAACCTGCAGTAACTTGCTGCCGACTTACTGTGCACTTGTAGAGCAAGTGGAAACTTGCAGTATGCTTGCTGTACAAGTAAACCCCTTGCATAACCTTGCTTTGCAAACTTACCATACACTTGCATTGCAGGTGTGCTGCAAGTTCGAAGAGCGTCAACTAGGAAGTTTGCATTAAACTTCCATCAAACTTGCAGACTTACATTACAAGTCTGCTGCAAGTTTGCCAGACTTGAATTGCAAATCAAGTTTGTTGCAAGTCATTTTTGCTATCTGGGTATGACGTTCGACATCTGTAATGAGCTGGGGGGCAACCAACCCCTCGACATTTGGACGTCTTTTCCCCTTGGTTTCGCCACTTGCTGAAGACAATCACCACAGCACTCCTCGAACACCTGACAAGTCCTAAAGTTTCCGAAATTCTTGTGCCGAGTGTTCCTGAGCGAGTGCTTTCTTCAAAATAATATTAAAAATTATAGAAAAATTTTCGAGACATTCGAGTCGAGTCGAGATTTTTACCAGCTGTCTCGACTCGACTCGAGTCTCGACTCGAAAATTCGAGTCGAGAAATACGTTTGTCTCGACTCGTCTCGAATTTTACAAAGTGTGTCTCGACTCGAATCTCGACTCGAATTCGAGTCGAGTCGAGTCGAGATTCGAGACATGTCTCGACTCGTGCGCATCCCTAGCCGGAATTGAGTTCAGACGTAATTTTCATTGCAGTGGTCTTCTTTTTAGCTGCTACAATCCGTTTTAATTCCCTCTGGTCCCTATCTGACAGGATTGTCTTTCGACCACTGTTATACTTTGCAGACGTCGCTTGCCCATGAATTGTGTGCCCTCGTGACATTGGACACAGTGCCTTTCGATACCCCCACAATGTTCGCCACTGTTGCTACTGAAGCTCCAAGCAGACGGGCACCAACGATCATGCCTCTCTGGAAGTCTGTCAGGTCGCCCATTTTACCGCACCACTTTCACACCACGACACCCACATGTGAACTGGTTACTGCTGACGGAAGACGGAGTTCCATATGACACATTGAAAACAAAAAAAAAAAAAAAAACGATCGGCAATGGCAACACAATATATATAAAATGTATATATAAAATGTATGTATGTGCGTATGTTCGAGTATAACTCTGGAACATCTAGGGAAATTTTTTATTAAACTTCGTACACATATTACTTACAATCTGGAAACAGTACTATCGAAGCGAAACCACCCTGACACACCTAGGGGGAAGTGGGAGGAGTGACACATACAAATGATCGAAACCAGAGTTGGCGTGGGTCAATGAAAACTTGACCCACGACCCACTGATCCACCACCCACCATGACCCACTCTGACCCCCGACCCACCACCCACCATGACCCACTGCGACCCACCATAACCCACCACCCACCGTGACCCACTTTGACCCACTATCCACCATGAACCACTCTCATCCACTTTGACCTACTCTGACTCACCAAAATCCATCGTCATCAACTCTGAACACGATCCACGGCCTCTTCTGAACTGACTAAAGTGTTTACACTTGTAATAAAACAAGACTGTGAAATTGTCACAAATCGGAGTTTGAATTTCTAGTCAATCGCTCAAGCACCACTCTGTTACAATAACAGTGGATCTGACCTTTACGATATAAAATGGTAAAGTGTTTGTCAGTGAGGAAATTGAAACAGTTCGAGGTGGGGGAAATTAGTGTGTGCCTAAAATATACTTGTACTAAGAGAGTATTCTTTCAAGTGTTAATTTCTGAACGCATTCCACAAGAAACTTCTATTCGCAGGAAAATACCCCTGTACAATATGGAAAAGGTTATGGTTTCTCAGTTCACACTATTTTTCTCACAAAAGACTTGAAAAATTAGTTGTTAATAAGGTATAAAGGTGCTCGGGTACCCTCTGTGAGAGCATCTCCATAAAGTATGCTCATAATTGTAATTTGTGTAATCACTAAAACACCACGTTAAATTTAAGTTACAAATATGCATAATTGCAATTATTATGAATACTTATTCAAAGTAGTTTACCTAAAGCAAAGAAGAGACTTACTAAAAATTAGGTAAAAAGTTGAATAACACAAATAAGCCATTAGTAATACAAGTATACATTTTCCGTAACTCGTAATTTTCCACCTTAAAACAAATCTGAAATTGGATTTATTTCATGTTGGTAACTTTTTGGCGGTAAATCATCCCCAGCGGAATGATGTCCCATCCTTCAGCCAAGAAATAACTAGCTCGTGTACTTTGAGCTTGTCTAGCGGTGGGCCATTAACATTGATGAGCAAGAAGTTAGACAATGTTTGAGCACTTAGTGTATTTCTAATATTAGTCATCTGTAAATTCATAAGGGGAAATCCCCGTTCGCACTCTGTCGTGGAAATTGATAATATTTCTACCCGATTTCTGCAACTTCTCATCGACAATCTACTTGTTAGACTTAAGTCTGATAACGATTTTTCTTGGTCAGGTTTGAAATACTCAGCAAGAAGTATCATCTCTCTATCACCATACAACATCTTTTCCATATCGACCATGTCAGTTGGCAATGTCGACCCATGTAGAACAGAAACTTCATCTACCACACCTTTGATAGGGAATCTTGTGAATAAATTATCAATTAAAGCCCGATAAACTGATGATTTCTTATTTGTTTATAAATTTAATTTTTGTAATTACACATGAAGATTTGATACCATTACCAAGTTCCCTCCCTCGTCTAGAAAGCGAAAGGGAACGAGGTTCCTGGAAAGTGTTCAGAGTTTAATGGGAATTTCCCTCCTTCTTCAACTTCAATTACCACACTGCTGTTTGCCATGTGCCAAATTACGATGAATTTCAATTAAATTATCATAGTATAATTATTTCCTTGTTGAAGTATCAATACTTTTCAGTGGAAAAAAGGATGAAATTTCAAAGTTCCAAATCAAAGTAAGTAGACCAACGTAAAGGGAGAAAAAGTGTAAAATTTTCCATACAATTATGAGTACAATCCAAACTTCAAATTTCCGTGTAATTAAGCTTACAGTACAAATGTTATGCCTATTTTTCTCACAACTTTACAGGTTGATTGCCCTGTGCTGTAAGCGCTCCATATAATAAACATAAGCTTCAGCAATTATTATAGCACAAAAAAAATGAATATATGAAGCAAAGCACTGTATTTTTTGTTTTTATTTTTTTTCTTAAATAACATCGATCGTTTTCGATCATTTTTACAAACCAACTCACTACCAATTTTCCATACATAGAAAGTCCCCCCCCCATAAAGGAGAACTTAAAAAAAATGCTAGGACACACACTGTTTATTTTCAATAAAGAGTTAATACGCTAAATTTCATCTCCGTAAGTTTAACGGCTTGTGAGATACTCATTTTTTTTTTCGCAAAAATTCGGATCCTCACTACCTCCTTAGAATATTATGCATTATAATAAAAGCAATATAACATCCCAATTTGGATTAAGACCTAACTATATACCAAAAGTAATTTCATTTGACTTTGCAATTTGACCGTGATGATCAGGCACACATAGTTACATTCATTTTTTTTTATATAATAATTTATATATTACAGTGATTCAAAAATGTATTTTTCCAGTAGTTAGCTCCTCTAAAAACTCACAGGTCTCGAAAGCCAAATACTAGTATAAGTCCTATTGCTATTACAGTATTACTATTAAAAATATCAATATCCAAAAGTGCCTGAAGTTCTTTTTTCACTTGGTTAGTTATACTCACCTCAGGTAAGTAGACAGAAACAAGTGAAAAAGAAAGGGAAATGAAGGTCTTGAAAGTAAAACGGAGACAAATTTACCAGTCATCAGAAGATACTGTCTACAATGCAGCGAGCAGAGAGGGTCGGTAGATCATACTGAGTCGGTGGGTCGCAGTGGGTCACGGTGGGTGGTGGGTCACATGCTGTTGACCCACGACCCACTGACCCACCCAGAAAACGTGACCCACTTGACCCACCGACCCACTGACCCACTCCATCTCTGATCGAAACCTACCGATGTTAGTGTCTAATCCTTAGTTTTCGGGGTCTCTCAGATGAATAGTTCACGGTAACTCTGAAATGCATGTTATTTCAACCAAACTTGGTACACGTATGATTCACAATCTGGGAGAAGTACTCTGAAGTATGACATGCATACGTTTGCTATGAGTGGGGGTAGAAAGATATGGCATATAAAAATAATCGAGAACGACATTGATGTTAATGTCGAATCCATAGTTTTCGGGATCAGTGATATGAATACTGACTCTCTCCACGCTGATAAGTTTGAGTTCAATCCCCAATATAGACAGACACACTCAAAACCTCCAGGGTAGGGTCGGAAGTGAGTGGCATATAAAAATAATCCAATACGACCTATATTAGTGTAAATCCTTAGTTTTTGAATCGCGAAGATGAAACCTGACACTTCATATGTTGTTTAAGTTCACGCTCAAACTCCTTCGCATGATAGGTGACAAGCGATGAAAAACAGAATATCCAAAAGGAGCGGGAATAGTGTCAAATCCATAGCTTTCATAGTCGGGAAAATGGCTAACCCGTTTGTAATAACTTTTGGAACATAGTATCTACTTCAAGGTGGGTCTTATCATGTCACTTCTGTTAAAGTTCGAATTATATGGTGATGTTTCAAAATTTATGCTAAAATAGAATATCGTTTGGGTTGTCATTAGTTCCATTAAAATGCGTTTCCTAAGGGGAAAGAAGATTCAAATATTTCCCAAACATCTATTCTTACCGTGCGAAGAACGGATATTTCAGCTAGTTAATAATAAATAATAGTCATTCATCAATCTCTCTCTTTCTCTCTCCCTCTGTTTGTGTATATTGAAACAGAGAAACAAACAAGTAAACAAAAATGTGTTTGTTTTCCATTATTCATCGCATCGTAAACAAACCAATATATATATGCTTAAAGCCTAACATGCTTTTAAACGTATCTTCATGGCCATATGGTTAGCGTACTTGTCTTCAGTGCGATAGATACAGGTTTCTTCGCTGTGGAAATGTGTATACTCTAGGCTCAACGTCTCATATGCGAATGCTCTAGGGGCAAAATGAGATGGTGAATTTCAAATCAATTAAGAAATCTAACCCGTTTTAAAGTTAACAAAAAATATTAGTAATTAAATGTCAGTGCAATGTGGGAAACGAAAATGTAATGGAGAATGCTTATACATTATTTACATTATGATTACAATATAAATATTAATAATTCTTTGTCATGGAAGCCAAATAACTCGTTTGCCCACTGAATATACTTGTACGTTAAAAATTTGCCAGTACCAATGGCCTTATCTTGTAGAATGGGATTTGGATTTGAGTTTAGCGTCCCTTTCAAAAGCGATGCCACATGAGACGTTGACGTATAGCTTGACACGAGATTCGAACCAAATGAGCATCTGCCGAAAATATAATCCGGGTCTCCCAGACCAAAAGCACGTACGCTATCAGCATAGTCACGATGAAGTTCACTTGCAGAATGGGCTTGGTAATAAAAAGGTTGTAAAAATATTTTCACAGTTAAAAATCGTTCTACTCAATTATATGATGATGGTCAGCTATACACTTCCTGTTATGCATGGAGTTTAAAAAAAGAAAGATAAAGCAAAAAGGAAACTAATGACTTTTATTCACAAGTCTGTTTCTCCCTATCTCTTCTGTTTAAATACTCCCCAATCTCACGTCACAAAACAATAATTGAGTCAATTTATGAACACACGAATATTAGTTATTACAATCATACTTTTGCTACAGAAAACATTAATAGGGAGTAATGTAAGTACGTACTACATTCACGCAATAACATTGCATTAATGTTCAGGAAAAAGATACCTATCTTTAAAAAGCTCAACCCCACGAAAGCATTATCATTATTAAGTATTCTGCTTTTTAGCCGGTCCTGGGACTAATGAGTTTTTTATTATATATATATATATATTAAATTTCGGCCTGAAAATGTCCCTTACACGTTTCTCGATCTTCTGCTTCCTCTTTTAACTCCCAATATTTTCTTCTATTCTTCAAATCTTCAATCAGTTGTGTTATTCTTCCCATTCCTTGCTTCCCTCCCATCTTACCATCTATGACGGTATAAAGAAGATGAAAGCGTAAAGTCAGTTTATTCAAATAAATTGTTGTATAAACTGTGAAACAAACTTTTTGTTAACATAATTAACTTGGTATTCCAAGTAAATTAATGTGTTCCCAATTAAATGTGTTCCCAAGTAAATTAATGTGGGCATTGACTGGCGATATTTGTAACATCTGAATTTAGACTACGTGTAATGTAAATCGTATCAGTCAATATGAAGATTATTACAGAATACTTCCTTTATTTTAATGTGACCACTAGCATACCAGAATCTCTGTTACTCGTTATAAAAGAGTAAAAATGAAGAAAATGTTTATACACAAAACTATTAGTATCCTTGTTGTTGCCTAGAAAGTCTTCCACTGACTAAATTATAAATTATTTGTAAAACTCAGTGTCAACACATGATTAACACAAACTCCCTGTGAGTGTCTTTTCTAAGTAGCAAATTGTTTTTTTTTTCGTGGTTCTTTTCATCATATGCCTTTACAAGCGAGACACCGATCCTCTTCTTCAATTGCGTACTGACTACTTTCAATATGTAGTGAATGAATCAGGACTTTCTTTCTGTATCTCTTCTGTCTCGGATTTGCTGTTCTACACCGCGGTCAATATACGGCCTGTCTAAGAGGGAAGGTCAAGGTAGGCAGCTTGTTTCTTTGCCAGAAACTGATCAATAAGAATCGTTTTGTGACAAGGCAAATTTTCATGGAGGAAGAGCTATTCGTGAGAATCAAGAACTTCCGGCTCACATGTCAAAGTTTCTTCAACAACCGATCCACAATGTCTTTGTGCACTATTGCTGTGATAGTATGAATTCTTTGTGAATCACATTTCTTCAGTCGAATAACACTATTAACATCGTCTTCACGTCTGACTTCTGAAGGCGCGTTTTCTTCAGCTGCAGTTAATACTAGATAAGGGGATGAAAGTCTTTCTCGAGTAGATGATTCAATGTTTTCAAGTGGCATACTTGGTTCCGTGATGGTTGCAAAGATGCCTCCACGGACAATCCTAAAAGTGGCTGGCGACAAATGTTTGAACTGAGAAACTAATTGAGTTGGTGAGACGTAAGTTGCTTGAAAATCGTTACCACTCACTAAGAATGTTTCTGCGAGTCGTGAGTTGTTGGAAATGGCACACATTGATTCAGATTGTTTTTAAAAAGCATAACTGGTGACGAGTCATTATTTCACGCGTATGAACCTACTATAAAGCGCCATTCAACAGGTTGGGTTTCTAAAGGTTAATCATCTTCACCGTTTCTACCGCATTTTTACAAGTTTAACACTGAATTTTATTGGTACCCTCTCTTTTGTTTTCCTACTCACAACAACACACCAACGTTTCACACGCTTGCTGCTGCAAAACAACGAACTCTTCATAGCACGTTCATCAGATGTTACTAACTAATTTGCACTTACTCCGGCAGATTCTGCCATCGGTCACGTAGCACTGTTGCCAGTCTTGAAACCTAGCAGATGAACCATGTAATCAGAAAAATACACAGTCATTATTTGTGGTAAAGATTTTCGGCCAAAGCGCACTTCTGCATGATGAGCCTGACAATGCTCTAAGTGGATTTATCTTCGTGGTTTGTATCTAGCAAAGTGAAATGTCAATTTGGCTGTCTTATACAATAGGACTAAACGTTTCCTTTTTAAAGGAAAGTAGTTAAACGTTTCTTCTATTAAATTGAAGATTCAATCTTTTCTACTAATTGAGCTTGAACCAGCAAATTTTATAAATTTACAGTACGTGCAACCAGAAGAGTTTCTATCGATTTTTTAAATGACAGATTTATACTGCAATAATAGAATTATATTAGAATGTACAAATTATAAAATATAAATACTTTACTAGTTGTTATTAAGTAATTATTTATTCATTTATTTTGATTTAAGTTTGATCAAAAACTTAACCAATGGAATCAGGACAGCTAGCAATGCATTGCAAGCCTTCTGAAGATACTTAGGAAATGTTATGATATGAATTTTAACATAACGAATGAAGAAGCTTTTAGTTATAATCGTATTCGATCTTTAAGACGACAAATCATATAAATATTTAACTAAAAGTATATTTTAGTATTGTACATTTAACGTTCATTTTATACTGTTATAAATTTGTTGTTATAAATATAAGTTGTTATAAATTTTAACGTTCATTTTAGACTGTTCGTGTTGAGCCATTAGTTACAATGGGACAACTAACTGCAACTTTAGGATCTCTTGGTTGGACAATTCCCGTTCTCCCAGAAATTGATGATCTTACTGTTGGTAAGCAGATTAGATGTGCAATAGTCACAGTTGTGTAAATCCAATAATTTACCTACGTTCACAATATTACAATCAATTTCTAAGAGTTCACATTTTATACTTCCTGGCATTTCTATATACGATATTGTCTATTTCAGAAGAGTGAAACCTTATCTTATACCATTCCTTCAGCTCAGCGATCATTAGCAGGGTGGTTCTAAAATACTTGTAAAGTCTCTGGAGTACTGAACGTTTCACGTGTATGTGTTTTTTAAGGTATATATTGCAAAGAATAAGCTGTGTTTTTCTATTTATCACAACTTAGTTATTTCTAATACAATTATACGTTATGAGATTCTTTATATTTAGGACTAATGAAGTCTAAGTGAATATAATTGCAAATAAAAGGATTAATCAAATACGTTTATATTTTATTTATCTACTATATCTATTAGACTCGTTATATAGTATAATAATCTAACATTTTTTCACTTTATTTTTCTAGCAAGCACAGCTTTGTTTTTTTTTTAAATCAGATATGAGTAGACACAAAGACGAATTAGTATTGATTTGCATTATTGAATTTGCATTATTTGAATTAGTATTGCATTCCCAAAACAAGTTCAACATAGAAAATAAGTGGCGAACTGATTTCATTATACTTTGATTGTTTAAAGGTGGTTTAGTTATGGGTACAGGAATAGAATCTGCATCTCATAAATACGGATTATTTCAACACATATGTGTCTCCTATGAGCTCGTGCTTGCGGATGGCAGTGTAGTGACGTGTTCTAAGGTTAGTGTGTTTCATATTAATACAAAATAGTTAATTATCATATTTATTTAATGGTTTATAAAGAAAAGACAAATTGATTATTTAAGATATAAGAATTGTATACAGTGATTTTAAGTATAAATTCGAATTGACAGATTGCAGTCGAATGTTCCTTTTCAACATTGACATTATACGACAGGAAGTCTATTGATTAAAATCCGATCCGAATCACTAACTCGGGTTTGTAAGCACTCCCACTGGCAGTCAAATTCTAGACCATGTCCATAGTAAGTTAATCACTTAGCTAGAAAGACATCTAGTTGCCAGTGAACTGATTCAATGTGAAACATGGTCTGTTATTTGGGAAATCCACTAAAATAGTCAAACTTGAGCGAGGAAAATTAAGTTTGGCTGCACTGTACATTGCAGTACAAATTTCAATTATAAAAGAAACTTGGATTTTAAGTTGAACTTTCAGATTTGAAATGGATTTTCTATCAGAAAAAATGTCTCTTCGATAAGTTTTTCCAATGAGTAAGCCGTGCAATTTCCTAACTTTAAAATCATAATCTAATTTCAGTTTTAATTTTTGATCTGACGTATAGTTGGCTAAAGATTAAATAGTATTCAATTGACAGGATTTCTTTTAATCAGGTAATTATTACATTTCTAATTTTTATTAATCATGGCATTGATTAATTAATCTCTATAAAAGAGGTATATTTTTAAACCTTGGCTTACTTGTATTATTATAAAGAATTTGCGATGTAATTCGTGATAGAAGTGTTTAGTGTCCATATTGATTTTTTTTAAATGTTAATTTTAATGTTATTTGTTATATTTTCCAACTATCAAATTCTAATAAATATGATTTACAAGTACATTTTATTAAATCTAATTCACGGTTCAACCCAATCATACAATAGACAAAAAAAAAAAAAAAAAAAAAAAACTGAACATCCTCTGTACAGATTTTATTAGTTTTATTTTTATTTCATTAAGTATTTGAACACGTTTCCAGTAACTTGAATCAGATTCTCTATACGCCAGTATCCACTTTTTTTGGTGACTGTACAAATCCATAGGATAAGTACACATAATTTCACAGTATATTGTGTTCATGTACAGCCACTTACCAAAGTACCTCCCCCCTAAGTGCTCTAATTCCATTACTTGGGGTCCAAGTCATTCGCAGTTGTGAGAACGCCTAGACAGATGCAACCCAATTTACAAGTAACTTTTCTCGGCACTGACAGCAGTTGGTAGCACTGAGTCAAGTCTTCATGCAAGTAAAATTTGAATAGATGACGCACGAAAACATTTCTCCATTCTGAGATCAATCTCTCTGGTTCAGAGCGTGTTGTCCAATGAACATCATATGTTAATCTCAATACTGCTGTGTATGTAACGTATTATTTCATTATATACTGTAATTCAAAGAAATAAAAACACTGATCATACATGAATCAGAAAATACTTGAAAGAAGACGAAAATGCCAAATCTAGAACAACTGCTGGAAATAAGTTTGTAAATCACTGTCTCCAATGACACACCTTCTCCAATTCTCCTTATTCCAACATCTTTTTCTTTCTAGGGAAGAGAAGATCTTGCTTGTCATACTGAGTATGAATTGAAATTGAAACACTTGAAAAAAGAAACAGCCTGGTTGGGGTTCGAACCCGGGTTTACCGAATAGAAGCTCAATGCGGTAACCACTTACCTACCGCACCACTTAAACTTCTACCCAAACTAATGCCTAGTTAAAATCGTTTCATGGAAAAATATAAACAAGATACTCAAATTTAACAAACAAATATAAACAAAATATAAGTAAAAATATAAATAAGAAAATCTAAGCAACTTGTGTGAGTGTCTTAATATCACGAAACGTTCTTCAAGTTAAGGCTACTTCATCTGCAGAGCCGTAAGTTGTAGGGGGCTGGAGGGTCACTGCCCCCAAGAGAAGCTTCCCGCCGTTCTAGGGTGCCTATTTTCAGACAAAATTTTCTTCGTCCATGTACGATACTAACATGAAATTCGAAATGGAACATCAAATATGGTCGCTACATTACATAATCAAAACAGCACACAAAAGGTAATAGAACAAAAATTAGGCATGGCCCCATTTCAGTAAAAAAAATAAGAGTCTACTATTAGGGGCTCTAGAAATAATATTGATTAGTATGGCTTTGAGATTTATCAATATTGTCCCACTAATAATTTTGTCATGTACGGAATGGGCCCAGGTAGTAAATAACGAAACCCCAGCCCTTGCCGTGCGGGAGGCCCATAAAGATGAAGAGAAAGTTGGAAAGAGGGGACCCAAGAATTAAAAAAAAAAAAACTTTTTCTAGGGAGCCCAAATAAGCTTATTAATGCTTGCCCTTCAAGAAGAGAATCTAAGTTACGGCGTTGGTCATCGGTTGCAGGAATGGTCCCAATTTACATTACATTTCGTCTTTACCATAACTTCTAATATCCAAAGAAGAGAAGATTACATAGATTATTTTCACATTCTTTGAATTGTATCAACACGTGTAGAGATAGACAGTTCTATGTTTATGTTCCATAAATATTAGTTTATTTTCTTATATTCATATGAATAATTTGTGGCAAATTGAGTCGGTATCATTAGCCGAGTGATCTCGGGCGTTCAGCTTCTGATCATGAGGCGCAATCCACTAGGGGTTCGAATTCCTCTGAAGCGCAAGGTCGGAATTTTAATTGTCCTCAGAATTTCTGTGTTCGTGTCCCTGTAGTGTTTGGAATACGTCGAAAGGACATGACGTGCCAGTGGCAAAAAATATTCAAGTTAGGGCGAGTTGTTTAAAAAAATTGTGAAGAAATAAATCTCCCATTGCAGCTACATGGGTTCAAATCCCGTCGTGGCAATTACTAATTTTTCTGAGTGGAAAGATAATGTTTATGTAATTGGTATTGTAATTATGTTATTCCTTTATTATTATTATTATTATTATTATTATTATTATTATTACCACAGAAGGAAAGAAAAAGTAACATAGTCGAAGGTATTCATAGGAACAGGAAAGACATACAGTATGTCAGATGTTTCTTAGGTTTACACATGAACGCAATAATATTATTACGTTTATGGATTTACAGATAGAATTAACATATTATGACAACAAGAAATGGAATATAAAAATTTGTTAGCTGATAATAGTAATGCATTTTATTTCGCCATTCTTCTTGGTAGAAAGGTGAGGTGACATCTTAAATAGGATCATTCCTGTGACTAGCGTTGTAAGTTCGATCATTATTTGCAGTTTGTTCAAAACTAGGAACAATTCCTTGGAACTCATTTTTTGCCCATACTACAGCAGTAAGGACGTGTTTAGCCCTTATGTCTTCATCAATTCTTGTGCAAACACGTTACTTCCCAGACAGTTACTAATGGAGGTTGATACTGATGACGTAATTTTGTGTTGTTGACATTTACCTCTGAAGGAAGTCGTCTCAACTCTTAGACCCAGAGAAATTGAATATTTTTCATGTTAGGACACGTCAGAGGTATCAATATTCCAAATTATAAAAATTTCCTGAATTGCCACAGTCGGAATCGAACTCGCGTCCCCAGCATTATGAAACTAACGCTTATGCCACTACTCTAAGACATCACTGTTCTGGGAGAAGAAAAAATGGAGCTGCAGTGAATTCAGTAATTACACAGTTTTACGATTCCAGTGTAATAATGCTGAAACTTTCTGATTTCAGTCATGAAAAGGAGTAAAGTATTATGCAGAAATAATAGACCAGAGAAGTCAACTTTATATTGACAACTCATATGTATGGAGGCGCTGCCGTATGCTCTCGCCTCGGGCCCTGATTTTTCACGGCACTGCATTGGACAGATACTTATATTGATTTGAATCTGGTGTTTCAGGGCACTGAATAAGTTTTCTTTTAAGTTAGCTTATTTAACGAACCTTCCTCAGTACCTTGTTTCCTATTTTGACGCGTTTTACTCACTTTTACATTTTGTTCACTAACTCTAAGAACAAGGACAAAAACACAGAAACATTGAAGACAGTAAGAATCACAAACACTATTCGTGTGTTCTTCCCTTGCCTGAAGTAAAATAATAAAATATGGTGAACATGCAATTTTTGGTCTTCCACCTTCTAGGTGGTGTCAAATCCAGAGTTGGAGTGGGTCAATGGGTGAAATAGATCGAGTTTTCTGAGTGGGTCAGTGGGTCGTGGGTCAACAGAAGAAGAAAATTGAAGAAGCAGTTGAGGTTAAATTTATATCATGGCAGTCAAGCTGGGACAAAACGAGCCCTGCGGGGCTTCTAACCTGCTCCTCTTCCTGCTACTAGTACCACTACTTATATTGTGGATTCGTATAGAAAAACTGCACACGTAACGTAATCATTTTTGAGTATTATTTTCATCTTATTTTAATGAAAGAGTTTTGAAAATTTTAAAAATAAAATATAAAAATAAAATACTTTCCTTGGCCCAGGTTTGAACCCACACCAAAAGCAATTATAATTACTAGCTCATTGCGTTAGTACTTTTTTCATTAGAAGAACGTTGCCCTAGAACACTTTAGTATTTATTATACTGTCACTAGTATTACATAGAAAAATTACATGGATACAATATAGGCGTAATCTAGGACCGACCACTGATAAGAAATTTCTAGGTGTGGTTCTGAGCGAACCTACTCGTGTGTACGATGATGATAGTTATGCATCACAACAAGGAAAATGTTAACAAGCACAACTTATGGCCTCCCGGTCCTTCCCGATAGGTGGAATGGAGCCGCTTGTAAAAAGCCACTAAAAGACTTTCTTTCTAGGTCGACTGAAAAATATTTGCGGCGTTCCCGTTGTAAAAAGTCAAAATATAAGCATTCATCATTCCACGGCATGAAACGATGAACATATAACAATGTGGTACCAACTAATCAGAGGACCGTATTGTGTTTGGTTTTTGGGTAATACTGAAATGCAGGAAAGAATAGGAGATCTACAGTAAATAAAGAAACATATATACAGCAGATCAAGCTCAACATACGACGGAGGAGGTTCCGAATAATATCGGCATCTGAACATGACGTGTAGTGATGTTGTAGTGTGTCGGATTGGCCACAATATTTGCAGGTGAGGGTTGTGGCACGTCCAATGCGCACAAGTCGTTCTTGTGTGGCGGGCAGTAGATGAACTAGTGTCGTCCATACTGCATGTGTGTGCAAAGGGAGGACATTCGTTTGTAGATTTTGCCAGATTTGGCGCCATTGTTTATTGGGGAACATATCCTATACCCGGACTCGCACATCTACAATTGCCAGTATAAGGTTTGGGGAGTATATGTACTAGGGGTAGCAAGCTCACCAGAATATGTCCATGCTTGAACAAGATTGGTGACATATGTAGGACATAAGTTACCAAATCTGCAGAAAGGGGGATTCCTTGGTTGAGAGTATTCGGGCCGCCAGAAACATTCGATCCACACCCGCGTATAGTCCATGCGAGGCTCAACGTCTTGATACGCATCTAGCATTATAATACTTGACTTTTAAGGTGAATGTTTACGAGTCCAAGGCCCACTTCGCTCCGATGAAGATAAATAGTGTCGTGGCGGAGGTGGAAGAAGTAGCCCCGCCAAAGAAATCGCATAAATACAGATTCAATTTGGCGAGCGTAAACAGAAGGGAGAGGAAAGGTGTGCGCGTAGTACCAAAGTTTACCAGCAACACACTGGTTGAGATATTGAATTTTATGTATTATATCCAGACCGCGGAAGCGTTGTAAGTATAGCATCTGCTTAATCTGATTAACGATAGGACGCCAGACAGCATCCATTTGTTTGCTTGTATCGCTGTGAAAAGTTATGCCGAGTACTGTTAAAGCATCAACCATTGGAATGTGAGTACGTGAATCAGGAATGAGGGTAGAGAGAATCCGTGAAGTGACACGAGTTTGGTCTTGTGTTTATTGTATGCCAAGCCAGAGCACTGGGTGAATTCGTTAGTTATGCGGATGGCGGTTAGCATATCTTCGCCCTTAGTTCCAATTAAGTTCACGTCATCCGAAGGCTTGTAATTGATGATATTCTCGTATACCGGGAGAGGTAATCTGAACCAAGGCCCGGAGATAGGTATCTAGAAAAATCACAAAGAGGCTCGTCGAGATACTATCGCCTTGTCTTAATCCACGTTGGAGAGTAAATGATTCGGAAAGATGACCATTGATCTGAACTCGAAATTGGGCCGATTGGTAGAGTTGACTTATGACTTGTTGAAAGTACTTTCGGCCACGAAGACCACCAGTATCAGACACTTCAATTTTGCTATTTTTGTGCTACGTGCCGAGAAACGGATAACTCCAACTTACAAGAACCGCGTCTTTCGCCCTATGAGTAGGGTCGAGCGTGATTTAAAAATATTCTTCTGAACACTGGTCAATTTGTTTACGTTTTACTTTCAAGGCCTCCATTTCCCTTTTTCATTTGTTTCTGTTTACTTACCTGAGATGAGTATCTCTAAGTGAAAAAAGAACCTGCATTTTTGGATATTTGTAATGTACCATTACAGTTGAGAGTAATGGCAACTTTTTTTACTCACCTTGTACCTAGTGAATTTTTTTTTAAAATTCGATTTCGGTTTAATTTCACAATTTATTTATCCTCTTTACTTCAAATGAATGTAATGAATCGAAAGGTCTTATTAGGAATCATATTTTCACGGAATAATATATTTATTTATATTTTGATTAATTGTAAATCCATTTTCGCATATACAAGTTGAACAGTAACAAGGTTTACCATGCTGACGTCATACCGAAATATAATTCCGTCATTGGATATAAATTTTCTTAATTTCAGACCAATGTAGAATTTGGCCAGGTAACTAAATCTTCCCTCACCCCCTCTCATTAGTCCATAGTCACTTTCAGATCCGGTTATATCTGGATTTCACCAATTTCTATTTGCTTTGTAATTTCCGCGGCTGAAAAATTTCGCCCTGATTGGAGGAATCCTCCTACCCCTGTCGTTTTCGGCGCAATGTTATCATTATCATCACAAACGCCTTAGTAAGCACAGCCTGTGCTATCAACTGTTCCATTTTTGCTGGGAAAGGCTAGGATTTCCAGGAAAATTAAGGTAAAATTTAATCTAATTTCATAGGAGCTGCTTAGGAGCTCAAAACCTACATTCTCGTTGAGTGAACTGTAAATCTAAGGAGAAATAGGAACCGGTTTACAGGACGCCATGTTGCTGCCGAACTAGCACAAACAGAAGTGAAATAGTGATTTTTATGTTCCTTTTCTTTTAAAAAACCCAAATTCAGTTAGGGGTTAGGGACAATACGACCTGTTTAGTGCATTTTGTTCGTGTATGTGGTAAATGTGATTTTTTTTATTAATCAGTAACTGCATGTACGTAGTAGGTTTCATAGCTGTAACACTAATCATCAAAATGACAGCTTAATATAACCGAAAGGGCTCCTACTCATTTTCCGAATTGAACCATTTCTAGCGGAGGATGGGTTAGTTATTGTTTGTTTTAGGGCTTTTCCCCTCTCAGGGGAAAGTTCCCTCAATTAACTTTGTTAAGGAGTCCCCAGGGCTTCAAACTCCAGTAAACATATTTTAAACAATTGGCCAGGTCAATTGGACCTAGGGTTTACTCTTTTCATTTTGTCCCCCTAAAGTTCAATAGAGCCAAATGTATATACCGACAAGGGAGTAATGCGTTTTAAATCTAATATGTTAGGTTACTTTCTTCAACATGCATGTAATTAAATGATGCTTGTTTGGTTTAGTAGTTTAGTATATATATTGTTATGTGTAGTTAGTAGTGTTGTGTGAATGAGTGACGTTACTGTGTGAGGACAGTGTATGTACGTATGTAAACTCATTACCATTTTTTCTAACTAAAAATAACTAAACCAGAATAAATATTATAGATTTGATTAGCAAGTGTAAGGGTGTATTTTAGTACACAGCGAATTATTCCTTACTACAGCGCCATCGTGTCCGTTTTCGCTTATCAATTGTTTGTTGACATTACGACATCGCATGAGTTAGTGATCTAGATTGTTTGATTTTGGCCCCTTATTCTTAAATTACATCCCGTGGACATGGTTTTCCATTCATATGAGTATACGTTTCAATGAAAGAGCATGAGATCTTACTGTTCTGAAAATTACAGCTTGCTATGTCAATTAGAAACCGAAATATTCACTGAAATCAAAAATGCCTATATTCTTAATAGAAGCCTACATGATGTTACTGTTTGTTTCAAAATGCAATATTGAATTCTCTTTTCCCGTTGCTGTAGAGAGATTTCATTGTTGCTTTAGTTTTATCAGCAAATCAGAAATAAAATAATCGTTGACAATTTAACTTTCAGTGAATGCACGTATGATTTTTTTTACAAAACTGCGAAGTAAATGTAATTGGGTGCTTCGGAACAAAGAGTTCGTGGTTCGATGAATGTTATCGTGTAGCAGTTTAAGCGTGACGGATTGTGATAATTGTAGATTTATTAGTGCATAATGTAATATGTGTATGGTCTGCGTATAAATGTATGTAATAGGGTGTCTGTAAAATGTTACTTCGCGTGAAAATGAGTAAATAATGAATAAATGTAATGATATAATAATAATGCGATTATGATATAAAATGAATGAGAGGATACGACAACTGTACTTAAATGAATAGGCCCAGTGTTTATTATATATTGAGAATATGAATATGTTTGCTGAAAATCTCTCGCGTTTTGACTTTTGCACCAATACATTCATCCAACCGAGTTTGCTATTGGATAGTAATGTGTAGTTGGGAATTGTATGTTACTTCGCCTTAAATACCTCATATTAACAGCCCCGGATCTTAAGCCTTTCATCAGATAGGGTAGCATCATGTGGGAATTACTTTTAAAGGTTGACAGAAATGATAATTAAGAAAAATAACTGCTATATCCTGTGATCATCGAAAAGTACAGGTTTGGTCATTTGTACCTTTAACTTTCATTGACTCGCCGAGATTTTTTTTTTCGTTGCTTACCTTATTTACCGTGCAGTGTTCGTATAGCTGATGGGTCGCATGGGGCTATCCAATTAAATCAACCGCTACTAAATTAATATTTATGTCCATTGCGTACCCGACCGTCGACCCTTAGTCCTCTTAAGTATTTTCGTTTCTTTTTTTAGTTTAATTAGATGATGGAAATTAACGACGTCCCAGACTTTGGCATGTCTGCGCAGGGTAGCCATCGGTGATGTTTGGTCACAGAAATCACCGATCCAAAATTCAGTTTATTTAATTACCTTTTTTTATTTTGGCAAATTACTCGTTAGGGATATCTTAGCTTTTACTCTAGTTTCATTACTATTCTGGACTTTCTTAGTTTCTGAGAGGTCGGATGATTTTTTTGAAATTCTAAATTAGAGTCTACTCTAACCTTCCGGGGATTCCGGGGTCTCCAAGGACTCAACCGGATACAGCGAGGAGGGAAATTTCCTTAAAGCTTTTGCCTTTCTGAAAAGTCCCTTGCGGGCACGGACTTGTTGTGATTTTGGAGATAACTTTTGAGTTTACGTATTTAAGTAAAACACCCTCATTCGGCATATGTGAACATTTTTGGATGTGAATTGTTATATATTTAAATTCGATCACTCGTCTGTGTAGTGAGTAGTACCTCAACCTTCCTTCTTTCGTTGGCGCCACTTTCTCCATCTTGTCTCTTTCTTCCTTCTTATTTCAAGATTTTTTAAAATTTGAACCTCCCCCCGGTTCTGAAACTCATGAAAGCATGCAATGTTCATATCACTTATTTCGATCGTATGTACTAACTCAGACATCGAGGGATACAATTCGTGGAGGTATTTCAGAACAACTTACTACCGTTTTACACTATACTCGTCCCACCATGGGAGGGACTGACGAGAAGGTACACTACGATTTCAGATTCCCAGAAACTGATTGTTGTTCATCGATCGTACAAACTATACCCATTGGTTACTGATTTCTGGTTTCTTTCTATCGATCGGTTATATGGTGTGTATGTATTAGTAGTTTGGGCTCACTAATTTTAAATAATCTTGATTTTTTCTTTCTCTGTATATACATATATATATATATACGCTTACATAGTTTGAAAATTTACGTGCCTGTTCTATTTGTTGTATTTCCACTTCTTGTGTCAACTTATTAAATAATATCAACCATTTCTCTATACGCGGATCTTAGTAAATCGAATTATTATCGATTATCGGATATATATATATATATATATATATTTCAATGTTGCAACCTTATTAAAAGAAAAAGAATTTTATTAGTCAGGGTTTTTGTTTATTTTGAGCCAAGAAAATGTGAATACTCATTAAATATGAAAAGGTTATGTAGAGAATTAAGTGTCGATGAAATACTAAGATTGATATTAGAATAAAATTTATTATATTGAGTAATATGAACATATATGAGCGAGCATGTACGTATAGGGCTCGGTATTTACCCTGGTTGTTTTAGGTTGCCATAGATTTTTGACACCCGATATTGACCAATTATTTGTGATGGTAGAGTATTACCGC
This sequence comes from Thermobia domestica, assembly GCF_964235325.1. Taxonomy (NCBI): domain Eukaryota; kingdom Metazoa; phylum Arthropoda; class Insecta; order Zygentoma; family Lepismatidae; genus Thermobia; species Thermobia domestica. Next base: position 186,382,219 of record NC_137459.1, read on the forward strand.
GTAACTAGTAATAAATAACACCTTACTGATTTGTTATTAATGTCCGTAACTATTAAATTTTTTAATACTATGTTAAATATTGCATGTAAATAGAACAAGTAACAGGTCGTAAATAACCCTAATCCGTATCAAAAGTTATTTTGCGAGACCATAGCGAAATCAGTGAATTATGAAACAGTGTGCCCTACATCCTTCCCCTACGACCGGAAACATAACTATTTGTCATTTGTCAGTTCAGTGACTCGAATCTCTTTACTCCACGATATAAACCCGAAATAAAATTCAGTGATCTTAATTTGAACTGAGATGTGGTTAATAATTTAGTAATATGAATACAGGACCTAGTGTAGGTCCAGAGACCTAGCTCCATTGAGATATCGTATAGTATTATGGAAATATGTTACCATTGTTTGGTACTGGATTCGATATTTTAAATATCATGAAATTTTGGTTTTTCATACCAAGTGCGTCAAGTGACGAAATAAAGTATATATATAATGTGAAGCAACTATTTTGTCTGTAGTTAAGAAAACGACTAACTACTCTCATGGACACCAATAATAGTGCATAGAGTTGATAAAGGAGTTATTATCGACGTGAGAAAAGGACTCATAAAATTGTCGAAATTTCCCCTCTTGGGACAGAGACTCAATGAAAATACTACCAAAGTTTTTTATGATTAACCAATTTTCTTTCTTCTTTCGCATTGATATGTACTCGTTTTGTACTGAATGTTAAATATGTTTAATGTTAACCTTTGTGTTTTTTTTCTGTCTCTCTCTCTCCTTCTTTCGTTTTGTCGATTTTTTTAAACGTAATCCAACTTTTAATGTATCTACAAAGAGAAACGTGTTGTTCGATATTGTTGAAAGTAACAGATTTCTCTGCATGCCTATGAAACATATATTTTTTTAAATTCATGTATCAAACTTTTCCTGTTATGTCAAACTAAGTTTTTTTGGAATGTAATAAATATCTATAGAAATGTAGTTAGGTTAGTTTAATTAAACTAAATGCAACCTGAAGTATACATTGTCCTGTATGAATGTGTGTGTGAGTGAAATGTAGGTTTAGTATTAAGTGCACCAATTCTTTTAACATATATGTGTGACTTACTGTAATTAATGGTAGTTGACAATTAAAGTCGTTGAAAGTCAATACTAACTCAATTTAAGTTGGCTCTATAAAGGAAGCAAAAAGGACGGAAATAGCCTGAGCGAATGATCATCATGGGAGAGCTTTGAAAGTCAAAATCTTCGACAAACATGTGTGTTACCTTTTTTTTATTTTGTTTTTCTCTGTGGTCAATTCTAGCATGCCGTTAACTTCATCATTTATACTTCAAGTACTGGATACTAGTCAAGAACTTTCGGAAATATTGAATATACTGTTAAATTAAACTTTCTCATCTATCTCAGAGCTAGATTGGGATAATTCGGTAGTTGGGGTTAAATGGATCTAGGTCTGGAGGTATGGGTTAACATGTGTCTACCTTTGATCACCTTAATATCAAATATTCACCCAATAGCTATTGGAAATGATCCCAATTTAATAATTATTCACTTTCCTTTACCATATTTCTCAAAATATCCAGTCACAGTTTCCCTCTTTCCTCATTTCCTTACTTACCTTTTCATCTTTCTTTTTTTTCTATCCCATCTTTCTCTCTTCTTCTTTTCTTCTTCTTCTACTTTTAATAAAACAGAAAAGGGGGTCGTGACTGGGAATTCTATATATAATAAACACGGCCATGTATTTATTTTATTTTATTTTATTTTTCTTCGGAAGTCCGATATAAAAGTTTTCTCATTTTGGTTGAACCTTGTAGGTTCGAAAGTAAGAAATGAATTATATATATAATTAGACAAAAGCGGATAGCTTCCCCCACCAGGGGCGAAGGGTTCCCACTCACGACTTACTCAATGCATCTCATTTGCACGATACAGGGCTTCCCACCCTTCTTTTGTTACGGAGCTTTCTTTTTGTTTCTTTTTCTTCTTCGCCCTTTACAGTTTTAGATTGGCGAACCGTAACAGGATTCATTGTTATGGAAACGGGGGTTTCTATGGCAACGGCCTTTTTCATATTGATATTCGTAATTGTAATAAGCAATAGGACGTACACTACTACTTCGCTTTCGAGACACACAGCCTGAGAGTTTTCGAGGAGCTAACTACTGGAAAAAATACATTTTTGAATCACTGTAATATATAAATTATTTTATAAAGAATGAATGCAACTATGTGTTCCTAATCATCACGGCCAAATTGCACTAAAACAAAATGGCTTTAGCTATATAGTTAGGCCTTAATCCAAACTGTGATGTTATCCTATTGCGTTCATTATAATGATATCCTAAGGGATAGTGGAGATCCGAATATTTGCGGGAAAAATGAGTATCTCACAAGTCTTTAAACTTACGGAGCCGAAATTCAGTATATTAACTCTTTATTGAAAATGAACAGAACGTCTCCTAGCATTTTTTAACATTCTCTTTATGGAGAGGGATGCACTTTCTACATATGATAAATATATAGTGGGTTAGTTTGTAAAAATAATCGGAAGCGATAGATATTAGTTGAGAAAGAAGAAATATAGCTGGGTTCTATTCCCGGCGAGAGCTCATGTGGTTCGGATTCACGTTAATCCGTACCCCATGCCGTAAGCGTCGGTGGACCACCGATTGGCAACTAGCGACATCTCGCCAAAAATTGACGGCCCCGCAGTGACGATCCGCGGTGACCTCTATTCCTTTTGAAAATTATACTACCAGCGGCCCACCAGTGGCAGAGAGGCGACAAATCGCCAATTAACCACAAAATAACTCCCCCAAAATATGTTCAATCGCCTATATGTGTGATTTGTTTACATTAAGGTGAATCTGAAAACACTAAAAAAAAGTACCAAAAATGTACCCAAGAGTGGGCTCGAACCACCAACCATATGATTAGTGGGAGGTGTTCTCCTGACTTCGCCACGGAGGCAATGAAGAAACGTCGCTTGTAAAGGGATAAATCGTTGAGATCTTTTTAATTCGGTCAATCAGAATGCTCCTTTAACCGTGTATATGAGACGATAACTGTTTGGAATATGATAAAATGATTTCGCCATGTAATTTTATTAAAAAAAAATGACGCGTGTCTATTCATTTATTTCATAGTTCTCCCATACTCACTTTCTAATGATCGACGACAGTTGCCATCTAAATTCATACAAATATCGCACTTATCTCAAGATATTTCACTTCATGATGCTGAAGCAGAGTTTATTCTTGACCCTCTGGGCTCAAATTAGGAACAATTCGTCAGGAAAAAATAATATATAATAATAATCTCATGTACGTGACTGGCAATATTTCGTCTTGGTCCCTTTGCGATTCTCCGTGACGAATCGAAGGAGCGCGGAGCAAAACGAAGTCCTCGGTGCTACGCGGTGGTAACTTTACCAACCCGACTCGAGATATCTGTTTCGACTCGACGAAACCCTGCCGCCAGCGGGACACTAGCTGCAATCCTTCGACTCGTCGCTATATTGATGATTGACGTTTACCAGCAAATGGGCCACTAGGTGTTGGCGACTTTTACGGCATGGGGTAGGTCCACTTCTCATATAGTCTCGCTGCTGAAACGTACGTTAAACTCAAAATCAACTCAATTCAACTCAACAAAAAATACAGTGCTTCTCATCATATATCCTTATATGCTTACCATGCAGTTTATAATAATTGCTGAAACTTGTTTATTATACGGAGCGCTTAGAGCACAGGGCAATCAACCCATAAAGTTGTGAGAAAAATAGACATAAAATTTGTAATGTAATCTTCTGTATGTTGGTCTACTTACCTTGATTTGGGACTTTCAAATTTCATCCGTTTTTTCACTAAAAAGTATCGATAATTCAACAAGGAAATAATTAGGCCATGATAATTTAATTGAAATTCATCGTAATTTTGCCCATGACAAACACTTTACCATTTTATATCATAAAGGTCAGATTCATCGTTATTGTAACAGAGCGGTGCTTGAGCGATTGAGCGTAGAAATTCATATTCCGATTAGTTAGAATTTGACAATTAGGTAGAATTTGAAATAAGATTGTAAATGATTGCCTCCATTGAGAGACCTTCTCCAATTCTCCTCATTACATCATTTTCTTTCTGGAGGGGAGAAGATCTTTCTTGTCACACTGAGCATGTATTGATTGAAATTGAAACATTTGAAAATTTTTCAAACTGGCCGGTGCTCGAACCCGGGTCCGCCGAACACAAGTTCAATACGCTAACCAATTACCTACCGCGTCACTTAATCATTTATCTAAACTTTTAGATACAGAGACTCACTTTAATATTCGGCCACCACATTGTACTGGCATTTTATTTTATATTATGAACTACGGTAAAGTAGAGTGATAATATTGTTTATGCTATGTGAAACCTCTATATTTTCTGCAACTTTTTACAAAAATTAAACTATAAAATTTTAACTCTTACGTACAAAAATCAGAACATTTCTTCTCAAACACAAAAATTATAATCACTTTAATATTCGGCCACCATATAATGTGGGACTTTCTTGTCGCCTTTTTGGATGCAAGGAAAAGGTTTTAATACCTAATTGAATACTCTTTATTGTGTACCACCTCCTTCAAGTGATTTTGCATATTTCCAGTTATTTTTGCGGTATATTCAGCAGCAATATTGGTCCATTCTTCTGTTAACCTTCTCCCAAGTTCCTCCTTTGATGTTACCGCCATTTTTCGAACTCCAGGATCGAGTTCATCCCACAAATTTTCAATGGGATTGAAGTCCGGACTTTGTGGTGGAGTTTCGATAGCTTTGGGGCAGTTGTACAGAAGCCAGTCACGCACAACATGCGCCTTATGTTTTGGGTCGTTATCGTGATAAAATTTAAAAGTCTCGCAGATTTCAAATTTGTCCGCACTCTTGTGTATTTCTCTTTTAGAATGCTCAGGGATTGTTCTTTTGTCATTTTAGCATTTATAAACCTGAGTTCATCCATACCGACAGCAGATATGCACCCCCAAACCATTATGTTACCACCACCATATTTGACTGTTGCTTGTAAATTCAGTTTCCTTAGTTCTTCATTCGCCTTTCGCCACACTATAACCCTGCTATCTGTCTTTAAAGTGTTGAATTTGCTTTCCTCAGCAAAAATAACGTCTTTCCATCATTCTGGTTCCTTTTGCACATAGATTTTAGCGAACTGAAGTTGTTTCTATCTGCACACTTTGTTGGCACATGGTTTCTTTGTAGCTACCTTTCCGTGGTATCCTTCACATCTCAGTACTTTCCGAACAGTCTCTGGGTCTACATCCTTTCCACACCCTTGCAACAATTCCGCTGCAATCTTCAGTGCACTTAATTTTGGGTTTTTGTTCACTTTTTCACAATCACACGTTTGTCTTGTTCATTTAGCTTGCTAGACCGACCTTTCTGCTTCACGGATTCTATCGTGTCTTCGTTCTTATAACGTCGCAAGATATCACCGACTGTACTTCGTGGTATATTCAAGAGACGGGCAATATACCTATTGAAATCCCCCTTTTATGACGAAAAATGACCAGCTGGCTCTGCTCAAAGATTGTGTTACAACTTTTTCGCCCCATTGGAAGTGTTATACTGCATAGCCAATACCCATTCACACTTTCTAACACGAAGATGAGAAAAGAGTTGTACATACGACGTTCCTTCCCCCACTCATATCGTTCTGTAAACTGGAGATACAGCAGTAAGATCATCAAGTCACTTTAGTGGCCGAATATTAAAGTGGCATAATATGAAGGCAGTTTGTAGAAACATAGCAGTTAGTTAGGCATAGTATGGATTTACAACTTTTACATATTAGGAAATAGTACACGAGACATGATAGGTGTTCCCTGTCATCGCTTAAAAATCCCTATGTATTTACATTAATGAGTCCTTTGACATAAATGACAACAATGTGGGGTGGCCGAATATTAAAGTGAGTCTCTGTAGTTACATACAATCGTTGCATGTAAGACTATACAAAATATTAATGCTCGTATAAGAAGACGTTCCTTATGAGTGTCACAATGACTTACTCGAGATTTCCTTCTTTAACTCAAAAACAAGTTATATAGACTTTCGTCAATGAGGAAAATATCACGAAACGATCTTGAAATTGAGACTACCTCATCGTTTTTAACTGCTCCCGATTTAAATTACCATTATTCTTCCTCATCGTAACTTCTAATTTCCAAAGAAGAAACGTGGACAGCATTTACGCCGATCCCAAGAATTTCAGTGTTGGCGAGCTACCCTAGCCAGCTGTTTGAAGTTGGTCATGTAAAATGTACAGAAAAATTTGATCAAGAGAAGAGAACCTAACCAACTCCTGCGGGGCTTTTAACCCGTTTCTACTACTACTCCTACTATTACTACTACTAATACTACTACTACTACTACTACTACTACTACTACTACTACTACTATTACTACTACTATTGCTATTTTTATTATTGTTATTATTTTTACTATGGATCTGTATAGTAAAATTGCAAGCTTATTTTAATGAAAAAAGTGTTATGAAAATTTTAAAGAAATGATTGGTAAATCACTTTCTTGAGTACTATTTTCAATCCTATTTCAATGAAAAAAGTGTTGTGAAAATTTAAAAATCCTTTGGCAGGGTTTGAATCCACGCCACAAACAATTTTCATTACTAGAATGTTGCCCTTGTACGCTCGGCCACGAGGGCCGACAGCACTGCCGTGTCGTGACAAAACGCTGTAACTTTGGCGAAGAAGTTTTGCGAAAATGAGCCTTAAAGTTTTCATCCGAAAATGTGATCTGTTTCGTGTAGAACCAGTGTAACTAGGCAATAATGGTCAACCAATCAATTTTCACCAAATTTAATCACACAACATGCATTTACGTAACAGTACATGTAACCACGTGTTTCCAAAGTCAAGATACACTGGTTCTACACGATACAGATCACATTTTGCGATGAAAACTTTAAGGCTCATTTTCGCAAAACTTCTTCGCCAAAGTTACAGCGTTTTGTCACGACACGGCAGAGCAGTTGGCCTTAATTTCCGCCTTATATGTAGGTCAAGACTTTTGATGTGCTATCTGTTTCGGCAAATAAGATCAAAGGATATCTGAAGTTCTTGAAATCCGCGAAAATGCAAGCCGGCAGACAGGCACGTAGTCAGGATTTCGTAATAGCTGGGGTCCGTGACGAAATATTGACTATCAAACTATGAAGAAATATCGAGTAAAAGGATATAAAAAAATGAAAAAGATATAGTCTTCCGAACTCGGTTCTTCTTGTTTTTTTCTTCTTTTTACTGTCTTTGTTTAATGTCGTTAAGGATAGCAACGAGAATTCTTTCGGCAGTGAAAACATCCTGCCGCGAAATGGATTAGTGTTACCGCGAAATTGAAAATTTCTTTAACAAGTGTCACTGGAATCTATATTGCCAGGTTCATATTATTAGGGATTATTGGTATTTCTTAAGTTCTACCGGAGAGTCTATCTGATCGTCATTTGTAGTCCATAGGATTAGCATGGAGCTAGATGGAATTCAGAATGCTCCGTTACAATAATATTCATTTCAACTTGACTCCCCCCTGTTTCCCCACACAAAGCTCCCCATAAGAAAGAGTAGCCAAACGTTTGCTGTAGCTTTATATTTTTAACGCTGATTCTTCTTTTTCTCGTCTCTTTTTGTTTCATCTTTCCTTATTTATTTTTTCATTTCTGGTCTCCAAAAGGGAAGGAGGGTTCGGACCACCGGACCCACCCCTTCGCTACATGCCTGCGCAGACATTATTTTCGCATTCTTTGAATTGCAATACGTGTAGAAAAAGAAAGTTCTATTTTATCTTCCGTAACTACTACTTCATTGTTTTATCTTTGTATGAGGAATTTCTGGTAGATTGTTAAATTATGAAACTCAAATGGCAGAGACACGGGTTCGAATCCGTCGTGGCAGCGCCGTAAATTAGATTTTTTCTGGGGGGCAAGCATTAATACGCGTATTTGCACCCTCTAGAAAAAGTCGTTTCCCTAATTCTTGGGCCCCCTTTTCCAGCCTTCTCTTACTCCTTATGGGCCCCCGGAGCCTGTGGGCCCTTCCGCATAGCAAGGTCTGTGGGGTCGTCAGTTATGGCTCTGGGCCCGTTCCATAAACGGCAAATTAATTAAGGGGACAATATCTACAAATCTGACAATAATATACGAATATATATTATTTCTAGGGCCCCTAACAGTAGACATTTTTTTTTTTTACTGAAATGGACCTACGACTCATTTTTGTTTTATTTACCTTTTGTGTGCTGTTCTGTTTATGTAATGTGGTGAACCTGTTTGATGCTTCACTTACAATTTCATGTTCATATTTGGAGTAAAACAATTTTGTCTTGAAATAAGCCCCCTCGAATGGAGGGGAGCTTCCCTGGGAGCAGTTGCCCCCCACAAGTTACGGCCCTGCGTCTTGCGGATATTTTTCTTAATTGGAAGGCATTGATTACGGAATTGATTTTGTAATTCTGTTGTTCCTTTGATATTATTATTATTGCAAAGTCGAGACTTGGCTACATATTTTATATTTTATGAATTGTTTGATTAGATTTCAAGTCTTTTTGTAGAAATAATAAAAACACTGCACTTTAAGGGGTTTTGGGGAGGGAAATGTTATCGTGTTGCTTTTCATTACTTTATTTGCGCGCTACACCAAGCCTGAATACCACATTTCACCTCTCTATATCTACTTAAAGTACGCTAAAGTTTTGATGATCATAAGAGATTAAGTGAATAAGTGATGAGATCGATGAACTTTGCGTATTAACAAGATTTACAGTACCAGGTTCTCGGAAAAGTCATGACGTATTCCGGTAAAATATGACAAATAATGATTTGTGGATATACTAAAGTTATTCGGATCATGCAATAGTTATGTCATGAATAGCTAAGATGTTGAGCGACTTGTGTATTAATGTTGCTCTTTGTCTGGTTTGGTTTTACAGATTTGATCAGAGATACCGTGGTTCATTAAAAACTTGACGCACGACCCACTGACTCACCACCCTTTGTGACCCACACAGACCCATGATCCACCACCCACCGTGGCCCACTCTGACCCACTATCAACCATGATCCACCACCCGCCGTGGCCCACTCTGACCCATTATCAACCATGACCCACTCCGACCCACGACCCACCATGAAGCACTGACCCACCAAACACATCGTCATCAACTCTGACACATGATCCACGGCCTCTTCTCTACCGACTTGAGAGTTTATACTTGTAATAAAACCAGGTTGTCAAATTCTAACTAATCTGAGTTTAAATTTCTACAGTCAATCGGTCAAGCACCGCTCTGTTACAATAACAATAGGTCTGATGTTTACGATATAAAATGGTAAAGTGTTTGTCATGGGCAAAATTACGATAAATTTCAATTAAATTATCATGGTCTAATTACTTCTTTGTTGAATTATCGATACTTTTTAGTGGAAAAACAGATTAAATTTGAAAGTCCCAAATCAAGGTACGTAGACCAACATATAGAAGATTACATTACAAATTTTATGTCTATTTTTCTCACAACTTTATGGTTTGATTGCCCTGTGCTCTAAGCGCTCCATATAATAAACAACCTTCAGCAATTATTATAAAGCGCATGGTAAGCATATATGGATATATGATTAGAAGCACTGTGTTTTTGTTGAGTTCATTTTGAGTTTAACGTCCGTTTCAGCTGCGAGGCTATATGAGACGTGAACCTACCCCATGCCGTAAAAGTCGCCAACACCTAGTGGCTCATTTGCTGGTAGGGGCCGCGGTGGCTCAGTGGTAGAGCGTTCACCTCTGGTGCTAGGGGTCCCGGGTTCGATCCCAGCCCCCGCCAAGTGAACTTTGTGGTGGACAAACACCGTGTGCGTGGGTTTTCTCGGGGTTCTCCCGTTTCCTCCCACTTTCTTCATTCCACCATTTCATTCATTACTCATCATCACTGTCTCCTTTAGCCAAACCGGCATAACCGTGGAACGTAAAACTAAAAGATTTCATTTTTTCCCATTTGCTGGTGAACGTCGATCGTCAATATAGCGACGAGTCGAAGGATTGCAGCTAGTGTCCCGCTGGCGGCAGGGTTTCGTCGAGTCGAAACAGATATCTCGAGTCGGGTTGTTGAAGTTACCACCGCGTAGCAGCGAGGACTTCGTTTTGCTCCACTCTCCTTCGATTCGTCGCGGAGAATCGCAAAGGGACCAAGACGAAATATTGCCAGTCACGTACATGAGGTTATTATTATATATTATTTTTTCCTGACGAATTGTTCCTAAATTGAGCTCAGAGGGTCAAGAATAAACTCTGCTTCAGCATCATGAAATGAAAAATCTTGAGATAAGTGCGATAATTGTATGAATTTAGATGGCAACTGTCGCCGATCATTAGAAAGTGAGTATGGGAGAACTATGAAATAAATGAATAGACACGCGTCATTTTTTTTATAAAATTACATGGCGAAATCATTTTATCATATTCCAAACAGTTATCGTCTCATATACACGGTTAAAGGAGCATTCTGATTGACCGAATTAAAAAGATCTCAACGATTTATCCCTTTACAAGCGACGTTTCTTCATTGCTTCCGTGGCGAAGTCAGGAGAACACCTCCCACTAATCATATGGTTGGTGGTTCGAGCCCACTCTTGGGTACATTTTTGGTACTTTTTTTTAGTGTTTTCAGATTCACCTTAATGTAAACAAATCACACATATAGGCGATTGAATATATTTTGGGGGAGTTTATTTTGTGGTTAATTGGTGATTTGTCGCCTCTCTGCCACTGGTGGGCCGCTTGCAGTGTAATTTTCAAAAGGAATAGGGGTCACCGCGGATCGTCATTGCGGGGCCGTCAATTTTTGGCGAGATGTCGCTAGTTGCCAATCGGTGGTCCACCGACGCTTACGGCATGGGGTACGGATTAACGTGAATCCGAACCACATGAGCTCTCGCCGGGAATAGAACCCGGCTATATTTCTTCTTTCTCAACTAATATCGATCGCTTCCGATTACTTTTACAAACTAACCCACTATATATTTATCATATGTAGAAAGTGCATCCCTCCCCATAAAGAGAATGTTAAAAAATGCTAGGAGACGTTCTGTTCATTTTCAATAAAGAGTTAATATACTGAATTTCGGCTCCGTACGTTAACGACTTGTGAGATACTCATATTTTTCCGCAAATATTCGGATCTCCACTATCTCTTAGGATTTTATTATAATGAACGAAATATGATAACATCACAGTTTGGATTAAGGCCTAACTATATAGCTAAAGCCATTTTGTTTTAGTGCAATTTGGCCGTGATGATTAGGAACACATAGTTGCATTCATTCTTTATAAAATAGTTTATATATTACAGTGATTCAAAAATGTATTTTTTTCCGGTAGTTAGCTCCTCGAAAACTCACAGGGTGTGTGTCTCGAAAGCGAAGTAGTAGTATACGTCCTGTTGCTATTATTACAATTACTAATATCAATATCCAAAAATGCAGGTTCTTTTATCACTTAGAGATATTCATCTCAGGTAAGTAAACAGAAACAAATGAAAAAGGGAAATGGGGGCCTTGAAAGTAAAACGTAAACAAATTGACCAGTGTTCAGAAGAATATTTTTAAATCACGCTCGGCCCTACCCATAGGAGCTAAATACGCGGTTTTGGTAATTGGAGTTATGCGTTTCTCGCCACGTAGCACAAATATAGCAAAAATGAAGTGTCTGGTACTGGCGATTTACGTGGCCGAAAGTACTAGCGCAATGAGCTAGTAATTTTAATTGCTTGTGGTGTGGGTTCAAACCCGGGCACAGTGTGACATTTTGATGATCTAGGAGGAAAAATCCATTTTGCGAGGCTTTTAATATACATATAACTGCTAGTTATTCCAATAATAGAATAACCACAATTTATCAAAACAACATTTGTTTCCAATTCTGTTATTTAATCTAGCCCATAGATAAACCAAAACTTGTCTGAACACCCGCTCGGTGGTTTCGCATTGAGAGTTCGAAAATGTATGATGCGACTTCGCTTGCCTAGTGTGTATCACACGAGTCGTGTAACAGCAACAGGAAAGTGGGCATGTATTGGTGGTCATATTACGTCTGTTTTGAATTGCAGTGTTTCATTTCAAAACATTTTGTTCGTTCTGAAAAAAGACACGGAAAACTGTAAGTGTTAAACACACAATTATATTGAAATGTAAAAAAAGAGCTTTGACTTTTAGTATATTATTCCGCATTATTTCAGTGCTAAATTGTATGTAAGTTATTGCTGAGAATTTAGACCTTTTAAAAGTGAAAAGAGCTGTTGCGTAAATTTGCGCACTTAAAGGATTTTCGTTTCTAATTACAATGGCGCTACATATTCCCTGTCACAGTTTATTTGAGATATGGGTACAGAATTCAAGTTCGACGAGATTTGATGCCTTACTGATGCACGTTGAGCGATCAGTTGGCTACTCTCCATTATCTGATAATGATTTATCATCTATTAATTCGCCACTTAGGACTTTCAGTCACAAACTTGAAGTGAAGTGGAAGACAGCTCAAGACATCTCGAAAATTTTCTTCAAAATAATTCCTCCTGGCTTGAAGGAAGTCATCAATTCCCTTACCTCATGGCATCGCAGCCTAGTACACCACAAGGTCATGTTGAAAGGCCACACAAATTCTTTTGTGACTGCAGCCAAAAGTCAAAGAAATGTAGAGTGAAGATTCTCATTGAAGAAACGAGCCATGAAGAACTATCGTTGGCCATTTAACTAAAACTTAGACAAAAAAAAAAAGAGGGATTCTGCTTCAATTGTGAGTGAACTTTCAAGTGCTTCTCCCCAGAGAGGAACTAGGATGAAGAAGTCTCGTCTTGTATTCTTCCTATTGGCGTTCTTTCGGAGGAAGAACAAGAGACCAGAAATAAACACCACAGGTAATACAGGGAATTGTTAACGAGGAATACATCAAGAACTAATACAAATAGCAATCTACTCCACAGACTTCTCATTATCTCTGATCCAGTCATTGGAAGTTACAGATTTCCTCCAAAAACAAAACACAGTCGTATCGACGGATAGGTACTTGATTTATTGGATTAGCCTTCTTTGGACACTTTCAACGAACATCGATCTTCATCAGATGATTCTTCGGCCAACTAACTAAGCAGTAACGGTTCAAAGGGTGAAATGTAAAGAATTTATAAGTCAATATAATGTTTGACTGTCCAAATAGTTTTATAGTCCAAATTATGTTATATTTTGTGTTGGGTTATATTTATATAAAATGGAATTTGTGATAAATGAAAACACAGGGGAGAAAGAATAAATATTGAACAAAAATGGTGAGAAACAGGACATCAAAAAGTAGTCAGCATATTAAATATGTAATTGTTTTTTGTTTATTTTTTATTTGTTTCTTTGTTCTATTCTCAGCCTGTTTCTTTTTTCTTCTCAATTATGCGAGTCCACTTTGCATGACGAACTTTATGTTTCTCCTTTTTCTTTAGTAATAAAAATAATAAATTATAAATTAATAAAATGAGAAAATTAGTGGCATGGCTTAAACTAATAAGGTATCGTGCCAAAAAAGCAGCCTCGCCTCATACTGTTGGGGTTTCAAAACAAGAAAAGAAGAAAGAAAGAAACGAAATAAAAGAAAAACAAGCATAGAGAGAACAAATTGTGTAATGAAAATGGAAAAGGCTGAAAGTGACACAAACTAAAATTTCCCGTATTCAATAAAAACTTCCTAAAACTGTACTTTATCCTTTAAAAATGTATAAAATTCATTAAAAATACAAAATATATTTTTATTTGTTTTTCAAGATTTGTTTTTTTATTGTACATAATATAACTTGATTTTGCATGTGAAAAGCTGAAAGTGCCATCATATCTTTTTTTGGGAAACGCTGTAAGTGCCATACCTTGTTAGTTAAAAGGCTGGAAGTCCAGCGCTCATTACACGTAAAGGATGAATGTTCGTAGTGGTTTGAAAAAAATACGGAATCCTTAAAAAAACCTCAAACAACTACAAACAAATGTATTTCAAAATTAAATACAAAAGTAATTAAATAAAAGTAATTTGTTAGGCCTACTTTGTTTCATTTTTGCCCTATTTATGTTTTCTACTTTAGAATGTAAAGTTTTTAGAAGATATTACAAATTAATAATCTTATACTTGAAATAAAAAAGACTCGCATATACATATTGTCTCTCTCTTTCTTCTCTCCTATCCTCCACCTTCTCCTTCTAGTAGTCCGCTAGAAGTCGTCTTCTGCTTCCTCCTGATTGTCGTCTATTTTTTGCCCCTCCACCGCAGACTGCGGAGGTCCATGAACAATGGCCCTGTAGAATGCCTTGTCTTCTTCTTTCTCTAGGTATTCTATCATTCCCTCTAGATCCTTTTTCGTTTCTTGAGATATCTTGCATTTAAACTGAATTTTTGGTAACTCATCCACATCGGGAAGGTCTTCAAGATTTGCATTTTTCTTTAAAACATCTACCTTGTCCCAAGTTACCATATTATCATTTTCCTTTGCCAACACTGATGCCCCTTTTACAATACCAGCATTCTTGTGCGAAATACGAAAATGTGAAATTTTACTGATTCCAAGGTTTTTAGTGTTGAGGTACTTGTTAGCAAGCTCTTTGAAGTCAATAATATCCTCAGATTTCATCGAAACAACAGTAAAGGGGTTTTTGACACATGCAGTAGCAACAACATGTTCAAGATCTTTTGAGACCATTGTTTTGCATGTTTTGCGCCGCTTTTCAATGAGACCGAAGTCCCGGTCGCAGTTCATGTAACTATGTCCACTAACCAAGTACTTAAAATCTATCGAGCGATAAAACCCTTTTTTTACCAAGTAAATTACTGCTATTAGGAGGAACTGGTACTTGTTTTGTGCTCCACAGTTGTCACACCATAAAACTAACCTTCTTCTTGTTAACAAGGCCTCAGAAGTGACAACGTTGAAGAAGCAGGATGATATCTCATTGGCCCCTCGACCACCAATCTCTTCGTGCCACATACACATGTATGCAGACCCATGGTTACACACATGAATTCCCAAGTTGTAACATGAGAGCTGCCGGCAGTAAAAAATATCACTGTGTGTGAGCATTGGTACAAACATTACTTGTTGCAAGTCCATACATAAGCAGTTATTATTACTACTTGGAAGTTGTGATGATACAATGTCTTCCTTCATACACGCTTGTGCTTTTTCTGCTTTTCTATGGTGTAACTCCTGCTTTACTTTTATGGCATTTCTGGCTTTTTCACTGACAGCTGCTGCAATTTCGACTTTAAACAAGTCACATTTCTTACAAGTGTATGTTGCTAAGCATTTGAATTTTAGTTTGGGAAAGTCTTGTTGAAAAACTTGAGCATAGTATTTGTAAGTTACTTTAGTTGTTGGATTTTGGGCTTTGAAAGATAAAAAACATACGGTTTTTGTTTAGGTCCGGGGATAGAAACTCATTTGTTGTTCTGTTACGGGAATAGTGGCTTTCATACCTGGGAAACGAATTAATGTGGTGCCGAACTAGATTTCGATCATTTTATGTGAACTTAACTTTATGTTTATGTGAATGTGGATTCTGACCTCTAGTATCTTTGTAAACCAGGCAACCTTTTTTTTTTTGTTTGAAGAGTTTGCAGTTTCCTGGGAGTTACTCCGAAAATCTGACGAAATGTTTTACTACACATTTGAACATTTTTACCCGAACCATCTGGCACACAGTAAGTAAAACTGCAAGAACGCCTACTTTCCGCTGGGTCATCGTAATTTCCATGACGCCTACGGCCGACAGGTACAAGTTGTATATGGTTTAGTAAGTAGGTACCTTGGTTTTGTTCATTAACTTTGTAAAAATCCATGAACAGTAACTGTTTTTGGTCATGAGTCAAGTTTTTACAAAAGTACTTACATAAGCAAGTGGCGACATCAGGGAGGGTAGGTTTACCAGGTACGTTTTTTCCTTTACTAGTCGTATAAGGCAGTCCTTTTTCTCGTGCTTTCCTCCTCTCTTTTTGAACGTGGGCTTTCTTTGGTGGAGGGGTTTGATTTTCACTCATTTTGAAATCACAGCAAACGTAAACTTTTCACAAAACACACACTTTAACAGCAAAAGCGCACAAACTATTCGCAGTACGCGAAAACGCAGGAACACTTGTTATTCGCACACGCCCCTCCTACCCTGCCGATAGAAAATGGCACATTCATCATGGCGGGTGGCACTTTCAGCCTTTTTCACTGACGGCCAGCGGGCGCTTTCACGCTGCTGCTCCTTGTGACTGCTCTAGAAACTAGTAGGAATTTTTCTGGCACTTTGGACCTTCTCTACGTTATTGGCAATGTCGTTTACAACACATTCCATGCAAAAAATCGATTTTTTATTTTTTGGCACTTTCAGCCTTTTCCATTTCCCCTACACAATTGGTAAGAGGCAGTTGCGTCTGCCATGAATAAGACCAAAAGCACTTGGACAAAGCAGGGGTAAGTAGAGACTAAAAACAAGTTTCCATGCTTTGTTTCAATAACTAATGGTCATTCCTGTTTTTACAATCAACTTTCCTCTCGTTGTCTTTATGTGAACAACCCTGTCTTCCTTTTTATTTAACGTGTGTCTACGAAAGTTGTTATTGTTGCCGTGGATTTGTTACTACTATTTTTATAAATACAGGGTTCAATAGCATGGGTTCCATTATTTCTACTACTGTACTCCAGAAACGCACCTTACGTCACTTTAACGTGACAGATTCTTGACTAAATAATTTTGTCCTAGATTGGCAAAATGTCACACTGCGCTGGGCCAAGGAAAGTTTTTCTATATTTTATTTTTAAAATTTTCAAAAAAATTTTCATTAAAATAAGATGAAAATAATACTCAAAAATGATTACGTTACGTGTGCAGGTTTGCTATACGAATCCACAATATAAGTAGTAGTAATAGCAGCGGGAGGAAAAGGAGCAGGTTAGAAGCCCCGCAGGGCTCGTTTTGTCCCAGCTTGACTGCCATGATATAAATTTAACCTCAACTGCTTCTTCAATTTTCTTCTTCTGTTGACCCACGACCCACTGACCCACTCAGAAAACACGATCTATTTCACCCATTGACCCACTCCAACTCTGGATTTGACACCACCTAGAAGGTGGAAGACCAAAAATTGCATGCTCACCATATTTTATTATTTTACTTCAGGTAAGGGAAGAACACACGAATAGTGTTTGTGATTCTTACTGTCTTCAATGTTTCTGTGTTTTTGTCCTTGTTCTTAGAGTTAGTGAACAAAATGTAAAAGTGAGTAAAACGCGTCAAAATAGGAAACAAGGTACTGAGGAAGGTTCGTTAAATAAGCTAACTTAAAAGAAAACTAATTCAGTGCCCTGAAACACCAGATTCAAATCAATATAAGTATCTGTCCAATGCAGTGCCGTGAAAAATCAGGGCCCGAGGCGAGAGCATACGGCAGCACCTCCATACATATGAGTTGTCAATATAAAGTTGACTTCTCTGGTCTATTCTTTCTGCATAATACTTTACTCCTTTTCATGACTGAAATCAGAAAGTTTCAGCATTATTACACTGGAATCGTAAAACTGTGTAATTACTGAATTCACTGCAGCTCCATTTTTCCTTCTCCCAGAACAGTGATGTCTTAGAGTAGTGGCATAAGCGTTAGTTTCATAACGTTGGGAACGCAAGTTCGATTCCGACTGTGGCAATTCAGGAATTTTTTATAATTTGCAATACTGATACTTCTAATGTATTCTAACATGATAAATATTCAATTTCTCTGGGTCTAAGAGTTGAAACGACTTCATTCACAGGCGAAATGCCAACAAAACAAAATTACGTCATCCGTATCAACTTTCACTCGTAACTGTCTGGGAAGTAACGTGTTTGGACAAGAAATGATGAAGACATAAGGGCTAAACACGTTCTTACTGCTGTAGTATGGGCCAAAATGAGTTCCAAGGAATTGTTCCTAGTTTTGCACAAACTGCAAATAGTGATCGAACTTACAACGCTAGTCACGGGAATGATCTTATTTAAGATGTCACCTCACCTTTCTACCTAGAATGGTGAAACAAAATGCATTACTGTTATCAGTTAACAAGTATTTATATTCCATTTCTTGTTGTCATATAATGATAATTCTATCTGTTAATCTATAAAAGTAATAATATTATTGCGTGTATGTGTAAACCTAAGAAACATCTGAGATACTGTATATCTTTTCTGTTCCTATGAATACCTTCGACTATGTTACTTTTTCTTTCCTTCTGTAATAATAATAATAATAATAATAATAATAATAATAATAATAATAATAATAATAATAATAATAATAATAATAAAGGAATAACATAATTACAATACGAATTACATAAACAGTATCTTCCCATTCAGAAAAATTAATAATTATAACGACGGGATTTGAACCCAACATTTTTTAAAAAACAAATCGCCCCAAGCAGGGGATTGTTTGCCACTGGCACTTCGTCCTTTCGACGTATTCCAAACTTTGCAGGGACATGAACACAGAAATACTGAGGACAGTTAAAATTCCGACCTTGGTCTTCAGAGGAATTCGAACCCCTAGTGGATTGCGCCTCATGATCAGAAGCCGAACGCCCGAGATCACTCGGCTAGTGCCACCAGCTCAATTTGTCACAAGAAAATAAACTAATAGTTATGGAACGTAAACATAGAACTGCATTTCTACACGTGTTGATAAAATTCAAAGAATGTGAAAATAATTCCTGTTGTCTTTTTTTCTTTGGAAATTGGAAGTTATGGTAAAGACGAAATGTAATGTAAATCGGGACCATCCCTGCAAACGATGACCAGCGCCGTAACTTAGATTCTTTTCTGGGGGTTCAAGTATTAATAAGCTTATTTGGCCCCCTAGAAAAAATTGTTTTTCTAATTCTTGGGCTCCCTCTTTCCAACTTTCTCGTAATCTTGATGGGTGGCCCGGAGTCTGTGGGCCCTCCCCCATGGCAAGGACTGTGGTTCCGTTAGTTACTCCTTGGGCCCATTCCATACATGACAAAATTACTAAGAGGACAGTATTGATAATTCTCAAAGCCTACGAATAAATATTATTTCCAGAGCCCCTAATAGTAGACATTTTTTACTGAAATGGATCCACGACTCATTTTTGTTCTATTTACCTTTCGTGTGCTGTTTTCTTTATGTAATGTAGCCACCCTATTTGATGTTCCATTTCTAATTTCATGTTCGTATCGTATATGGACTAAGAAAATTTTGGGCCTCCTCGAACGGCAGGGAGCTTCTCTAGGAGGGCAGTTGCTCCCCTGTTCCTCACAAGTTACGGCTCTGCCGATGGCGATGCCTGAACTTGTAGAACTTTTCGTGATATTTTGCTCATTGAGGACCGTCTATATAACTTGTTTTTGAGTTAAGCAAGGAAATCTCGAGTAAGTCATTAAGACACTCACACAAATTGCTTATATTTTATTGTTTATATTTTTATTTATATTTTGTTTATATTTGTTTGTTATATTTGATTATCTTGCTTATATTTTCCCATGAAACGATTTTAACTAAAGTTCGTTCAAGGAACGTTCAGTACCTCATGTAAACAAATACACGTGGTGATGGCTTTATTTCATTGGTTACAGAGCCTATCAACATCCATGCGGTAGAAGAAAATAGTCCATCATCAAGTACGCTCTTTTTTAAATGTTTTTGTTTCTTATAAAGCAATTTCCTTCTAGAAATGCAATTTCCTTACAATTAAATAATAGAAGTAAGCGAATTACAGTTTACAATATGGCCGCGTGCGGGGAATATGTAAAACATCGACAGGGTAAACCGTTGCGTAGTGGTGAAAAACGTATTGTTCTCAATGTTTTCCATAAGCTGTGTGAAAAACATCCAACGCTAGCCATAAAAGACATAGTGAAATTAACTGCAGAATTTACTGGTGTGTCTGTGTTTAGTGTTAATGGTGCTCGTAGTGAAAGATTAAAAAAAGGAATACTGTCAACTCCCGGGAAGAAACATAGACGTGAGAAACCAGTATTGGAAGTTCAGTGTGATGAATTTGTAAGAACTGCTATTCATAGAAAAGTTCATCAATTTTATGTGAGAAATGAACCACCAACAATCAATAAAGTGCTGTCCGCTGTAAACATCGATACAGATTTACCTAATTTCAAAAGAACGACTTTTTATACTCTACTGTGTGAAATCGGGTTCGAATTTGTCCGCAGAAATCGAAAACAAATAATCATTGATCGTGAACATATAGTACACTGGCGGAGGGAATACCTAAGGAAAATTCGTTCCTACAGGCAACAAGGTAAAAAAATATATTACCTTGATGAGACTTGGGTCAATGAAGGTCATACGACAACAAAAGTGTGGGTTGACTCAAGTGTAAAAGATAGAAAGCAAGCGTTTCTTTCAGGTTTGAGCACCGGCTTGAAAAATCCTACAGGAAAGGGGAAGCGCCTGATTCTCCTACATATTGGAAGTGAAGACGGTTTTTTGGAGGGAGGGGTCTTGCTTTTTGAATCCAACAAAACGGGGGATTATCATGATGAGATGACAGGTGATGTGTTTAGCAATTGGTTTCGAAACATTTTGCCGAAACTCGAACCTAACAGTGTGATTGTCATGGACAATGCGCCATATCACAGTGTAAAGTCAGAGCGCATTCCAAACAGATCGTGGGTCAAAAACGATATTATTGAATGGATGGGAAATAAAGACATACCATACGCAAAAGACATGATAAAAGACGAGCTAATTCAGGTGATAAAAGCAGCAAATGTAAAATCAAAATATGATAAATATATTATTGACAGTATGGCAGAAAACGCTGGCCACACTGTTTTAAGACTCCCTCCCTACCATTGTTTCTTTAACCCGATTGAGTTGGTGTGGAGTCAGGTCAAGGGTTATGTTAGAAGTAATAATACCACGTTCAAAATCAAGGAAGTTAAGAGCTTGGTTCAAAAGGGTTTGGAGCAGGTAACAGCTGATAAGTGGCAAGAGTGTATTAAACACGTCGTAGGCGAGGAGGAAAAATTCTTAGAATTGGATGGGATCTGTGATTCAGTTGTTGACCGTTTGGTTATAAATGTTGTTGACGACACCAGTAGCAGTGAGAGCGAGGACACGGATATGGAAGGGATTCAACCCATGTCAGATTCGCAATAGGTATGTTAACATGTTTTTATTTTTCGCTTTTGTTTACTTTTAAAACCACAATCAAATCATCAAATAGCATTATTGTTATTTTAATCGCGAGTAGGGAAACAAACAGAAATTCCAACTTTAATATGTAGTAATTATTTCTTGCTTTTATAATGCAAAATAGCCATGTTTGAAATTAATCGTTTCGTCTGCAAGATCACAATATTTCTCGTGGTGGTATTGTTTTGTAAACTGCGTGGTACAAGCACGTGCTTCTCGAACGAAGCGCTGACCGACAGCCAATCATCCGATGACTGGCGGAGTAATACCATTCTGCAATGTTTACATCAGGATCAGAAGATTCGTTGAATGAAGAGTAGATATTAGTTTGGGTGGAATGTTAAGTGGCGCGGTAGGTGAGTGATGCCCTCCCCGTTGGTCTTGTTGCTAGCACATGCCTTTTGATGTACGGGGTCCTGGGTTCGATTCCCGGTGGGAGAGCTTTTGTGATTTTAACTGTTTTCGATATTTCTGTGTTCGTTTCCCTTTGCTATAGGTAATTGGAAAAAGCAAATTAAACGAGTAAACCAAGTAAAATTAGTAGTAAGTAGTTCAAGTAAGTTACTGAAAGACGTTCGGTGAGTCAGTCAACTTTTTTTTTTAAAAAAAGTGGTTAGCGCATTGAGCTATTTTTGGTAGACCCGGGTTCGAACTTCGGCCAGGCTGAAACTTTTTCAAGTGTTTTTGTTTCAATTTCAATTTCAATTTAACTTCATACTCAGTGTGACAAACAAGATCTTCTCTTCTCTAGAAAGAAAACGATGTTGGAATAAGGAGAATTGGAGAAGGTCTGTCAATGGGGACAGTGATTTACAAACTTATTTCCAGCAGTTGTTCTAGATTTGATATTTTCGTCTACTTTCAAGTATTTTCTGATTCATGTGTGATCAGTGCTTTTATTTCTTTGAATTACAGTATATAATGAAATAATACATTACATACACAGCAATATTGAGATTAGCATATGTTGTTCATTGAACAACACGCTCTGAACCAGAGAGATTGATCTCAGAATGGAGAAATGTTTTCGTGCGTCATCTACTCACAATTTTACTTGCATAAAGACTTGACTCAGTGCTACCAACTGCTGTCAGTGCCGAGAAAAGTTACGTGTAAGTTGGGTTGCATCTGTCTAGGCGTTCCCGCAACTGCAAATTACCTGGACCCCAAGTAATGGAATTAGAGCACTTAGGGGGAAGATACTTTTGTAAGTGGCTGTACATTATTAGGATCACGGAATGAGATTTGTAATATTGTGTTGCTAGTGCATCCGTCTGTCTGTTACTCCTCACGATAACTCTTGAGGGAATGCGAATTTTTAAATTCTGCTTTTTTTGCAATACATAGCTAGATCAAATACCTTGGCAAAGTTTGCTAACAAATCAATTCGTTCAAAACTTAATGGGTAACAAAGACTTTAAACGTGGCTGTCTATAATTCATATTGAATATATGTAAGGGAAATTATGAATTCTATTTCTTGCAGTAGGTAGCTAAAGCGATTATTTTAATCAAGTTCGCTATGGAGTCAATCCCTTAACGTATTGAAGGTTAGCACCAACTTCAACGTGGTTATCTATATAGTCTCAATCCCAAATAATGTAAGCGATTTTGTAAATTATGTTTCTTGCAACAAATAGCTGGAGCAATTACCTCCACCGAGTCTGTTAATGCAGTCGATCCATTAACATATTAACGGGTGCATCTTTAACGGTAGCTATATATATCCTATATCTCACACATGTAAGCAAAGTTTTGAATTCTGTTTTTTAATAGATAGCTATAGCGATTATCTTGGCTAACTTCATTGATGGAATCAATCCGTTAACTGATAGCGATGTTTCAACGGTGAGTATCTAGCCCATACTCAACATATGTAAGTGATTTTTTTAAAAAATCTATTTACTTGCCAAATATAGGAAGAGCGATTGTGTATGTCGTGTTTCCTAGTTGAGTCAATTCTTTAATATGTTAACGGATAACAACGACTTTAACGGGGATAACTATAGCCCATATCCCATATATGTAAGCGAAGTTTCAAATTATGTTTTTAGCAGTAGAAAGCTAGGGCAATTATCTCGTCTGAGTTTCTTAGTGGAGTCAGTTTGTTAACATCTTAACAAATAACAGTGACTTTCACAGTGGCTATTTATAAATTTTGGCCTTTGAATTATAGCTAAAGCGATTACTTCTACCATGTTCGTTAATTTAGTCGATTCGTTAATGTTGTAATGGGTAACGACGACTTTCACGACGGCTATTTATAACCCAAATCTTATTCATGTAAGCAAACTTTTGAAATCTGTTCTTTTGCAGTCGATAGCTTGAGTGATTATCATGGCTGAATTTGTTAGTGGACTCAATCTGTAAACATATTAATGGGAAACGGCTACTTGAACGTTTCCAATCAATAGTCCATATTCATTCATGTAAGCCAAATTTTTAAATCCAGTTCTTGCAACAGATAGATAGAGTAATTACGTCAAAGGGTTCGTTATTAGTCAATCCGTTAACAGATTAACAGTAAATGTCTACTTTAACGATGCCTATTATAGCTCATATTTTATAGATAGAAGTAAATTTTTGATATTTGTTTTATGCGATATATAGATAGAGCGATTGTCTCGGTCGAGTTTGTTAGTGGTGTAAATCCGTTAACATATTAATGGATAACGGCGACTTTAACGGTGGTGATTTCTAGCCTATATTCATAAATGTAAACGCTTTTTTAAATTCTGTTTTCTCCAACTAATAGTTAGAGCAATTACCTCCACCTAGTTCGTTAATGGAGTGAATCCGTTACTGTAGAAACGGTTAATGGAGACTAACCCATGCATACGAATTAATTATTTAATTGTGTTTTTGCGACATATAGTTACAGCAATTGCCTCGATCGATTTTGTTAATAGAGCCGATTCGTTAGCATCGTAATGGGTAACGGTGACTATAATATTGGATTTCTGTAGCTACCCCATGTATGTAACCGATTTTTTAATTGTTTCTTGCAATAGAAAGCTAGAGCGATTATTTCGGCCAAGTTTGGTAATAGAGTTAATTCATTAAGTTCGGTAAGAGATGTAATTTCCATGCTAATCTGTTCCCTTTTACCATTTCCTTGACATTTTAATGACTTTATCTTCCGTAGTGGAGGCTTTAGGGGAGAGTCGTAAGATAGAAATTCCAAGCAATTAGGTGAATTAAAATTCAAGGTATGATATGAAAATCGCATATAATTATCGCTCCTTTTCTTACAGGATACTGAACCAGATTTATTTTACTCAGTGCCGTGGTCTTATGGTACTCTTGGTTTTCTGACTGCTGTGGAGATAAAAGTTGTTCCTGCTCTCAGGTATATCATCTATAATTATTTACAAAACACTACGATATTAAACTAACATAAATATTTTCTGTGTCATACAAATTATGCAATTTTACTCTCGTATTGATAGTTCACTCGTAGTATAGCTTGTCCTGATAGAAGTACAAATTTACATACATACTTTCTGTTTTACTCAACGAATGATCACCAGTTAATATATTTGTTACTACTTTTGTGTGTGTGCGTGTGTGTATGTTATGACTTAGTAAACAATGTAAGACATTTAATATTATGCAGTAGTTTATCCAGAATTTTGTAACTTTTTACGTTTACTAGAAATTTTTATAGGGTAGGCTAAGTTTACAATTACTTCCAAAATATATAATATCACGCACTGCTAGTTGCTTTAGAAAATTTGCATGTGTTTGAGATATTAGGACTGCGAATGTCCATCAAAATGAATACGGAAATACTTTATGGATTTTCTTAAATCTCCACACTTTTTCCCCCCCTCTTACCATTCAATGCTTTATTGTGAAACATCAAACTGAAGAAATAGTGAAAAGAAGATGTATATGTGTGAGAGTTTGTGAAATTCAGAAACTTCAATCATAGACTTGAAGTCTTGGACAAGCACGTGGAATTCAAACCATAGTTAAATTTTGAATCAGAGGTGCTTAATGTTACCTGTTTCCGAATCCAGAGATTTTCTTTTTTGGTTATTGTTTCTTTCTATTAACTAGTATTTTCCTTGTTCACTGTTTTGTAGAAGCTGAAACTAATATTTTAAGGAAAATTCTCATTCTTATGAAACAACAAATTACGAGTTTGTGAAATTATTATTATGAGTAGTGAACATGACAACAGATTAGCTGAATGATGCTACAGAAAGTTTTAATGAGGTATTAAGATACATTATGTCACCCATGAAACTTCTGATTTAGTGTTGTAATAATGTTGATGATGATGTTGCACACTAAATTGACTTATTCATCCTTCATTTGATTTTCTCCTCTGAAAACTCAAGGACAGTGTATGAAAAAATGAAATTTTAAATTTTACGTCTCACGGATATGCCGGCTAGGCTAAAGGAGAAGGTGATGATCAGAAATGAATGAAATGGTGGAATGAACAAAGTGGGAGGAGACGGAAGAACCCCGAGGAAACCCGCACACACGATGTTTGTCCACCACAAAGCTCACTTGTCGCGAACTGGGATCGAACCAAGGACCCCATGCACTAGAGGTGAACTCTTTACCACTTTTTTTAAAAAAATTAACTGATTCACCGAACGTGCCTCACTAACGTGCTTTGCTACTTATTACTAGGTTTATACTCTACTTGCTTTTTACTCGTTTAATTCGTTTTCCCAGTAAACTAGAACAACAAGGACACGAACACAGAAACATTGAGGACAGCTAGAATTCCAAAGGCTCTCCCACCGGGAATAGAACCCGGGACCCCGTACACCAAAGACACAGGTGCTAACCACCAGACCAGCGGGAAGAGCTCCAACTGAACCACCGCGGCCTTTACAAGGACAGTTTGTATCGTAAAAGTTCAGTGAAACACATCCGTTCGGAATCAAACTTAGCATGTTGCAAACCTTTACCTGCTTGCTATATAAGCGTGTGAATTATATTGAGTAGGGTTTCTATTCCTACTTTTGCACGAGGGGCTCAATGACACAATAGTAAAACGCTTACTTTTGGTGCATGAGTTCCCTTGTTTGATCCCCATCCAAGTAGGCTAAGTTGTGGTGGACAACGTCGTGTCTGTGGGTATTCCTGTTTTCTCCCATATTCTTATTCCACTTATTCATACATCGTCATTCACTTGCCTTAATCATTCGCACTCCTTAGCCTAAAGGACATACTTGTGGGGCGTTAAACTGAATGATTTCATTTCCTAGTTATGCATGGTAAAGTTTTGCATTATTTCCGATAACGAAAACAAACGAACCAAATCTACACAAATGTCATCCGATCGGAACTAAACTTGTCTTAGTGGTACTTGATCTTCAATATAAGATTTTGAAATATTATGTTCTGAAAACTTTTGGTTCCCGAATTCTAAGCGGTCAAATTTTTCACCATATTTTTAAACAAAAGAAAATAAATTAAACTCATCCGATCTGAATTAAACTTGGTATGATAGTAGTGTGTAAAATATTATGATGTGCAAACTTATGCACAATGAGATTTCTAAATCAATTCATTGGCCATAATAAAAAACATAATAAACATAAATGGCAATTAAAGACAGTTTTGGACAAAAAATGAAATAAAATTAAAAAATCAAATGAAGGACTATTTTTTACGACTGTGCGTACTTCATTTTTATAATAATACTTTGTCTGATTAGTTTACCTGACTACTTTACCTGATACTTTAGATTTGTGAAGTTAAAATATCAACCTGTTTACTCCCTTAACGAAGCTACACAACTTTTTGAAAAAGAATCTTCAAACACGAACAAGAATGACTTTGTTGAGGGACTCATGTTCAATAAAAATGAAGGAGTTGTTATGACCGGTAATATGGTTTCTTCTGCTGAACTTGGAAAGGTAAGCTCCATTTATGTATACGATAGATATTGAGTAGCGTTCAACCCATCTATATATTGATATTCACTGCGGAACATTAAAAATGCAAAGTCAAGAGGAATAGGTAGCATCCCCCCCCCCGAAAGTGGCAGAAATTAAATGATCACACTTACCGCTCTGTGGTATGTTTTGACAGCACAGTAGCCTGGCAGGAAGCTCTATGATCACTAACATGTAAATCTACCATAGCGAATAGATAGAAGACAATGATGAATAGAAAGGATGTGGTCTTCGATGTCTTCCTGGGTTATGACGAACCATGCGTCTGCGACACATTTCCAAAAATCATCAATGATGTTCTGGGGATCTCTGGTGTGCGATGGCTTGTGCATTCATATCCTAGACGTGTTAAATCGGTGATAGAACATGTAAATGCTTCGGCCAAGGAAATACTGAAATATAATCTCATCCATGAAGTGTAGGATATTAATATTCGATTATTGTGTTAGAAAATGACTTCATACAGTAAACCACAACCGGGCCGAACACTCTATTGATGTATCGTTGACTGGTAAAATATTCGCAAACGCGTATTACATGCAAGCGGGTACGAAACTCAGTGACACATCACAACCATACCATAACGCCCGATACTGAAGTGGTGTGGTGATGCAGAGAGCTAGCGTTCCCCAATCTTCTCCCACAGGACCATCAAACACGATTGCAACCATCACGACTCTACAGACAGAAGTGAGATTCGTCTGACAAGTAACACTTCCAAGTGTAACGCTAAAATTTTGACAAAATTTGGCAGGTAGATACTACACATGAAATAAACGAATATGTGTTCTTTATTTTCTGCGGAAAAACGGTTTTAGGGGCAAAAGCTCCCACCCAATGTTTTGAAAGTTGACGTCCGAAAGGCAAAAACGAGAGCACCAAAGTGAACGAACTTGTGCACACATATTGTAGACGTAAAATGAGGGAATAAGTGTTTCGTATTTTCCTAGAAAATACGGTTAGGTGGGGCACGGACCCCTCCAAAACTTTGATCACGAAATACCAAAAGTGCTAATCACAGTATGTCAGATGTGTGTAAAGGACATGAAGAATTGCAACAATACTTTGTGTAGGAACAATACGCCAAAAATAAAGGAATACGTTTTTTTTATTATTTTCTGTGGAGAAACGGTTTTATGGGCAAAATCACCCACTCAAAGGTTTGATAGTTGACGCCCGAAAGGCAAGAAAAAATGGACCGAAGTGAACGAAATTGTCCACAAATATTGTAGACACAAAATGAGGGAATACGGGTTTCATATTTTCCTTAAAATAATAATAATAATAATAAACGTTTGCATGGGACACAGACCCCTCCAAAACTTGATCATGAAATATTAGAAGTGCTAATAACAGTATGTCAGAAGTGCTTGAGGGACATGAAGAATTGGAATAAAACTTTGGGGAGTGACAATAGGCAAAAAATAAACGAATATTTTTTTTTAATTTTGTGCGGAAAAAAGGTTTCAAGGGGCAAAAGCCCTATCCAAAATTTTGTAATTTAACGCCCGAGAGGCAAGAAGAAGTGGACCGAAGTGAACGAAACTGTGTACAAATACTGTAGCCACAAAATGAGGTAATACGGGTTTCGTATTTTCCTGAAAAAAAAAAGTTTGCGTGGGGCACAGACCCCTCCAAAACTTTGATCATGAAATATCAAAAGTACTAATAACAGTATGTCAGAAGTGCTTAAAGGACATGAAGAATTGCAACAAAACTTTGTGTAGTGACAATACGCAAAAAAATAAACGAATACGGGTTTTCTATTTTCTGCGGAAAAAACGGTTTTAGGGGCAAAAGTCCCCATCCAAAATTTTGAAATCTGACTCCCGAAAGACAAGAAGAAGTGGCCCGAAGTGAACGAAATTGTGCACAGATATTGTAGACATAAAATGAGATATACGGGTTTCGTATTTTCCTGGAAAAAAGCGGTTCGTTGGATCACCAGACTTCTAAACTTTTGATTACTAAATATCAAAAGTGCAAATAAGTATAGTTGAGAAGTTCCTAAAGAATATGGAGAATTGCAACGAAACTTCGTCTAGGGACAATTTGCAAAACAATAAATGAAACGTGTTTTAATTTGTGCGGAAAAACAGTGTTGGGGCCTAGGCCCCCTTCGAAAAAAGTAAATATTACCGTAACAGCGCTGGAAGGAGTAGACCGAAGCAAATAAAAGTAAGTGTGGATATTTTATATGTTAAATAAGGCCTCTCGTGTTTCTCAAGTGTCCGTATCCGATTTGCTTCAAATTTGGCACATCAACAGTAAACTGGAAATAAATCGACACATTCTTTTGTTAATGCGGAAAAACATTGTAAGGGTTAAAGGCGCCTCCTGAAATACTATGAAATACTCTATACTGTTTATGCTGTTGATCTGCCAAATTTGAAGAAATATGATGGGGATAGTTGCGAAACACAAAAGGTCTCATTTTACATATCCAATAGGCCTATCTACACACAATTTCATTCGCTACGGTCCACTCCTTCGGCCATCCAACGCCTCTGTCCACCTTTTTTTTTTCAGGAAAATATGAAACACGTATTCCCTCATCTTACCTCTACAATATTTGTGCACAATTTCATTCACTTCGGTCCACTTCTTCTTGCCTTTCGGACGACAGCTATCAAAATTTTGGGTGCGTGTTTTGCCCCTAAAACCGTTTCTCCGCAGAAAATAAAAAAAAAACGTATTTGTTTGTTTCTTGTGTATTGTCCCTACACAAAGTTTCGTTGCAATTTTTCATGTCCTTTACACACACCTGACATACTGTTATTAGCACTTTGATATTTCGTGATCAATGGTTTGGAATCGACCGTGCCTCACCCAACCGTTTTCCCCAGAAAATACGAAACCCGTATTACATCATTTTATGTCTACAATATCTGTGCACAATTTCATTCACTTCGGTCCAACTTCTTGCCTTTCGGGCGTCAAATTTTAAAATTTTTGGATGGTGCTTGTTCCTCCTGAAACCGTTTTTCCGCAGAAAATAAAAAAAAAAAAACGTATTCGTTTATTTTTTGCCTATTGTCACTCCTCAAAGTTTCGTTCCAATTCTTCATGTCCTTTAAGCAGTTCCGACATACTGTTATTACCACTTTTGATTTTTCATGATCAAATTTTTGGAGGGGTCTGTGTCCCATGCAAAGTTTTTTTTTCCAGGAAAATACGAAACACGTGTGTCTACAAAACACGTGACGCCTCATTTTGTGTCTACAATATTTGTACACAATTTCGTTCACTTCTGTCCACTTCTTCTTGCCTTTGAGGCGTCAAATTCCAAAGTTTTGGATAGGGGCTTTTGCCCCCTGAAACCGCTTTTCCGCATAAAATAAAAAAAACGTATTCGTTTATTTTTGGCGTATTGTCCCTACACAAAGTTTCGTTCCAATTCTTCATGTCCTTTACACACATCTGACATAGTGTGATTAGCAGTTTTGATATTTCGTGATCAAAGTTTTGGAGAAGTCCGTGCCCCACCTAACCGTTTTTTCCAGGAAATTCGAAACACGTATTCCCTCATTTTACGTCTACAATATATGTGCACAAGTTCGTTCACTTTGGTTCACTTGTTTTTGCCTTTCGGGCGCCAACTTTCAAAATTTTGGGTGGGAGCTTTTGCTCCCTAAAACCGTTTTTCCGCAGAAAATAAAGAACACGTATTCGTCTATTTTATGTGTAGTATCTACCTGCCGAATTTTATCAAAATCGGAGCGTTACACTTGGGAAGTGTTAGTTGTGAAAAGAAAATAGTACTCTGTTCGGCATAATTGCAGATGTTTTGCAAGAAAAGAAGCCTCTTCAATGGATGATGTAAAAATACACTCCACCGCGTCCCGGCAGAAAACGTTGATTTGTTCCTGAGCATACTGC
This sequence comes from Thermobia domestica, assembly GCF_964235325.1. NCBI lineage: Eukaryota > Metazoa > Arthropoda > Insecta > Zygentoma > Lepismatidae > Thermobia > Thermobia domestica. The sequence goes on from NC_137459.1 coordinate 186,413,317, forward strand.
TCACTACGCAGCAACCCCTGATTTCGTGCGCCATTCTCCGGTATATAGCTGTCCAATTCTCCGTAGCCTTGTGAAGCGAAATATGTTTTCTCGGTCCTTGATATGATGTGACAGTTTGAATCCTCTATGTCATTATGTAATTCCTTCCTGCAGCCATCGATTTCATATTCTCATCACTGTGTCTGTATTTCATCCAACTCTAGCACTAATGTACGAAAGAATAGTCCGAAGTAACGACATATCACAATAGTGCAAACCTGCTGAAGTTGTTATCGCATTCGACAACGAGACATTACTCGACCGTCCTTACTCATTCCACGCCCACATTCGGTTGTTTCTGAACGTAACTCTCGTCTCCATCCCATCGCTGTTTCCAGTGGTTATGAATAGCGCAAATGATGCGTCACAGAGCAGCACTGCTAATTATTTTAATACCTTTTCACGCTCTACATATTTTTGCAAGTGTGAGGTCAATTCGATTATGCTTCTCGCAGTGAGTAAACAATTACAGAAAAGTGGATTATATTCTGGAAAACATCAAACAAAACTGACATGTAAACGGTCATTACTTTGTCGAAGACTAAAACATCTATAAGGCTGGATACAAAAAGAAGCTCAACGTTTGGATGCCACGTAACCTAACTCAAAAGCATTTACTCGATCGAATATCCATCTGCAAATCTCTACTGAAACGTAAGAATTCGATCCATTTCTGAAGCGGTTGATCATTAGTGATAAAGGTAGATAATCAACAACAATGGATGGGAAATATCGTAGTCAAAGCTAGGAGAAGTTCCACAGTCTGCGGCAAAGCCCACATTGACGCCTGAAAGGTTACAGTGTGCGTTTGGTGAGATTGGAAGGACATTGCTTATCACGAGATGCTGTCAACGGGCAGTACGACAAACTCACATTTGTACTATCTACAACTAGCGCGAGTGTACCTAGTAAGTCAAAAGAAATGGCCGAAACTGGTCATCAGAAAGGGTATCGTATACTACGTTGACAACACCAGACCACATACATCTTTAACGACACGTCAAACGTTGCGAAAACTTGACTAAGAGGTTGTACTGCATCCACCGTATAACCGATATCTGGCACCGACATACTATTATTTGCTTCAGCTTCTGCAGAGCTTCCTAAATGGTGTTAATTTAGTTTCAAATGGAGCCTGTAAAAAACATGTGCTGCTTGTTTTCTTTACCAGAAACCACAGAAGCTCTAAAGCGACGGGATTATTGTGTACTTGGAAGAATGTTAGAAGGTCGTCGAACAAAATGGTGTGTATGTGGTTTCATGATGTCACTTTCAAATCACAATAAATGTAATTTCAATTTTAATCTCCAACGGCTCAAAACTTTTTAGATAGCTTGGCAGTTTTGCAATTATTATATTCTTCAATTTAAATGGATGCAATTTCACAAAACTGTAAATTAACATCAGATTATTTACAACACAGCCGAACTGGACATAATATTTGGAAAGGCTCAACATATTCCTTGTCGACTTATATTTCCTCGAAAATGTTCTTCACATACTTTAGGTTATCTCCTGCTTGAAATTATGAAAGTGATCTAAAAATATGGTAGGTGCGTTTGTTTTATAGTTAAAGTTATGAAGTGCAAACTTCATTAATTACTTGTTGATGGCATATAGTTTATTTTGTATATTTATAACATTTTAAAATTTAATCTTATAAATTGTTCCATAGATTTCGTATTCTTACAGGTAAATGAAATCGGACGATGGTTTAAGCCGTGGTTTTTCAAACATGTTGAATCATTTTTGAGAAATGGCCCAGCCGTGGAGTACATACCATTAAGAGATTATTATCACAGGCATACAAGATCCTTATTTTGGGAAGTGCAGGTGGGTCCTACAATTAGTAGTTACTGTCATAATCTTGTTATGAATTTTAATTTCCAAAAAAATTACATAAAGACGAAGTTGATTGATTGAAACTGAATCAATTAAACTCACTCATTTTCAGAGAGAAATTTGTTCTTCTTTTTCAGTTTGCTTAATACAACTCCCTTATAATATGACTTGTGGACGCTAACTTTCTAACCACCAGTTATGGAAGTGCAGCCAAATTAACGATCTAGATATTAAAAGAGTGAGATTGTCTTCCTACAGTCACTGTAATAAGTTAATAACTTAATAATTCTGTATTCATAAATAAAATGAGAAATAATAAGAAAAAATACCTAAACCTATATTTATTTCTGTTTTTCATATTACAGCCTGTTTTCAAATTACGCCGGGAATTCAGAAAACTGCCAATTACAATAATGTTATAAATTTGTCATTATACCAAAAATGTGATAATAACAACCATATGAAGCAAAGAAGTAATGCAAGTCAGATAAGAAATCAGATAGCAAAAAAGATGTTTCTGTAGCGAAGGATATATATAAATCCTTTATGTAGGTCAAAAGTTTTTTTTTGTTGTATACTCTTCCACATAGATGTTATTTTGTTTTATATGATCGAGAAACAAAGATTAACTCTGATGTGGAATTTCTTTTTAACGTTCAGGCTAATCTGTGTTGGCTTAAGATTAAAATATGAAATTCTAGTTAAGATTGAATATTATACTAGAGCGCAATAAAGCTAAGGCAATAGAATTCTAAACAAATAAAAAAGTGATTTCATATAGAAGAGTATTCCTCCAAAATGTCAGCGTTCAAAGAAAAAATCTGTTTTATGTGGTAGAAAATCGGCCACGCTTTTCCTTGAAAATATCAAGCCAAAATAGAAAAATGAAATGAAACATAATTATGTAATTAAATTGAGTTAAAAATAAAGGTTTTAAAACAAAGTTTTATTGATATCGTCAGGTAGAATAATGTCTCCGCTTAGGAGTTTGTGAAGTTAGATGGGAAGGCAATGGGCGTTGAAGAACGAATCTTATATAGAATGTCTTACTCAGGTAATGAAAAGACCGGTTATAATGGTGTGGGAATAATTCATGGCAAGTGTCTAAAAGAGAACGAACGTAAGGAATGTAGAATTTGTAGATAATAAAGTTATGATGTTAAGACTGGAAAGAGAGAAAAGAACCTAGGTGTGATACAGAGACAGACATACGTACCGACGACTTAGCAGACAACCGAAAAAATAGAGGAAAATTATGAGAAAATAGAAGAAACTATACATAGGGAGAAGAGGGATGTATGCATAATTGTAATGGGAGAATTCAATGCAGATGTGAGAGAAAAACAGGAAGGTAATGTTTTAGGCAAATATGGTTTAAGGGAAAGTAATGAAAGGGGAGAAAGGCTGGTCAATTTCTGTATACAAAATTCACTAGTAAGTGGGAACACTTGGTTTAATAAGGACAAGAGAAAAAGATATACAAGAAAATCCTCAATAGACGGCTAAAGATATGAGATAGACAATGTTGTGATTCAGGACAGATATCGGAATGGGTTGAAAAACACGAAGACCCTTCCCGGGCCAACATTTTCTCTGATCATAACCTTATGTGGCCGAAGTGGATATTCAACTGAAAATTGTAGGCAGATGAAAAGTAGGCAACAGGGTGTTGAATACCGAAAAGTTGGAAAACGAAGAAATAAGAAATCTTTTATTGAAAAATTCGAAGAAAAATACGCAAACGAGGAATAGATAGGTGCAGGTAGCAATAGATGGTGGTAGCATATCGTCGCTGCACCTCAAAGAACCGCTATGTATTAAAATCACAACTTTTGAGGAGAAGCAAAAAACATTCCGAACTCCTAATACACTCCTGGACTGGGGGGGTATGGGGCCCCGGCAGGAGCCTCACCTGAAGGGCCCATTATTATTATTATTATTATTATTATTATTATTATTATTATTATTATTATTATTATTATTATTATTATTATTATTATTCCGTGTAACGTGGGTTCCTGTCACCACGGCATGGCGCGTCCTCAGGTTGCGGATCGAGGAGAAGGCCTCTAGATATAGAGGTTAGCTGCAAATATACTGAATAAGCAGTCGCGGACAGCCGACTAGGAGTGGTCCTCCAGCTTGGGGGTTTGTGTAGGGCTAACAACCTCATCCTGTAAAAAAACGACACTTGTTCAGAAATATTCACAAAAGCCTCGGACAAGGACTGATAACTTGGCACGACCTCAGCAAAAGAAAATGGACATGAGATTTGGAACATGGAATATTAGGAGTCTTTATAGGGCAGGCGCGTTAAAATCCGTAACGAGTGAGTTAGAGAAATACAGGATGGACGTAGTAGGAGTTCAGGAAGTTAGGTGGGAAGGAAATGGATCTGAGAATTCCGGAAATTTTACGTTCTTTTACGGGGAAGGAAATAAAAATCACCAGTTAGGAACAGGGTTTTTCGTTCATAAGCGTATATTACCAGCAATTAAACGTGTTGAATTTGTTACTGATAGACTTTCTTCTATTACTCTTAAGGGACGGTGATGTGATATTATTGTTTTAAATGTACATGCCCCAACTGAAGATAAGGATGGCGATATAAAAGACAGTTTTTACGAAGAAGTGAAACAGATATTTGACCAACTCCCGCGATACCATATGAAAATTCTATTAGGGGATTTCAATGCGAAGGTAGGACGAGAGGATATTTTCAAACCGACTATAGGGAACGAAAGTCTGCATAAGGAAAGTAATGACAATGGTGTTAGACTCGTGAACTTTGCAACATCCAAAAACTTAATCGTGAAGAGTACAAAGTTCCCACATCGCGACGTTCATAAATACACTTGGACATCACCAGACGGAAAAACACACAATCAAATTGATCACGTTTTAGTAGATAGAAGAAGGCAATCTAGCATAATTGATGTCCGGTCGCTTAGAGGGGCTGATTGTGACACTGACCACTACCTGGTAGCAGCGATAATACGAGAGAGGCTATCGTTGAATAAAGGTAATATTTATTGTCCGAAAACGGAGAGATTCAATTTAAAGAAATTAGAAGAGAGCCAGGTAAGAGAGAAATACCAGATTGAAGTTTCGAATAGAACTCGGCCTTAGAAGATTCGGAGTGCACTAGTGTTGAGGATACCTGGATTGAAATTAGAGATAGCATTAAAATTTCAGCAAAATAAAAATTGGGACACAAGGAAATACGTAGGAACAAACCATGGTTCGACCAGGAATGCATAAAACTAGCAGAGAAGAGAAAACAGGCAAAATTACGTTGGCTACAAAATCCGATGAAATAACTACACAAAATTTCGCAGATATCAGGCGGGAAACTTCCAAAACTTTTAGAACAAAGAAACGCAATTTTCTGAAAGCTAAAATTAAGGAACTTGAAGATAATAGTAAAAATAAAAACATCCGGGACATGTATAAGGGAATCAACGAATTTAAGAAAGGCTATCAACCTCGTGCTTATACATTAAAGAAATCGGACGGTACAGTTCTCACTGACACGGATAGCATCTTAAATAGATGGAAAGATTTCTTTGACGATTTGCTTAACACGCAACCAAAAACTAGTGTGCGTGGAGAAAAGGTGATACACACCGCAGAACCGTATATTCCAGAACCCAACCAAATAGAAGTAGAAACCACTATAAAGAAATTAAAGAAACACAAATCTCCGGGTGTAGATGAAATTCCGGCTGAGTTAATTTTAGCTGGAGGCGGAAAATTGTGGAACAAGATACACAAACTCATTCTCCTTATCTGGAACAAGGAAGAATTGCCACAAGAGTGGAAAGAATCAATCATTGTTCCAACTCACAAGAAAGGAGACAAAGCTGACTAATAATTATCGAGGCATTTCTCTTCTGTCAACATCCTATAAAATCCTTTCAAATATTCTGTTAGCAAGACTGACCCCATACGCGGATGAAATTATTGGAGATTATCAGTGCGGATTTAGACGAAATCGATCAACTATCGACCAAATATTTACCATTCGCCAAATACTCAAAAAAAAAAAAAAAAAAAGTGGGAATACAATACCCCGGTACATCAACTATTTATTGATTTTAGAAAGGCGTACGACTCGGTTAGGAGAGGAACAATATACAACGTCCTTACAGAACTTGGAATACCGAGAAAGCTAATTAGATTAATTAAGGTATGTTTAAATGAATCCCAAAGTAAAGTACGGGTAGGAAAATTTTTGTCCACGAGCTTTCACGTCGAAAATGGCCTGAAACAAGGAGATGCGTTGTCGCCATTATTATTTAACTTCGTTCTGGAATACGCTATAAGGAAAATCAAAGATAGCAACCAGGGCCTAGAGTTGAACGGTATTCACCAGGTTATGGCATATGCTGATGATGTAAATTTAATAGGGAATGATAGGAGAACAATAGAAAAAATGCAGAGATCTTATTAAACGCTTGCAGAGACATGGGTTTAGAAGTAAATGCAAAGAAAACTAAATACATGGAAGTGCGTCGGGACCGGAATACAGCAAATTATGGATGCGTTAAAATATTAAATAATACTTTTGATAAAGTGGATAGTTTCAAATATTAACAGAGGAAAATCATATTCACGAAGAAATTAAATGTCGACTAAAAGCAGGGAATTCGTGTTACTATTCGGTTCAAAATCTCTTGTCGTCGCGAATTCTGTCGAGGAATTTGAAGCTTAAAATATACAAAACGATAATTATGCCTGTTGTTCTGTATGGCTGCGAAGCATGGTCACTTACTCTGAGGGAAGAACATAGACTGAAAGTATTTAGAACAAGATCCTGAGACGAATATTCGCACCCAAGAGGAACGGGAATGGGGAATGGCGGAAACTTCATAACGAGGAACTACATAATTTATATGGTCTACCCAACATTGTTAGGGTCGTCAAGTCTAGGAGGCTGAGGTGGGCGGGTCATGTAGCTAGAATGGAAGAAAGTAGAAACGCTTTCAAAGTCTTGACTGGAAGGCCAATCGGAAAACGACCATTAGGAAGACCTAGGCGCAGATGGGAGGACAATATTAAGATGGATCTCGCAGAGATTGGAATACAAAGTAGAAACTGGATGCAGTTAGCTAAGGATAGAAGTCAGTGGAGAGCTTTTGTGAACGCGGCATTGAACCTCCGGGTTCCATAGGCCATAGAGTTAGTTATTATTATTATTATTATTATTATTATTATTATTATTATTATTATTATTATTATTATTAGTAGTAGTAGTAGTAGTAGTAGTAGTAGTAGCAGTAGCAGTAGTCAGCCTAGTAATAGTAGTCTTGTAAAACATTGTCTTCATAAAGCTGTCAGCTTCATTTACGCGTGATAATGGGGCATTAGTTTGGGGACTAGCTCTGCTTCTTTATGGTGTTGCAATAACTTGTCAAACAATTAACAGAGAGCCCCAACAGAACTCTATAAAAATCAGTCTCATTTCGGCGTCCATGGGGCCCCATTATACATTTAGACAATGTGATGCTGGAGCGCCATTTTTCATATTGTTAAAATATACTGTTACTAGGCCCCAAACAAAGGGCCCCAAACAGACTTTATACTACTGTTAGTTTCATCCAAATAATGGGACTCCAACACTACATTCAATGCTGGTGACCTCCGAATGCTGGGGTAACGAGTAACAACGAGTAACTGTTCTCCAACGCAGCAGATATGTTTTATCTTACTTTCCATGTTATTCAATATTCATTACATATTATTTAGAGAGGGCTCCGGCAGAAATCCCTGCTCTTCTGCCTTAGCCAGTCCGAGCCTGTCCTAATACACGGAAACACTTGAAAAATATAATAAAATTGTTTCTGCGTTAGCTTGCTTCAACAATATTATATTAATATTTCTGTGTTTACGTAGCGCATGTCGGTTTACCTTTTGCGCCTTTATAAGCACATAGAGGATTTGTATAAACTAATCAATACGTACGTGATGAGAACCTGAAACCTTTAGTATTATATTATTTTTTCATTGTTGTGGCGAAACAAGATTCACTTATCTCATTATAAGGGACGCTGCCTGACAGTTTTCAGGTTTATTTGCACCACATAACTCATTTTCGATAAAAATGTCATATAGCGGTTCTTCAATTCGCAGCGGCGATATTAAACTTTGCATACAGCAAGCTGTACAAGAAGTAGTAGGTTACCGCGAACATATAAAGCGGCTAAAAAACCGTGGGTTACAGAATAGATGTTGGAGAAAATTAGGGAAAGGAGGGCGTGGAAACGGGTTGATGCAGAAGATGAAGGGCTGTAAATTAATTCCCTAATTGTTGACTAAATTTAACTGCAAATATATACACTAAAACACAAAACGTATACACCATTTTATATCAAAATCGAATACTTTTTTTAAAAAAGGAAAGTTATCAAGGAACATATTTCCTAGATCGTGTAGGAGGGTGTAAATTTACTCTCGAATTCGAGTAATTTTAAACCCAAGCAGTGGGTATGATTGGAAAGCCTCAGATAAATATATGCTATTTTTTTTTCTAAAACGAATATTTTATTTATCGTGGAACATATCATTTAATTGGAGGGAGGGTAAATCCACTCTTTTATTCTCTTCTGATTTTAACTTCATGCAGTAGAAATCATTGAAAGCCTCGAAGGAATATGTGCAGTATTGATTGATTCAAAGTCATATTGTGCAAGTTAGTTTTCTTTACATGGTAGGAGAGCAGATTAATTAATTATTTCATTCTTGACAGACTTTTAAATGAAGCTTTGGGGATTATTGATAAGCTTCAGAGAGAATATTCTCCATGTTGCATTAAAATTTAATAATTTTGGTGAAAGTTATAGAGAAACATTATTTTCTTGTCACATTATTTCAATATGGAATATTTAAATAAAGAAACTTCAAACTTTTGGATAACATACCCACTTGTAGCCGCTTTTCCTTGACCGATTTCAACTGCAGCGAATGAGCTTCTAATAATGTAAGTTGGTATCACACAGTTAAAAAAAAGAAAGAAACCTTAATAATTATTCCCTAGTCACCATTTTAGGTGAGATGGGATAGTATAGGCAAGATGGGAGTTTCCGACTCGCCTGAAATGGTGAAAGTTCATACCTTGAAGAAATCGATGGCTGATAAGGCGTTAGGCGAGATGGGAAGATTTCAAAGTACGCTCTTGATTGTATAAATATTATTACAGTAGAGCGTCGATTATCCGAAGTAATTGGGGGACATGGGTGTTCGGAAAACTGGTTTGTTCGGATAATCGAACTGTACATGTTTATTTGCCAAAAAGAAGTACTGTACAGTAAATTTATTCATAAAAACAGGCATCTCTTTAAGTATTACAAAGTAACGTACAAAGGCAACTTTAGTAGGAATATATAGTATGTGGTACAGTTTATTAAACAAAAATATGTACATATTACATACGCATTTTGCATGAACAATACACACAGTACACAAAATTAACGTTTAAAAAAATCCTTTAAGCGAGCGAGTAAACAGTTCGGTTAAGCGGTCGTTCGGTTGACCGACGTTCGGATAATCGACGCTCTACTGTACTTAAATAGTAATACAGTCACAAAAAAAAACTATTTCACTGGCACAGTCAATCATTTATCAAATACTATTCGAGCTTTGCAAGGATCAGTTTGATCTTAACAAAAATTAACATAATAACTATCATTATATAAGTCAATTTCGTTCACTCGCGAATATCTTTCAAAGCATGAACACATAAATAAATAGTTTATAATAAAGTTCATAAATGTGAGTTCCTTCTTTTAATTAACCATTCTTTAACCTTACAAACTATACTTATACATAATATATAGGAATATTTATACATAGGAAATATACAAAACTTAAATCTGTACAACTACGGTTTCAATAATACGGTTAATATGCACACTCTTTCACTAAAAACAACATAAAACTTTTGGTCTAATAATATATATTGCTTCTATAGCATTTATGCTGCAGAAATATAGTAAATATTGCAATTCTAACATAAATTTATTTCCAGGACATTATTCCATTCGGAAACCATCCTGCGTTCCGCTACTTGTTAGGTTGGATGATGCCTCTAAAAGTGTCCTTCCTGAAGTTAACTCAAACATCAGCAATCAAGGAACTCTACGAGAATAACCACATTATTCAAGATATGCTAATACCAATAGAAGCTTTAAAGGACTCTATATTGCTCTTCGATAATGAAGTAAAGGTTAGTGATTCCTTTCTTTACTTTTATCTTCTAACTCCATATAAAACTTAATTTCTTAATAGCTTAAAGTTACTGCATGCTACCAAAAGATTCGTTAGTGGTAGACTTCGAGATTCGTTAGTGGTAACGTCTTTTCTAAATTTGGAGACGATTTTAAATAAAAACATACTTGATAGCCATTAAACTCCATAAAAGTGACAGGCAATAAACCGGACAGTTTTCTGAACGTGTAGTGCAGAGAAGCATATCGATATGATTATTGGCACCATTAAGTGTCACAAACAATCCCCGTAGTTACAATAAACGAATTACAATAAACGAACGGAGAACAGACCACTACAATTTCATAGTGAAAATGTGTTATTCGACATTAGTCTGCCACGACGGCAAGAAATGCGCCTCGTCGGCAGCTGTATTCGCAGGTTTCAGCAGTCATATCAAACTGGTGGAAACACCTGTAGTTTTCAATACGTAAAATGTCTACGGTATGTGGTAAGACTAAATGTGTGTGTGGAGCACCTGGCCATTACTAGTGGTGTGCTACGTGATCGTCAGGTAGTACGTTAGGTTCAGTAGATCGGAGGCATATGCAGAAGTTGGCATTCGGCAGTGATACAAAATGGAAGACCTCTCCCAGTTGACGCAAGTATATCTAAGACAGGGCCGTGCCGTGGAGGGGGCGAGCGGGGCGACGGCCCCGGGCGCCAAAGTAAGGGGGTGAAAATTCGGGAGGAAAAAGGAAAAAGATAGGAAAAAATGCTTGGAATATATGTATGGGGGCGCCGTCGTATACTCTTGCCCCGGTCGCTGATTTTCCACGGCACGGCCCTGATCTAAGACGACCAGTATGTTAGGTGTGTTGCGAGGAACAGTGTTCAAGGTGATGATAGCCAACATAACACATGGCAAACGAAATTGGTGAAGTATAATAGTGGGCGGAAGAGAAGTTTCAGTGGTAGAGGTTGAAGATTGGTTGGTTGATAAGTTTAGCGTCCTTTTCAACATGGAGGCAATATGAGACCTTAACCTACAGATTATCGTGGGATTCAAAGTACATATGCTCTGTCCAAGAGTCGAATCCGGGTCTCCCGCGTTAAAGATGCGTTCGCTAACTATATATTCACGACAGATCGAAGAGAATTGTCACCAGGACCGTAGAGCAAATGCGGAAACAAGTGACTGTGGAGCTCAATCAGCACCTGGAAAGGCCTATTACGACAGCCACAGTCCCACGAAGCTACATAACTAAACATCTGTTGTGAGGATGCAATTTCCAGAATGCTCATCACAGCCAACAACTTTTTAGTATTAAAAATTTGTGAGAGACCAAACTATTTCAGGATCAAATAACTAACATACTTTAGTGATTACAAGATTAGACAACAAACAACACAAAATTCATCACAAGGTGATTTGAAGTACAAATGCGCCACTTATTTATATAGGTTAAATGATATTCGACAGATATGCTGAGTACAACACGATAAACTAGATGTTTTATTTTGACACAAGAGACATAATTCATTTGAACAAAATTGAGAGATGACACCTTGAGATATGTTGAAGTAAAACAAGTAAATACATCAAGCAAATAAAGTAATTCTACTGCTAAATATAATTTTCATTAAAAGTAATTAAGGAGAACATTTATGTTTGATTCCAATTGTCATATACATTTATATTTGATTTATTTTCAGTTAGGTTATAAGAATGTTTAGTGCCTGGGAAAGGTTAATGTGCTACTGGAGACAAAAACTACTTTCTTTATGTGCTTGAACAATTTAAAATTCGAACTTTAATATTTGAATAGACTGTTGCTGTTCAAACCTGCTACGAATACTAACAACCCCAATGTACGAAATAGCTCCTGCACTGTGTTGATATTTTACGTATTTCAAATGGTCGGCTAAGTAGCACTTCCATATGTGTCAATAATTTTACTTGATGTATAGTATACATAATGTTTAAACTTATTACCAGTACTAAAAGAACTTAGCTATTATAGGTTTATCCACTGTGGTTATGCCCCTTCAAATTACCAAATAATCCAGGCATGGTTCACCCTCCTAGTGATGCAGAGAAAATGTATGTTGATATTGGAATATACGGCGTACCGAAAAATAAAGATTATCAGCCTAGAGAAACTACAAGAAGAATTGAAGCATTTGTGTGGAAAGTAAATGGGTAAGTATAGTATATATTATTCATGTTGTAATGTAAATTCTACTAAACACTATAATAATACATCTCTATTTATAAAAGAAATCCTGACTGTGTGACTGATCAACGTCTATATCAAACAGCTTGCAGTAGAAACTTTAAATTTTGATAGGGCATAGGATTTGTAACTTAAGGTACCACTAAGGAAAGACTAAAAAAATGGAAGAGGAGAAATGAGAGATGCAATTATTATAATATTTCAATCTCGAAATCCCGTGAAGTTAGAGACAACATTTTGTATTTATACTTTTAATTAAAATAATTAAACGTGTTTCAAAAAAATTGACATATTTGACACATAATAAAAAAAAGGTATAGATGGTTCACTGAAATGCTCATACAAGGCGTTCCAATTTCGCGGACCACCTTCGCCTTTTTCGGCTATCACCTTTGTTTCACTTTGATGTCCATAATGAAGACGCAAGCGAGGTAACGTACGTGGTAAGAGTTGCACCAGTTGCAGAGTTTCTGATGAATGCATGGAATGAAGATTCTTATCACGCAGACGCTTGAAAGTTCTGTCACCTTGTGATCGTACGTGTAGCCCTGTACTGCCATTTGTTGTCGAGTTACAGAACTAGTTTCGTAACCTTTTGTTATCTTTGGTATATACAAACGGGGTTAAAATAATATATTTTAACTTTGAAAGAAATAAAAATGTATTAATATTTAATACATATTTTGAATTCTTATCACTTTTATTAAGAATATGACTGATTATTCTACTAGCCACGCGTGTCCGAACTAGATGAGACGGCTGTCTATTGTACTGATAGAAATATCTATCAATACCATAGAGATTAGGGGAGGACTTAGCCGGATCAAACATCTTCTCTTAGTATAGTGATATCGAAAATAGGTTCTACTTACATGTAGTATGCTTAATTTCTGATTTCAGTGTCATACGTTTTTTAAAAGTAATTTGTCATAAGAAAATAAGAACTATAGTTCTGTTCAATAAATCTTTATAAAAAAAATACCTTTACCTCTGCATAACGTTTCAGCAAATTATTTACATAATGTATTCTTTATCTTTCTGAGCTCTTTCTCGTTAGTATCTATGCTTCAAAATTCACCATACTTGGATGTGAATAGGAATCACTAGAAAATATAGTAGATGTTAAAGTCCTTTTTTTAAAAAAAAATATTACTGAGTTCCTGGTTAGTCGAGTTGTTAGCGTGCACAAATATGCTGTTCGTGGTTGCTGGTTCTGTTCCAGGTGAGAGCACTAAAATTTCTCGGTATTGTCAGCATCATAAGGTAATTGGAAAACTGCCTGAATTGACAAGTCCAGCCCAGAAATACAGAAGTAATGACGGAAGCATCACTCAATTGAACGTGTGCCTTGAGGCTGGCCACAGGTCTTTATCAGTTTCAGCGCCAGAGAATTTAGATTAGTTCTTCCTCTTTATAATTTAGCTAATTTCATCAGTATTTCATTGTCGTGTAACTAAAGAAAACTGGAAAGAACATTATTTCTTTATATGTCTCTCCTGAAATTTACCCCACTTCTGTGTACTGAAATCAAATACGCACTAAACTTCGTGTTGCAAGAACCCATGAAGGACTCTGGCCGACTATTTTAGCCAGCCATACGTGGTCAGTGGATGTGCTTTCAACGTCATATTTGTGATATTTTCTTGCCATTATATACAGAATATTCCGAAGTCTGGGATCATAGGCCAAATCCGTTATGAAAAAAAAAAAAAAAAAAAAAAAAAAAAAAAAAAAAAAAAAAAAAAAAAACGGAAAGAGAGAAAATATGTTTCAAATAGGTGATTTTCAGTCTAAAACGGTGACACTTTTCCAATTGCACCAGCCGTTTATAGTTTCGACACTGGTTAGGTAAACTATGTTAAGGAATGTAAGGGCACCGAAAAATAACACGGTTAACATGTACGTTGTTGTGTGAGGCAACTTCAAACACCTCAAATCCTTTTCCTAACGATACTGTATTGTTGGTATGGTAAGGGTCCAAGAGAACCTGTTGAACTGGCAACGCTGCTTTTTGAATTAGCGTAGGACGCCTTACGAGTAGTGTTGTAAATAGAAGAGAAAACGTTCGTATTTTTTCAGAAATGTACGTTTGTTTTTGGAAAAAAACATCGCCTCTCGTTTTTTTTTAAATTTCGTTGTTTTTTTCAAATACTCATTTGTAATGCATCTTACGTCTATTTAAGTATGAAATATTTTTATGTAGGTGTAATCCCCGTAAAATGCAACATAAATTAAACACTAGATACTGATACGCTACAAATATTTTACAATTTATATGAATAGCATACCTACTAACAATTCGAGTTTCATCAATATCAACTAAGAAATAAAAATAGAAATTAAATTTTATTTTTCCGTGAAAGCAGGCCTTTAATAAGTACGAAAATAATGTCACGAACAGTATAAAATTCAAATAACTTGTCTAAAGGTAAAAACTAATACTAATTTGCCTAATAGTATTTTTCTCAATATCATATATAAATAATTTGTCGACTAGATATATATGATATGCAGAGCGTGGATTACCATATATGCAAAACGTGGATTTGCATGGAGCGGCAAGTTTGGAGGGTCCGGCAATTTCCGTCATTTAAATGAAATATTTCTTGTTGAAAACAGACTTCATGATGATGGGAGTTACATCTACTAAGCTGGCCTTCTCTTTGAATACTACATTCATAAATTATGTTTAGGTCGCATTAGTTTAAGGTCACATGGAGAATGCTAAAGCAAAAGGTCAAATAAATCCGAGAACAAATTGTTGATTGTTGTCAAATGCAAGAATTCAATTCTCGAATAGTAGCGAATATCTGTTCCATTTAGTAAGTTATCACAGTTTTGATATGACAACTAATCTTGTTTTTGTCAGAAACAAGTTCCTTATCATTGAAAATAGAAACAAGTTTTTTTTTTAAAAAAAGTGTTAACAGATGTAGAAGAAAAATCAAGAAATAAAGATAAAAGAGCTAGTTGCACTGGAATTGCAAACTGATACATTGAGATTGAAGCTCGATATTGAATTCTACAAAAAGGATTACCATCTTTCCTCTGCAGGTGTGTTTGCTTTATCTTTCACTATCATATTAGATTAATATTTAAAGAAAAAAACGGACACAACTGTATTATATTTTTAGTAAGTATTTAAGCCTTTCTGAGTGCAACTGCACTTACCCTCCCCTTCGTTTTCATGCTGGAGTAGCATACGTAAAATCATGACTTTTAAGATTTGTTCTTTCTGGAGAAAGGGGGAGGCGGCAAATTAAGCCATTGCACGGGGCGACAAATTGCCTAGGGCCGGCCCTGATGATATGTATATACAAGTCATGAATATATGACGACACAATTTGAAGTAATGCAGGGTGTTTCAAAATTGATATTAGGGTTTTGAAACTTTGTAGTATCTATTACAATTAACTTACAATTATAAATATTATATGAAATGAGGCAAATCAAACAGTTTTGCACGCAAGCATGCACATGCATTGTTTCCTCTGTCTGCCGTTAGAGAGAGCAAGTAGCAAAGATGGAGACTAGAGAGCAGAAAGATTTTTGTGTTTTAATAAAGACTGAATCTGTAGTTACAGTGCAACCGTTTGTGTGAAGTACATTAAGGAGACGCTTGCAACTACGTCCTTATCGTTTGCAGTTGCTACAGGTCTAAAGACTACAGACAACGGTTTACGTACCAATTTCGCAAGTGAAATATTGCTGCCTAACAATGAAGATTTTCTGGATCGAGTCGTCTTCAGTAATAAATCGACATTTCACCTAAGAGCTAATGTGAGCACTCATAATGTTTGCATCTGGCCGTCAGCAAGTCCTCAGGAGATGATTACAGTTGAAACGAGACTCCCGTAGATTGAATGTGTTTTGTGCCATATGGCGGAAAGTTTATGAGCATTTCTCGCCTATCGACTAGATGTGTGCCGTGTGACGAATGAATCCCACATCGAACACTTGTAGCAAAGACTGTTTGAGGTGCACTTTTACTTGATATATTGTTTATAATTGTGCGTAAAATGTAAGTACTACGAAGACTTAAAACCCCGATATTCATTTTGAAACACCCTGCATTTCTCACCAACAGTGTTGGAAGTAAGGTGTAAAAAGGAGAGAAAATTTTCCTATAAAGTTATTGTTTACGACAACGATGTTATTATTAGTCGAGACTATAACTACAACAACACGGGTTAGTAGTCAAAAAAATATAATCAAATGTACACTCGTAACCCTTTCGGACCCAGGTGGCCAAAGTTGCACACACGGGTGTGTCACTTTTTTCATCTGCTCCTGTGTGGACACTAATTAAGATATCGGGATATTTATTTTTGCCAAATATGGTTGGACCATAGTTTCTCATATTAATTTCTTTTTCTTCTGGTGTCGAATTCCCTTCTCAAATTTCACCCCAGTCAAAAATTCGAGACTTTTCGAATTTCCTTTACTTTTTTCCCCTGTAGCTTCCTTCGTTGTAGAGAGACCCCCTTAAGACTTGTCAGGTAGATACCTCGGATGGATACCTAACTGTTGACATCAATTGGACGGGCCTGCGCGCAGTATTGCCAATCAAGGAAATTAAAATTTCCCTAAATTTGGGGAAAAAATTCGAAATTTTTAATTATAAATCCGTACCTATATGTCCGAGTGCAAGTCAGCTTACGCCAATTGAACATTAGTTCTTACTGAACAAATGCGGGTACAGATCGTTACAATGAGGTAATTAGGAGACGCACGAAAAATTGTATTTAAGTTGTAAGCCTTGATTTTTCTAGTTTTTCCCTACTTTTCTCTTTACCGTAATATATTTTTGGTAATTAGAAACTTTGTTCATTAAATATCGCCATAATACTTATAGGATATATTGGTGGTGTACCAATGTTTAATTTAAGATAGTTTTCGTCTGTCTGGTAGCAGTGCTGCCAGCTACAGAAAATTTTAATTCCAGATTTTAGAGGAAAATTTTGGGAAAATTATCTTTTTGCCTCTATGATTTCCCTCTTGTTGGCTACATTAAAACAAACGTACCAGTGTCTAAAAGCTTTGCCCTTAGTCTACACAGCGCAGGATAAAAAGTTTCAGTCGAATAATTAGGGGAAGTACAGTTGAGGTTTATAATAAACCATGTTCTGTAAATGGTAAGAAAATGGTGAATTTCTGAGGTAGGATGAGAGATTTTTTTAAATTTTATGCTTACTTTGTTAGATATCGCCATGATACTTGTAGGATATATTCTTGGGTACCAAGGTCTATTTTCAGATAGTCTTCGTCTGTCTGATGGCAGTGTTTCCAGCCAAAACAATTAATTCCTGATTTTAGGTGAAAAGTTCGGAAAATTTCCCTTTTCCCTCTATTATTACCCTCTTGCTGGCTACATTGAGTTGAATTGATTTTAGTTTAGCGTCTCTTTCAGCAGCGAGGCTATATGAGACGTGGACCTACTGATTAACGTGGAATCCGAACCACATGAGCTCCCGCCGGGAATCGAAGCTGGCTACATTGAAACAAACGTACCACTACCTGAAAGCTTTGTCTTTGCCCTAGAGAACGCATTACAAAAATTTCAATAGGATAATTAGAGAAGCTATAGCCCAGGTATATCTGTTGATTTTTGCTTCTGAGGCGTAAAAAGTGTCAAAATTTCATGTGTATAATGAAAGAGAATTTTTTTCTTTCCCTCTTTGAATAGAAGCCAGCGACTTCAGGATTTCACTGTACCTTGTCAACACACCAAAGAACTTTTTTTGGTGACTTGAACCCATATGGCAGCAGTGGTGCTAGATACAAAAAATTTTGAAATTCGGTTAGGGAATTTTTTGTAAATTTTCACCATACATCTCCCTCAACAATTTCCCACCCGTTGGCAGCACTGCAATACAACTTATACCAAAAAAAAATTGCCACATCCATTTTCTAAAAAACAAGGCCTTAACCATATCAATAGAATAAATGGTTTTTGAGCAATAAGTCACTAACTGAAAATGTAGGAAAACGCCAAAAATGACCTGGGTCCGAAAGGTATAATCACACAATTTTGCTCGTATAGGTACAAAGAATCAAACGATTTATAAGTTACGATGGCTTCGACTCAAGTTCTGTTGATTATTTCAATAATTTGCAACATAAATAAAATAAATTTTCATAAATAAAAGTTATAGTTCCTTTTAATGAAATATATCAGGAATAATTTAAATTTATTTTACACTTTTGTAAATAATATTCGTATGCATTGTCAAGGGCGCTGATCCCGGGGGGCCGTGGGACCCGGGACCCCCCAAAGCTCATGTAAGCCTCTATTGTATTTATGAATATACAATATTTGGCATAATTTGAATGCAATTTGTCTTAAAATTCTCATACATATATACCTTCTACATCTGAATGCCCCCCCCCCCCAAATTTACAGAGAAATCGGCGCTCTTGTGCATTGTCTAGCCAACCCTAGATTTTTTTTCCTTTGCAATCTTTATTTTAAAAATTAAACTAAGCATAAGAGTAAAGACATTTTCGCAATTTCTTATAAATAGTTTGTTTTACAAAATTTTATTTAATCGTATGTAATCACGGAATCCAAATTAAGTTCCATCTGCCCCTCGAGATAAAAATATAATTGCGTTATTTAAACTAATTAATGCAATCGAACCTCCGGCACACTATAGAGTATAATTTAAAATAGTTCTTAATTATAAAATTTAATTGTTTACATTTAGCGTTATCGACAAATGTTAAATACTTATTTAAATCTATATATGCTTACGGCTCTGGTCTAATAATGGAAAGCAAAGCACGTTCATGTTCAGTATAATCATTATCCATTTTGAAATAATTAGATTGAAACAAGACAGTTTAAGTTACAGTAAACCGTCACAGTATACAATACAAGGTGAACCAAAATTAGTTGGACGGTAGATGGAGTAGGATTTGTGTTATGATTACGCTATAACAATGGTCTACATTGTAACTACAGTGCTTGCGTTATATTATATTAAATTCTGTAACTAAAGGAGGTGGGCTGATAAGGGCCATTTTTCGCCCATCAGGCCCGAGACGTGAAATGCATGGTTTTCAATAGTATACCTCATAAAAATAAGAAAACAAATATATTTTGACGGAAAGCACTATAAGGGAGAGATAAAAATAATAAACAAAGACGTAAGTCGTGTGTTAATGAAAGAACGTAAAGACTAATGTCATGAGTTGGAATCCGAGAAAGCAATAGTAAATAGAACACTAACGGCAAGAATAAGAAGAATGAAGTCTACTACGACGATGAGATCAATATATTACATCGAAAATAATCAAGTATAGATAATAATCAGACAGCTGGAGACAATTGTAGCTAGTTTGTAGATTAGGCATCGTGCTTGCTGTCGTCATCCGAATCGCCACTGGACCATCCTGCAGCGGCGGCATCTTGTAGTGTATGAGTATATTATAGACTTGTTTTTTTAACTGCGGTGGAATTGTGGCGCCAGTAAGCCAGAAACCATAGCAACATGCGCGCAACATCCGACGACCCGTGCGCCTACTTTACATTGACAGTACCACTGTATGTGTGCGATGTTACTTTGCTCTGTTTTGATCCAAATATTATAGGTTTTGGATCTTATGTATCGTGATCGTAACTGAACTCGGAGAACAGAAGCATCGTCATGGTGTATGTACAGAGAGTACATACCTTCGTCACTTAAGTGCTCGTGAGTGTAAGATTGGCTTTAAGTTGATATCTGCCAAGAGTTAATTGCCGTAGCTCATCCCAAGTTAGCCGTGGAAAATCTTGAAGATCTGTATCGGTTAACTTAGCCCAAATTGCCTTTTTTTTTTTTGCGTCCAGCCTTGTTCGTCGACCATTTGTTTTAAGTAATTAGGTTTTTTAATTAAAGCCAGCATCCGCTGAGCGATTATTCCATCTTCGGTGTTGTGAATCCTTGTAGGATAGAAAACATTGAGAAGAGCACATATAATTCGCACATAGTCACCAATATAAGGTATTTGCGTATTGGGTACCACTTTATCCAATGTGCGCCAGTTTTTCAACTGTTCATTAACGTCTTCGACGACCCATCTGAACTTTCGTCACTAAACGCGCCTCGTTAGCATCCGCTATTGTAAACTGTGGCTGCTTATTGAGGAATCGAGGCATTTCAGCTACAAGACCCATTTCTTCCAGAAGTGCCAAACAATCACGGGAGCCTCTATCAACAATCAGAACATCCTTTGGCTGCAGCCACTCTTTGATATTGTGTGCATCATTTTTTAAGATATGAGTGAGTATGTTAGCGTCATATATTTCTTTGAATCCGCGAAGTAAGGTCCAAAGACATCCAAAATGTAACCTGTCGTTAGTGATGAGCGCAAGAGTCTTGGTCTTGCAGTTTTTGCAAGAGTCTTGCATGCAAGACCAAGACCAAGACCAAGACCAAGACCAGGAATCCCGATGCAAGACCAAGACCAAGACCAGGGGTGCAAGACCAAGACCAAGACCAAGACCATACCTGCAAGACCAAGACCAAAACCAAGACTCTTGCGCAAGAGTCTTGCACAAGTACCGGCTCGGTGGTAGAGCAGTCACATGAGGTTATACGGGTCCCTGGTTGGATCCTAGCTTGCGCCATGGGAACTTTTTGGTGAGCAAACACCGTGTGCGTGGGTTTTCCTGTTTCATCCTACTTTCTTCATTCCACCATTTCATTCATTTCTCACCATTACTGTCTCCCTTAGCCTTGATGCATAATCGTTGGACGTTAAACTAGATATTTCATTTCGTTTCAAAACATATTAGTGGTGTTTTTCTTCCAAAACTAAAGAGAAGTGCAGTATTGAACATTGGTAATACCGTACACCATAGTTGTCGACTACATGGGTATGTCCTTGGCTCCGAGACTCAAGCATCCGTTGTAAATTTTTAATGTGTGCTCATAAAATTAATATCGAAATAACATTTTCATGACATTGACAAAAACTTAGTGCATGTGACCGGAAGTTTGATTTCATGGGCGAATGCTTATGCGTTGAGCAATTGTTTATCAATATAACTTTTAGCCTCCTTAGGTATACGGCACATCGAGGATTCAGCGATGTAACATTATACTACAACAATAAATCTATATTATTTCTGTGACTCCTAATCTCTTGAACCACCCAACCGATCTCGATCAAATTTTCAACATAGATAAGGAAAGTTCCTGGAAAGTTTTAGAGTTTGTTTCACTTTGATGGTAGAACCTAGGGGAGGAGGAGGGAAAGGGTATATATATATATGTATATATAAAATAAAACTTAACAACTTTTGAAACACCCGACCGATCTTGATCAAATTTTCAACATAGATGAAGTTCAGGCCTGGAGCGATTTTTATAATTTTACTTTGACAGTGCAACGTAGGGTAGGGGAGGAGGGAGATATATGTAAAAAAAAAATAAATAAATAAATAAAAATTTAAGTGACTGTCTTTGTGACTTCATCAATCTTGAACCAGCCAATCGATCTCAATCAAATTTTCAGCATAGATGAGGTTCGGACTTGGGGTGGTTTTATCAAATCACTTTGACGGTAGAACTTAGGGAAGGGGAAGGGGATGGAAAATGTAAAAATAAATAAATAAATAAATAAAATTTAATAACTCTTGAACCACCCGACCGAACTCGATCTTATTTTCAACATAGATGAGGATCAGACCTGAAATGGTTTTTGTCATATCACTTTGACGGTGCAGTTTAGGGGAGAGGGAGAGGAAAGATATTTAAAAATGATCGAAAATGACCGATATTAAAATTGAATCTATAGTTTTGGAGGTCTCTGGGATAAACAATGATACTTCCGATGCTGTTTAAATCAAAATTCAGCCCCGTAGCTTGGCGAAGGGGAGGGGAGATATATATAAAAATGATCAAAAATGACGAATATTAGTGTCGAATCCATAATTTTCGAGGTTGCTGAGTTGAATACTGAGACTTCCTATACTGTTTAAGACCAAATTCAGCCTCGTAACTTGGGGAAGAAGGAGGGGAGAGAAACATAAATATAATCGAAAATGACCGATATTAGAGAGCGCTTTACTAATAGTAAAAAAGTAACCGACTACCGAAATATATTATTATTATTATTATTATTATTATTATTATTATTATTATAGTTTAACGCAACGAAGTGGGTAATTGATGCTAGTAATCCATGTTCACAAGTGAGACTTCAAAAAAACTTGGAGTTTGATGCCATTATTTTGTATTTCTAATACAGGTCAACAGTATTTATATAAATTGAGTTTACACAAAAGACATAGACAGTTGAGTCGTTTTCAGTTTTCACTCAAATTATTGTAAAATATTGTATTAAACGGTTGGATTATAATCATTATTATTTTAATGTTCTCTCCCTCTTTTTTGGGGTCAATATTACTAAACATATTATTATCATCATAATAGCTATTCTGTCATTATTGGCAGGTTATTTGCTTCAAGAGAAAAGGTTCGACGTTCAGTGGTCCTCAGCTAGTCTCTTCGTCTCGACGTAGCAATTTTCTATTTTAATACCTTCCTTCAACTAGTCTGCTTCGCTCCCTCCCTCTCTTTCCTTCCACAATACCCTCTAGCACGTCCCTCACAATATAGTTCCTCTCAGCTAATATCCTAACCAGTTCCTCTTCTTCTCTTAACAATATCTAAAATTCTTCTCTTTTCCCATACTGCTAACATTTCTAACACCTTCTCATTCGTTTTCCGTTCAACACAGCCAATTTTCTCCTTTCTTTCTCTATGCCCATGTTTCGAAAGTCTGCAATTTTTTCATCGCTTTTGCGTAATGTGAATGTTTCTGCCCCATAGAGTACATATTGGAATCAGTAAAACAAAGTTTTAATATTTAATTGGAAGTTTGTTTAATATAAGGATTAGCTAATCGTGGTCGAAAAAAAAAAATCTGACGCCTTTAGAGTGTAAAAATAATTTTGCAATTTATGGTATTTCAATAATCTGTGTCGCCTGATTTTCTTTCATGCGTCTCAGGGGTAGCCTCCCCAGTTTGGGAAACAGTGGAGTTTTGGATCTGTTAAAAAATATAATAAGATTACGAAACGTTGTGATTTGGGCATATCTTATAAGTAGTGAAGCGTAGGCACCCCCCCCCAAAAAAAAGTCATCACCTATGTTGTACACTATCATCATACTTACACGTCGTTAAATTATATTACATTTAGAAACATATATTGTATTTCCGTCACTACTGGTGCATTGTAGAGTTTATTATCCCTTATATCCATAGTAAAATTTACCTATGAAAAGATTGAGATTTCTTAAATGCAAGACTTGCAAGACTCTTGCATGCAAGACCAAGACCAAGACCAAGACTGGGTGTGCAAGACCAAGACCAAGACCAAGACCAAGGGTTCCACTGCAAGACCAAGACCAAGACTCGATGTGCAAGACCAAGACCAAGACCAAGACCACCCCGGTCTTGGTCTTGGTCTTGCATTTGCTCATCACTACCTGTCGTCGTGACCAACATCATAAGCTTCACCAAAGGTTTTCCTTTGTGTAACGAGAATTATCGTCGCTGGAAGGAATAGTAGGAACTATTCTGGATATAAATGTACGTGCCATCAGCAGCAAGTATTACAGTATCATTGTCGTCGTCGGGAATGAATAATCGTCGTGCTAAAGGCCTCGTATGGTTTTCAATAACCTGTGTTCTGGTGATGTGTTCCGTTCCAAGATATAGTGGAACAAAGTTCTGCGTCAAAGCCTCACGTGCAGAGTGCACAGAAGATGACATTCTTCGTTTTCTGACATTGAATAATGTGGACAGAACACCATTCGAGAGACCCGTTCGAAGCTTTACAAGTAACACTGCCAAACAAGTACGAGAGGATCTCTGTGTTGAGGAACGCATTTTGGACTTTACTAGGTCATAAATACAGTTAAAATCAGACATTGATATACCCATAAGAGTATAATAATCGGACTCGGAAAGTCGTCCCGGTGAGTCGAAATCGATACCTTTCTTCTGTGCTACGTTTCTGATATCGTTTATCAGACTTTCAATATCTTTCGCAGACATTGTTGTCTTCTCACTTACAGGGCGTACAGCTTGCAGAGCCTCCTCACGGAATACCGACTCTGTAAGATGCGTTTTACAGCAGCGTTTTCCCGACGAAATATAGATTCCCGTTTCTGTAAAAGCCTGCGTTCGAGCTGCTTTTGGTACAGCCACTAAGTATTTCTTACGCTTACATATTATACAATAGCTATTAGAGTTGTGACAACGAGGTATTGCTAACTCTAGTTTAGGACTCTTACAAGTGGCGTCAACGGCAGTACTCGTAGACGCACGATCTCTTTGTACAACAGACGAAGGCATAGGAATGCTTCGAGAACGAAGCACACGACATTCATATGATCTGCATTTCGAGCACAACTTCGCACTACTCTGTATATCGCAGTTTTTAGAACTTCTCAGGATCGATATAATTGTTTTGTTAGAACAGGTACGAAAAGCCGTAGATTTCCTTTGCCAGGTTTTACAACAATCACACTGGCCGTTCGGCATTATGTCTTATTCAGTTCGTTAATATATGTTTGCACAAACAGTTGCAAACTCACGATTGATATCTGCACTTCTTAACTATGGTTTGATTGTGGCACAACACAACTGAACACTCCGATCGCAGCGCAGCAAATAGGGCAATGGAAACTTGTAATTCCAACAGTTGCCGCCCGTGGCGCTTATCTAGGTGCACAGGACGCAGACTCCACAATTCTACACCTTGACACACACACATGAGCTCGCGTATATCTGTCTTTGCTCTCTCTCTCTCTCTCTCTCTCTCTCTCTCTCTCTATATATATATATATATATATATATATATATATATATATATATATATATATATATACAGTAAAACCCCTCAAATCCGAACCCCGGAAATCCGAAAACCCGGCAAATCCGAACACGTTCTCAGGGGGAAAAATTTTACTACACCTGGAAAATGAAAAAAATAGATTTAATCACACAAATTTAGTTTTTTTTAAGGTTTTAACATATTTAGACTTAATGCTTATTTAAAACTTTATAAAATACAGTTAAGTTTAGATAAAATAGGAAATAGTTTACGTTTACTTACGTATTTGAAAAAATCCAAAACAATGAAAAATTTTTAGGTTAACTGGTTTACGATTCACACGAAAAATAGCAACACAAGATTAAACAAGCACTGATTTTTCACTTGAAGTCAGTTATCTTTAACTGTCGAAGATTAAAAAATCTTCCCGCGGAGGCAATTCCAAGCCAGCGTCGCATGAACATCACGTCGTTTGGAGTGGCTGACGGGTGTTTTTCCAATCATTTTGGACATGAGTGTACACCCGCCAGTCAAGGTCACTGCCCTTTCGACCACTGGGCCACCCTGTCTAACCTCAGTCGTTTTTTACCGTCAATTCAGTGACGAAATAAGTACGTAATATTATTTCCCGGGTAATCCGAACCCCCCGAAATCCGAACTGGCTTCAGCCCCAATTAGTTCGGATTTGAGGGGTTGTACTGTATATATATATATATATATATATATATATATATATATATATATATATATATATATATATATATATATATGGAGGTAGGGTGGGGGTGTTTGTGGGTATGGGTATGTATTAGCTTGGATCGGATACATCAGGTAGCTATTGTTTGTCGTTGTTTTTCACCTTTCCCTCAGTATTGCAATATAACGCATCAATGAATTCCCATAGGTACTTCATTGACGCGTGGTATGTATGATTCTTCGATATATAGATATATATTGCAGAATTTCATGCCATTCTGCGACTGGTTTTCCTGCTCGCAATTTTACTCATACCACTTTCAGAAATGACACGCCTTCTCAATACTCCATAACGTGCTGTCTCTATTTTTGCTGCCCTACACACACATCCGCGCAAACAATACATTTTCTTTATATATTTTATTGACATGCTGAGCATGTATTTTCAGTCACAATCGGTACATAACATCAGAGCTGGAGTCTCCAGTTGAACTCGTACACTACAGCGTATAAACGGTAGTCATCGCTCTATACTCTCGCGCAATACATTTTGTTCTCTAATAGGTAGAAGGACACACTGAACCAAAATCAATTAGTACTCATATCAAAGGTTACACAGCGTTATATTATGACGAGTCAGATTTATTTTTGTTCATCGACTCCTTCTTCCTATAAGCCTCTATCAAAGACAGCAAACATTACCAAAATGTCGCAAAACGCTGAAACGAATTCTTTTTGGGCACTCATTTCTATGACTTACTATTTTCTTGATCACGTATCTATTATCTTTACATATGTAACATATCTTCTAGTATACAAATACATTGCAAACTTGTCGGAATCAGACACTTCATTTTTCCGTTGTCTGATGGGCGAAAAATGGCCCTTATCCGCCCACCTCGATAGACCACAATGATAAACAATTTAAATACTGATGCAAGAAAATGAATGTTAAAAAGTATTGGACGTTTCAAAATGCTGAAACCGTTACAAGAAAATGTATTGAACCATTTGGTACTCACTCCCCAAAGAGATTACGATTTACCGCATTCGTGACAAATTTGATACTACTGGATCAATTCTTAATGCCCTCAAAACTAGTCGATCCAAAACAATTTGCACACAGGATCAAAAGCAATTTGTTGCCAAAGCATTTATTCACAGCCCCCTCAAAAAATCCACGAGAAGAACCTCAGCTAAATTAAGGATTTCATAATATTCTGTTATAGAATCAAAAAATCTATTGAGTTGAAGGCTTATTGTCCACAGCGAATTAATTCATGGCTTATTACAGTAGATAGGCAGATGCAGACCATCCTAAATAAAATTCGAGAAGTTCCAATAACTTTAGATAACATTGTGTGGACCGATGAAACTTCTTACTAATTATCCGGTCGTATTAACAGACTTAATTGGACCTCTTGGATACCAAGTGGTATAAGTCTAAAATTGAAATTTCCTAGAAGAGAACTTTGAACTTCAAAAATCTTATACAAATCGCATGAAGAGAATGTTATTAACTATCAGTATTAAAAAAGAATATCCATAATTATGTTTTTGGTTGCAACGATGAAATAAAGATGAATTTTTCATGACATATTGAACTTCAAATTTATCCCCTGAAAAAAAAAATAAGTTACGCCATATGGCATCGAAGCGATCCAGTTATGTTTACTGGTATAGTGAGAACATGCATTTAATATTAGTGCAACAACTAAACCAGCCTGGTGTCAATGTTTGGAGTGGTATTTAAAGTTGTAGTGTTTTAGGACCAATTTTGATTGAACAGTCATAGGCAATAAGTACATCAAGATTCTAATGAAACAACTTGTTTCCACGGTTACAACAATAGTCTAATTCACATAATTTTTATTTCTAAGACAACGAGGTCCTTCCGCATTATTCAAAAGCAGTCCGTGAAACATTTCCTGAGAAATAGATTGGATAAAGAATGCCAATTGATTGACCAGGATATTCACCTGATTTTACTCCAAATGACTTTTTCTTTTGGGGTGCACAGATAAGTTTATAGTCAAAAAGTACCAAATGTTGGTAATTTGAAAAATTACATCCGAAAGAAATTAATTCATAAAGAATATTGTGCTAAGAAGTTTATCGAAGCGTGAAAAGTAGACTTCAAAGCTGTGTAAAATGTGATGGACAGCAGTTTGAGCACATTCGCTCATAAAATTTGGAAAGCTTTTGTATTGTGTTATTGTATACAATAAAATTTAACTTTAAATGTAATAAGTATCTATCAAAATTGAATTGTATTCGTAAATATAATTATATATTAACATTAACTGTGCAGCTACTTTTGGCATATCCTTTGTTCCTGTAGAAGCACACAAATATTAAGATTCGAATCTAGATACTGTTATACCTTTTTCCTATTTTACAATTAACTAAATTGAAACACTACAGCTTTCAAGTTTAAGTTAAATAATTATAATAGCTTTATATTGGTAAATCACTTGCATGATAGTGACGTCAAAGAGGCAAGAGATAGCATAGATAGCGACATCTATTAGTGCGACTGCTTACTATTAGAAATCACGTGAACATTAGACGTTTGTCTTTTATAAATAGGATATCAAAATTCTAATTATAAGAGGGAATCTTGTCAATTCTTCACTCTGTGACGCCACGACAATTCCTAATACTAACCAGTCACGCTAATAAGTGTTGTTACCTGTGCTTCCTGACGCTGATAGATGTCGCTAGAATGAGGCAATTTGTCGATTTAAAACTCAGATTGTCTCAAAAGTACTTAGCCTTTGGAGGTCAAAATCAAGAATTCATTTATTGTGATTTGGAGAATACATTATAAAATCACATATGCACCATCTTCTTCAATGATCTCGATTTTTCTGGAAACAGCACAATCCCATCGTTTTAAAACTTACGTGATTTCTGGTCAAAAAATTATGACACGTGGTTATTACACGACTCTTTTCAAGCTAACATCATTCAAGGATAAAAAGTTTGACGGTGCCAGGCTCGGGATAGACCGTGGATGCACCAAACCCTTCCAGCGAAGTTTTCTAAATTTCTGATGGGTCGTTAAAGATGTGTGATGTCTGCCACTGTCAAGCGTGGTATACGACACCCTTTATGTTGACCATTTCTTTTGAATTACTAAGTGCACTCGTGCTAATTGTCGACTGTACAGGTGAGAATTTATCATTTTACCCCGCTGCAGCAGCTCGTGATGCACGGTGCTTTTCAAATCCCTTCAAACGTACAGCAAAACGTCCCTGGCCGTCAGTGTGGGTTTTGCTCTAGATTGTGGATCTTCTCCTGGTTTCGAACTCAAACTTTTTCACACATTACTGTCGCATGTTATCTATTTTGCATCATTTTGAATCGCCGCTTCAGAAATGGCTCGAGTTCGTTACGTTTCAGTAGAAATTCGCAGATGGAAATTAGATTCAGTAGATGCTTTTGTGTATGATCATGTCCCCATGTGCAAGACATAGGCGGATCGACCGCGAAAATTTGGCGCGGCCCGTTGAAAATTTGGCGGGCCGATGGCGACTAACGCGGCGTACTGTTACGAAATTACACGAATGCCGCAATTTTGCCGACATTGCGGTAATAAGGCGGCTTCCGTTGTTTCTTCTCGTCTGAACCGCTAGTACCGTCCTTAAACAGGCATGTGGTCTCTTTGTAACCACCTCGTGGCCTCTTCATAACCGCCAGTGCCGGATAGAAACCGCTAGTACAGCCATTAATCCGCCACATGGCCTCTTCATTGCCGCAACATTGTTTCAGCATCTCTACCCAGGATGACGAGATAAAGTGAAGAGAGAAACAATTACATTTCAAGAATTAAATCAGAAAAAAATTCTTTACCTGACCAAGACTCGAACCTTTAAATTCGAAAGTCAGAACTCTACCGACTGACCTAACAACTGCTTTAATATTACCGTGCCTAATGGTGTTTATTAGAGGACCTGTTGCCCTGTCATGATCTGTTCGAAAGACACTCCACCAAATCTTAATTGTTCGCGTGAATTATTACATTCACCTCACTGTCTTTATTTGAGAATGGAAACTGATTATGCTGAACATGAATATTTGCTGTTTATTACTAAAGCAAGGTCCGTAATAAATGTAAATAAGATTCTAATTATTATATGAAATACACAAGTAATTATTCCATGTAAAGCACAGTAACTGGTAAATACAGTAAATATAATACAGTAACTGGTAAATACAATACAGACACAATATAATACAGTATATTTCTATATTGTATTGGATCGAAGTTGGCTCTGGTGACTCATGATCAGACGAAAGGGTTAATCCATAATCACCATCGCACTCTACAATCTACATTCAGGAATTGTAGAGACACTGCTATCTCCTTGAAATTAAACTACGCAGTAGTTTATGCATATGTTGCGCACCTAAACTTCCCCGCGCTAAATTTCACAACCATTTTTTTTCTTTCTTCTTAACCAGAACTTTATAAGTAATGAGTAAAACTCCGCCAAGTATTCTGTTAAATAATAAAAATTGTAAGAGTCACTGGATGGCCCAACTCGGTCGATTTGTATTGGCCTGTACTTTGAAACTTGGTTGTTCTCTGCTTAACCCTCCTTGGAATAAACAACTGCACGGCAAGTCGCCAGTGCTGCCAACGACGTGAACAGTAATGTTGCTAAACATAACTCGAGAACCCGCTAAAAATATAAATTTTAATCTAAATAATGCTAGTTTAGTCATTATACATTAAAAAAAATTGCTAATTCCCTATTCTAACAATGGTAAATGAACAAAATGTTGTCGCTAAAATATATTATTAAATCGCTGGATCTAGGGACAGAGTCGCTTACTATGCAACACTGCGCTTAACAAAACACATCTTCACAACTCAGCGGATGTTACCGAGTTCTCACGATCATTCTGCGGTCATTCGTCGAAAAGTCTCTTTAACACCATCTCACCGCAAAACAACTGACATCTAATTTTACGACTACGGCAGTTACTTCACTTCCTCTTCGGTGGGTTTCCGCTTGGAAGCGAAAGCGGAACGATGCTGGCAGTCATTTTTCCTTCATTTTGGCGGCTACCCACCAAAAGGCGACAGCGGACCGATTATAGTTGGCTGCAATTTGCACAGGGGGTAACAACAGAACGTCAATCATCCTTTTGTAACCAACTTTCTGTAAATGGCTGAACACTGTTTGGTGATGGATGTTTAGGTCATCGAGACTGCTTACATGCCAGTCTTATTGGTCTTTTCCCAGAATATCATCCACTTTTGCTGTGATTGGTTAGTCACTGTGAGGAGCATTTTGGACATCAAAAATTTCCAGAACGAAAGCTATTGAATCGTCTTTAGGCTGTTGATTTTGATAACATATCTTGCCCATAAACATCATTTACTTCGTCACGGGACTGCACAGCATTTGCGCCCTTATCGAAATGAAATTGTAATATGTAACGTAATTTTGCTGAAACTTCACTTATCTTCACGGCGCGCTATCTTACATGTGATTGAGATCCCTCGTGGCCAAACGGTTGGCGTACGCACCTTTGGCATGGGAGAACCGGGTTCGATTCCCGGTAGAAGCTCTTGTGGTTCAGATTCCACGTTAAGCTGTAGGTTAATGTCCCATAGCCTCGCTGCAGAAAGGGACGGTAAACTAAAAATCAAATCAAATAAAATCAACCTTACATCTGATTAAGAATCACATTTCTTATACATCTATTAGCTTCAATTGTCAGCTGTGAAATGATTTTAGGCCTGATTTGCTGCCACATATACGAGGGTTACCGCAAAACTCATGGCAAATATTTTCTTTAATGAAAATGGGAACAATGCAAAATATGCTGAAATATGCAAATAGAAAGATAGTACATATCGTCGCATGAGAACCATTGATCATCTGTTGTAATGTAGCTTAATTATCATCTTGTTAGAAACACAGCTTTCTAAGAAAATTATATTTTTGTCTTCTCGCCTGTAAACCTCCGAAAATGCAGTTACGTTCCTCTGGTTCTCAGGCGACGATATGTAAACGTTGCATGTAAGGAAATGGATAACATGCATATCCCAATCAGTATATATCAGGAGAAAAATGAATATAACGAAACGTTCCTTTCGTACGTGTTACAGACCATACGACATTGTGTTTGCAGAATCTTCTTAAGTGATCGGGATAGGATGTACTCGATTATCTTCTATATTCACCACACTTATCACTCTGAAATTTTAACCTGATATCAAAACTGAAGGAGCCATTGCGTGGAACACGTATGAAACGAGAGATTCGTTGTACTAATTTTTCTCGTGTTGTATCCTGATAGGAATATAAGTGTTCATCCAATTCCCTACATAGGCCTATAACGTTTCCGTATGTACTAACCTTCCATTTGCAACTCCTTGTTTCGTTCCCATTTTCGTAAAACAAAACAGTTGCCACTACTTTTGCGGTACCCTCCGTATATATATATCCTGAGATTTGGGATACTAACGCCGTCTCGTGCGCGTGCGCGGCTCGATGCTGTTTAGACTTCTAATGTTCTGACTATTTACTTCCAACTTTAAAACTTTGTAGTTTCGTTCCAGTTGTTCCAGTTTTAGAAGAAGAACCGTAACCATGCTGAGATTTGAGCGTTAATATCTATATATATCCACAATAATATATTGTGACGATTTAATTGCGACTTTAGAGCTCCTTCGTGACTAAGGGTTTAGCATACGCACGTTTGGCATGAGAGACCCAGGTTCGATTCCCGACGGAGCTCACATGGTTCGGATTCCACGTTAATCAGTAGGTCCACGTCTCACATAGCCTCGCTGCTGAACGGGACATTAAACTCAAAATCAACTCAACTCATGAATTGCAATTTAAACCGAATTGTTTCAATTTAATTACACTAGCCAACAAAATTTTACTATTTTTTTGTAACTGGTATGAAAATAGATAATCTTTATGTTTTTGGGTGTGTCGATAACGAAAATGGTGATGAAAATGCAAGATTAGCTCTTGTTTTGAAGTTATGATAACTTTATGTTATAGCCTATATAAGCTTATCCATGTATTTACCTTGTTATTATCCCTTCGAAGAGGATCACTGAAGGTACAACCGCTTTGCCTGGCGTATATGGTTTCCTGCTGGTGATTCCCTTATTTGTGTCCAGCAGTAATCAGCTACCATTAATGCACTCCACTTTCCCTAGTATCTCATTTCCATGTCTGAAATTTGCTAGTGGAAGCGTTCCCCGTGCTCCTCGCTTACAACACCACCGTTGTCAGGAAAGATGTAAAGTGGAAATCTAAGAAATGTAGCTTTAAGGATATGTTGCACCCTAGTCTATCGTAGTAGTGCAGAAGATTTGCCACAAGATCCTTATATTTTTCTGCCCTCTTATTTCTTAGAAAGTTTGTTGACACCTGAACAAAGTTAAGTGGAGCAGGAACAGGTAGTCCGTCTTCGTGAGACACTGGCCTCATGGCTGACGGTATGCTAGGATATGTCAAGGAAGACTTTTCTTCTTAGAAATACCATGTTTTAATGGAGTTGCCATTCAAAAGTAACAATCATTCACATGGGTTGATGGTTTTTGCCAGATCATGGGTATAGCAAAACCCATGGAAAATCCTTTACATTTCAACCACGAACGAAGACTCGAGACACAAGATAAGCAACATACGATTTCAGTTTAGCCTGTCTGCAAATGTTGCAAAACTTGTCAGCACTGTTTACGCATTTGCGAGGCATATTGAATCACAATAATTACAATGACCACATATACTAACTACACTTCAATAACATGTTCTTCCAGCACACGAACAGAATACAGCTTGTAACAAACTGAAACTACGCTTAAATGAAACTTGCTCCGTTCATCCCTCCTCTCTTCTCCTTCACCTCCCCCTTGTTGCTACTAGCCCGGGCTAAAAATAGCGACAAAATACACACAGCTGTTGTTGCCTGCAGGAAACTTAATCATTATATCTACCATCAACGGGATTTCAAAGAATATAGAGGAAGGGATTTACAATGAATGCTAATAAAATATAATACTTATAATTAAATGAACCCCACTTTAACTTGGAAACGAGAGCTAATTCGAATTTTTCATCGTCGTTTTCGTTATCAGCGTGTTCGATATAGTTAAAAAAACATTTATTTCATTCCAGTTACATTTTCACTGTTGTCTAGTGTTATCTTAAAATGGATTGTGATCATGATGAACATGAACGTGCTTTGCTTATTTTATTCAAAGGCCGTAACAATATTTAGGTTTGAGCACTAGTATTTGTGTAACGCATGCTGGTTGGTAGGGCGGAAGCTCGGGCGCAATAACTACTGGTTTTAAATGGAATTAATGCTTTAATCTTTCATGTTTCAGATTCCAAATGCTCTATGCGGACACATATACCACCAGAGAAGAATTCCGTTCTATGTTTGACCACAGCCTGTACGACAGAGTGCGTCAAAGATTACAGTGTCAGAATGCATTTCCTGAAGTCTATGATAAAGTGAACAAAAAAGCAAGAACATGATAAATAGTATGGAAAATTTATTGACTGGTTATTTGCACTGAAAGAGAACACTTGTATACTTATGTCAGAAAGTACTTTCTAGTTTAACGATTTCTGATATCAACTATTTTCAAATAAGCTAAGTTTCAAATAAATTTTAATAACTTACAGTCCTCTAGAATTCAAAACAACGAATCTAATCAGTCAGTACATATTAAGGACTTTTGAAAGGGAAACTATAGAAGAGTTTCCTTTTGCGTTAACTTACAACAAAAACAATTTATCTCATACGGTGTAAATTTAAATGATAATTATAACACAATAGGCCTAAGTACTGTACCTATAACCCAATACAAATATTTCTTGGTTTTTGATAAGGGTTATATCTGTTCATTTGGTTGTAATTCCAATAGAGTATAATTGTATTTGAATAAGAATATGTGTTTAAATTTCGCAAATAAAGCTAGTCTACACGACATTATATCATTGTAGTGCTTTCTTTACTTTCCTGTTAGTGGCCCCGCATAGCGCAGTCGCTAACGCCCTCGTTTTTGGTGGGAACGGTCCCGGTTTTGATTCCCGATGGGCACACTCGGTCGGAAAAGTGTAAAAGCCCGATATTCTGAGTAAAGTTCTTACTAGGTTTTCCTCATTCACACCAGGCAATTGCCGGGATTGTACCTCACATAATGGTCCTAGGCCACTTCAGTTATTCCTTCTCAACTTCCCGGGCGGTGTGATCACCGAAGGATATCGTCCCTCATATGTGATGGGTTAAGATGGCCATAGATGCCGAAAACCCAGAAATATAATTCATAATCCTTTACTTTTCTGTTTACTAGAATTGGATAAAAGATAAATGCGTGGGGTTTCTCGGGGTTGTCCCGTTCCCTCCCACTTTCTTCTGTTCATCATTTGATTCATTCTTATCATCACCATCTCCCTTATTCTCGGTGCATAATCGTGGAACAGTAACCTAGTTTTTTTTCAACTGGATGCTCCGTGACATCACAGTTTACTGCTCGCGTTCCCAGTAAACTCCTCATATACGGCAAGGAGAAGGCAGCAAACCTAACGTTGACAGTAGACAGTCGTAATAGGCAAACAAGGCGTAGTTGATGGCTTTACAGATACACTACTGGTAGATTCATGTCTAATCGAACACTGTCAAACTTGTTTTATTCCATCCCTCGTATTTTTCCCTCTCCTTTCTTGATCAACTTGTTCTCTTTCTCCTGGCTCTCATCATTAAAGCCCTGTCCTACGTTATACATCGTCTAGCTCGAAATGTCTGGTCTAAAGGAAAATTTCTCATTTGTATGTTCTACAGTAAATCATAGATCACGAGGATGTCAAAAGTGTCCCACTGGATTCGATTCCTGTGGGAGAGCTCAAAAAGTTTAATTTCGCATTCATTCACTTTTATTGATCATCCTCCTACTCTAGCCTAGAGAGCATAACCGTGAGACATTATACTAAAATTTTATTTTGAAAAACAAAAATCTGCCGCAGAAGTGTGTGAAAGAGTAAATACTATTTTGATTGTGTACGTCTCTTCACATGCTTCAACAATAGCGGAAGCTAATGTTATGCGAATATAGTGCTTTGCCAGGTAAAGTATCGTCATCCACAATAAAAAGTTTGCATATACTGTAACTTCAGCATTTTCATTAGTAACTCAGTTTTCGTAATATATTATCGCTTCTTCGTGCTTTCCTTAACAAAGCAGTGTAGTAATGAATAATTATTTATAATTTGGGAGAAAAATAAAGCAAAATAAGAAAATTATAAGCAAAAAAAAAAAACGTTATTGTTATGAAACCTTAGTCTGTCAAATAATTACGCGAAGAATATCCCAGGGGAAATTAGAGGGAAAATGACTCGACACAGTGCACAAGTATTAGGAACACTAACTAACATGTGAAATTATTGACTAGAAACATGAACTGAACAGGCAACTACGTATTTCTGCGTTGAATACACAATTTACACTTCATGCACAGTTCCAATATGCAAAATCAATCAATATCTTCAGTTGAAATTACTGAAATAGGGAAAAAATCTATCTGTTAAAATGCTACAATTTCAATTAAAACGCTTTTTTTCGCTAGCCGTGGCTAGCACCCACCCAAAGGGTTACGCTCTTTATTTGGGATGAGAGTTTAGGATGAACTATAGGTGGAAGGCAATTGTTGTGAGGCAAAGGAGATTGCATAAACTTTATTAGAACCATGCTTTTCATATTGCAGGACATTATGGTCTTTAACCATAATCATATGTATAGGTTAAGGATATGAACCCTGTCTAACAATGCATCAGGAGAGTGGTGAGAGCTGAATAGTGGTGATAAAATGAAACTATGAGGTGCACTTCACATCACAATACAACACAGATAGGAGTGTTAGAGAGATGAATGAGTGTTATCTTCTGTCCAGGGGATGCTCTGGACGCAATGAGAACAAGAGGAGCTCTATTAGTACGGTAGGATTACTGTGCAACATAAGATGGAGTGATGCATTGTGGGGGGATGGCAATGAGAAAGTCATCAAGAAGTTGCAAGTCCGGACTATTTGACGGAAGAACGTAATGGTATAGAGTCAACAGCAGAGAAAGTGGGAAAGGCTGTAGAATAGTAGAGGGTTTGGGGAGAGTGGCTTCGTGGTGCATAGCACCAAACAGTAGTGGATGGCGAGTCTGGAATCGCTTCGTAACTTACCAGAGTCTGAGATCTTCCAGATGGCAAAGGAAATGCGGAAAAGGCGTTTTCTCGTATAAGTCTCTTGTCGGGCTTGGTAGTCTAATGCGGAAGGCAAGGCGGAAGGCGTGGCGCTCAAGAATTTGGAGTCGGCGGTAGTATGAGAGCTTGGCTCGGATGCAGAAAGCCAAGCTGTAAATCCATATGTTAATACAGGTCGTAAAATAGCTTTGTAGGTGTTAAGAAGTATGTAAGGTTTTAATCCCCAGTTAGTTCCAGGCGTCGGAGTAGGTTCAGACGGTTGGTTGCTTTAAGAGCAAGACTTTTGAGGTGAGCAGACCATTTTAGATGTGAGTTAAAGAGAATATCCAGATATGTGACAGTGGGACTTGCAGCAAGAGGAGTACCTGCAATCTCGATTCTGAGGTTTGACGGATTGCGATGGACACGACTGCGTTTACCTGGTGGCAGAAAAATAATGACTTGGATTTTATTGGCGTTAAGTTTAAGGCTCCACGTATCAGACCATTGAATGAATGCATTTATGGCAGTTTGAAGGATGTGGTTGATATTGTGAATAGTTTTCGCCGTTGCCAGGAATACCGTATCGTCCGCATACTGAAAAAAAAACTGACGTTTGGGGGAAGAGCAGGAAATTCAGCGACATGCAATAAATAAAGAAGAGGGGACAGGGAAGAGCCTTGACTAACGTCAGAGTGGATAAACACAGGGTGAGATAGAACGTTATTGATGGAAGCATAGGTCAGGCGGCTAGAGAGAAAATGGTAAATGAAGCGTATGTAACAGATTGGAAGTGGGAAAGAAAATAGTTTGTAAAGAAGGCCTAGATGCCACACTTTATCGAAAGCCTTTTCTAAATCGAAAAGGACGAGACAGGAAGGCTTAGATTGATTAAACTGAGCAGTGATGTACGTGGTCAGGGGGAGCAGTTGATCATTGATACTATATTTTAGACGGAATCTGGCCTGATGAAGGGGAATTAGGTTGTGATCGGGGAGAGGCCAGTATCCGTTCAAGTATCTTGCTGAAACGGGGGTGAGTTGAATTGGACGATAGGAAGACACAGACGAGGCTGGTTTGTTTGGTTTCAGGAACATTAAGGTTTTGGATGTTTTCCAAGCGTTGGGGATAAAACCAGTACGGAGGATGAACGTGAAGATGAGAGACAGAAGATAATGGAGAATGTATGGTCCTTCTTTGATATGACGATACGTAATAGAATCTAGCCCTGGAGCGGTGTTGCGCTTATGAGAGACGATGGTGGTGATTTCTGTGACGGTGATAGGAGGTGTCAAAGGTGAATTGTCGGGTAGAAGGTGGTCAACATGGGGTTGGAGTGATGGCGAGTTGAGATTGAACCGGTCAGTAGGGTGAGTGCAAGCTGAGAGGGTAGGTCCAAGTGGCGTGGAGACACCTTGAAGTTGGTCAGCGAAGGCATTGGCTTTGTCCATGTCGGTGTGTAAGAGCGTATCATTGAGAATAAGTGGATATGAAGAGCTAGAGGTTTTACCAGTGAGCTGATGAAAGCGTTTGCAGTACTTAGTTGGATGTGCTGTATCGGAGAGAGTGTTACAGGTTTTAATCCAGCTTCTGGTCTTGTAGGCAATGAGATATTTATGCACTGCTTGCTGGTATTGGCGATGTTGCCGAAGCGATTCCAGATTGCCCGTGCGAGTAAAATCCCAATAAAGCTGGCGGGAACGATGTATTAAAGGTAAGTATTGTGGTGGCAATTTTGGTATATAGAGATCAATTGTAGTCTGAGGGATATACTGCAAGGACACCTGATGAATACTATCAGTAATTTCATCTATAGTGTCGTATAGGTCAGACTCTGAAGTTAGAGGTGTTAACCTGTTGGAAAAGTATTCCCTATAGTTAGGCCAAATTGCACGTTCGAAACGAGCCACTGTGCGGGGAGTTGTACGCGGAGCGGATTGAGGTGTACTTGGATTTCGAATAGTAGCTTTGATTTGGATATGATCACTCCCAAGCGGGTCAAACACAGAAAGAGTGAGCTTGGAGAGAATATTGGGTGATGTTATGACTATATTGGGAGTTGTATTCGAAGCAGGTCGAGTTGGTTTAGGAATGGGATGAATAAATCCAGTCGTTTGGATCTGAATATAATTGCAAAAGGTGCGTTTTTGGTGGTCTGAGCGACTATGGTAATTAATATCGGCCATTATGATGTAGGTCCTGAAATTGTCAGAAATATATTGAAAGAAACTTAGAGGAATAGGATGGCCTGGTCGTATATAGATGGTAGTAACAGTGGCGTAGCATTGTTTGAAATATAAGGCAGTGATAAGATGTTCAGGCAGTGATTTATCACCAGTAGCGTGTGCTCGATGTGAAATAGCAGCGGAAATCCAATAGGTACGCCACCATTGGCACGGTGAGCGAGGTTGGTATTATCATATCGAAGAAGGTGATAGAATGAGAGTTTGCAAGAGATTTTAGGCGTAAGAAATGTCTTGTTGAGGAGAAAACAATGAATGTGTTCTTCCAGAAGTAGCTTTTCAAACAAAGGCTTATCTTTTTGTAGAGAACGAACGTTCAGAAATAGAAAATGAACTGGCATAATGAAAATGGGGAAAATAGACGGAGAGAGAAGCTAGACAGCAGATTGATGAACTGTAGAATGAGAATGTGATTAGTGCTTGGAGTAAGTACCGGTGAAATTGACATGCAGGATAGTTTTAGGAGCGAGTTGCACTTGTTGGAGTACATGTTGACGAAGAAAGGGATGTATGTTCTGCAGTGTAACAGTGAGAAATGACAAAAAAATTGTCTATGGTGATTGGTTGATGTGCAGAACTAGGAGGCAGGGTAGTAGAATCGGATTTATGAATGCGGATAGGTATAGTGAGCTCTGGTTTAAGTATCTCTGCAGCGGGCTTGGCCTTACGTTTATAACTCTACGTGGGATGCTGATCTTGGCCAGTCGAGCATTGCGATGGATTAGTAAGATTGGTGCAAGACTTAGTGGAATGTGGACCCGCACAGTATCCGTATTTGAAAGGGTTCCTACAGTCGTTAGTGTGATGTGAGTTATAAGCTTGATATCGCTCACAACGTACAGGAAGAAGCGGAGGTGAGTGAGACAGTTCTATCCTATGTCGCTTCAGGTATGTGAAAGCAACATTGCTAAGAAGATCATCCACGGTGTCTTGGCTGTTTGTGAGGACACGGATCATATAAGTTGGGCCGGAGGCGTTCTTTATGCGAATGCATTTTAAGATTGAATGACCCTCCAGCTTAAGTTCATCAGCAACCACGGCATCCGTGTATTGTGGATCTACTCCTCTTAAGACAGCATATAGAGCTAGATGTTTGCGAGGAGGTGGAGGCTGTTTTGCCGAGTTCGATGTAGCTTCTGAATGTTTGCAGAGGCGCCGAAGATCTCGAAACAGTAGATATTGCAAAGTGTAGAGGCCATGTTTGGATCGGTCGAGCGAATAATAATACCATTCTTGGTAGGTATTAGCTGTTTAACGTCTGAGCGTGGTACATACTTAATCAGACGTAGGTAGATTTGCTTTAGATCATGATATTTCGCATCGTAATTGGTAAGTAGAAAAGAGTGAACAACCGGTTTAGATGGTGGTACTTTGTTAGCGGTCTCAGTCTCCATGTTACTAATTGTTGCTGAGGACTCACTTAAAGTATGATGGCGTTTGGTTGGTGGTGTCAACTGGAGCACATCAGCAAAAGTAGCAGCTGTTGTAGAGTGAGCCGTTGGATTACTGGGTTCTGACTTTTGGCGGGCTTTCCGTTTATCGATTTTTGCCGCCGTTTGAGAAGGACACTGTGCAACAACAGGAAGTAGTCCAGTATGACCGCGGACTTGTCGAGAAGCCATAGTGAAGGTCGTTTAGAAGGCTACAGGTTTGAAGAAGACCACCCGTTTGGATAGTGGTCTAGGTGGGACAAAGAGGCTATCAATCTGCGTAGGTATCTGATGAGGTGGGCTAGATAAGTCTCTCAACCAATACACAGAAAACAAGCTTCAGTGACCAGGATACTGGGAGAGGAGACTACAAAACTCGTCACCTATATGTATGAGCTTCAGAGCAGAGCAAAGAGCTGGGAAAGTATGAATTAAAATGCTTTTTTTTTACTGTCTTTCACAGACAATAACGTCGTCTCTTCGGGAGGGACTTAAGTTTAATTTCAGTGAGAAGTGGAACACATGGATTGGCTATGGGGTTTTCCAACAACAATAATAAACAAGCTCACTTTATTCATACATATAGGTATTATTGTTGTTGTAATCATGGCAGGAGACACAAGGATAAGTACACAGAGCCTAAGTAACATCAAGATGAGACTGCAATAATCATAAATTTTACATTAGGAATGGAAAATAAACAAGGGAGGAATATTATAAAATCTGAGTAGTTGTAAGGTTATGATGATGAGATGAAGTGCATGGATGCAACAGTTCACAGGGCAGTGTTAGTAGTCACAAATGAGGTTATCTTCTGTGTTTGGGCTACTCAACACTGATGATCGACATGGGGAAGCCCTTGTTAGAATGAGAGACACTGTGCAAGCTGTGGATAAAGTGATGATTGAATTCTGGTGGATGATATGTTTGAAAGAAATGTTGATTCGGATGCTCTGGATGTTTCTGACTATAGATTTTTAAGTTTTACGTCCCACGGTTATGCCGGTTAGGCTAAAGGAGTTCTGGCTATAGGTCGTAAGTAGATGCTGTAAAGGTGTGTAAGCATACTTAGGAGGAGTGGAAAGACGGACATCAATGTGTATGGTTTACAAGAAGTGTGATGCTGAGTTGTCCACTTTTTATCTATGTACCCGGAGCGAAGATCTTCAAGATGTCGAGTGATATGCGCAAAGGTCAGCTTAACATACAAAAGACGAGTAGGGCTAGGCAAGGTGATGCGGTAGGAAAAACGCAATATATGACGTTCGATTATAAGAAGCCGCTTATAAAATTAATCCCCAGCGCTAACCCAGGCAGTGTGGCCATGTGTCAGACAGGGGCGGAAAAACGCTTTATACGTATTGAATA
Organism: Thermobia domestica; assembly: GCF_964235325.1. Taxonomy (NCBI): domain Eukaryota; kingdom Metazoa; phylum Arthropoda; class Insecta; order Zygentoma; family Lepismatidae; genus Thermobia; species Thermobia domestica. Next base: position 186,455,429 of record NC_137459.1, read on the forward strand.
GTGTGTCAGCGTGTAAGCCCCAGGTAGTACCGACAAAACGCTTCAATAAATCCAAGCGGTTTTGGGCCTTCTCTTTGATAGAAAGAAAATGAGGTTTCCAGGATAGTTTAGCATCAAAGATCACTCCCAGATATTTAGCGGTAGTACTTGCATGGATGGGTACACCTTGGACTTGAATATTAAGCAGAGATGGATTACGTTTCACTCGACTGCGTCTCTTATGCGAAAGGATGACTAGCGCCTGACTTTTTATCACAGTTTAACTTCAGTTGCCACCTACTACATCAGTTGCTGAAAACATCAATGGCCCGTTGTAAATGGGTATTGATTTGATGCATGGTTTTACAGCAAGCGAATAGTGGTGTATCATCCGCAAAGGTGAAAGTGTAAATCGGTTTTAGCATAACAGGTAGATCACTAACAAATAGAATATATAATAAAGGCGATAAAGCTGGACCTTGTGGGACGCCAGTGCAGGGGAAGATTGAAACAGATAGACTGTTATTTATTGAAATATAAGCAAGACGGTTGGTGAGAAAATGATAAACCATTCGAAGATTGGAAGACGGAAAATGTAACTTATAGATGAGACCATTGTACCACACTCGATCAAATGCCTTTTCGAGGTCGAAGAGAAGTAAACAGGAAGGTGCTGTTTTCTTATAATAATTCGTGAGGATAGTGACTAGACGTAACACATTATCGAGGAGGCTGTGATTAGGTCGAAAACCGGCTTGGTGTGTAGGAAGAAGATCATGGGTTGATAAGCGGTGATGAAGTCTGCGAACGATTATAGTTCAAATATTTTGCCTAGCGTTGACGTCAGTTGAATTGGCCTGTATGATGCTGGGTTTGACTTTCCATTATGTGGCTTAAGAAACATGAGGAAATTGGAAACCTTCCAGTTGGGTGGGTAATAGCCAGTTCAGAGAACGAAATTATACAGTGACGTCAAAATGTGGAATAAAAGAGCTGGACCTTCCCTAACGTGACATTAAGTGATAGGATAGAAGCCAGGCGCAGTGTTCTTTTTGTGGCGTAGGACCTCGGTAATGTCTAGTGGAGTTACAGGTGCTGTCAAAGGATTCAGATCGTCCAAAGTATGATCCATATTTAATCTCAGGTACCCATTATGAGCGTTGCTGTACTTCGCAACACGTTGATAGAGATTGAACCTGTCTCGAAAGGAGATTTCTGGTGTAAAGATGGTTTGAAGAATTCCGGCAAAAATATTAGCTTTCTCTGTATTTGTGATCAGGGCAGTATTGTTCTCGACCAGTGTATACTGAGGTGCACTGGTTTTCCCTATAAGACGATTGAAATGTTTCCAGTAAGGTGTTGGATGGCTTTCTGTAGCTAAAGTGTTAACAGTTCTGATCCAGTTACGTTTCTTATATGCTCGGATGTAATTTTGCACCATAAGAAGATATTGGGGATGGAGACGTAGGGTGACAGCATCACGAGTGCGTAGGTACTCCTTGTATGCAGTCCGGGCTAAAGAAATGAAGGAGAGGTACTGAGGGGGTAATTTAGGCCTGAAGAGATTTCTAGTGGTGACAGGAATGGAGAGTGTACTGGCGGTTTGAATGCTCGTAGTGAGTTGGTCTAGCGTAGCGCCAAATGATGGGATATCGGTTGGGAGTGGAACATCAGCTAGCAAATCCGTTAGTTCCCTTCGGTACTCTATCCAATTGGATACAGAGAGCTTCCGGTTGTGGTTTCTTGGCGGTAGGAAAGTGTAAGTACACTTTGATAGGATCATGGTCACTACCTATTGAATTAAGATACGGCATGATCTCGAGATACGGCATGAGACGCAATGACTACATCAGGTGGTATTCGAAGATGGACGGGTTGCTCTAGGTATAGTGCAGTTTCCACTATTCGTATGCGAGTTGATAAAATTAGAAAATGCACGTTTCTCAGCATAACTTCTGCTATGGTAGTTGATATCAGCCATGGTAATATAATAGCGGAAGGTAGTATCTAGATTAGTGAAAAAGGAAGTTGGGATGCGAACATGTGGACGAATATATATAGTAGCTACAGTGATTGGTCTAGCTTTAAAGTAAATAGTAACAATATTATGTTCCGGAAAAGGTTCAGAAAAGTTATAAGTAATGATTCGACTGGGTAGTTTATGTTGGGTCCCTATAGCCGTTCCGCAGTTTGCTCGTTGCCCTGGAGGGCCATCGTGGCGGATGAAATCATAACTTGGAAAATAGACAGAGTGCTTCGATGTCAGTAAAGTCTCAGTCAATAGAAAACTATGGACCTGATGTTCACGTAAGAGGGCGGTAAGAAGATCTTTCCTTGTACATAACGACTGGATATTTAGGTAGAGTAACGTTATAATACGCTTAAAGCTCCTATCCATGAAAAAGATGATTAAACTTGGGTTGTGAGGGGATTGATTTAAAAATGGACAGTCTGACCGGAATAAGTCGCCTTGACTTCGAGATGATGTAACTCTTTGGTCGTATAGATGACTTGAGTGACAATGTGGACTCGCAAGAACGGATGGATATTTTGAAGCGTGAGAGTGACAAAACTGATCATATCCTCAACAGTAACTGGCTCACGCAGAGAATTATGTGGTAGCACTGGAGCATCGGGAGTGCGTAAATGCACAGCTAGCTCAGGTTTCGTAGGCTCCTCTGGAGGTTTGGCCTTGCACTTATAGCTGTATGTAGGTCGCTTTTCCTTACAAGTATTACATGTGGCGGTGCTGTTCCATTAGGACAATCTTTAGTGAGTTGAGTTTGACCACAATAACCGCAGTTAGAATTGTTAGGACAGTTAGCTGTCAGGTGTTAATTATAAACCTGGCACTTTTTACAACGGATCAATAGTGGCGGAGGTGTACGAGAAGACTCCACCTTATGGCAGCGTTTGAAAATGTAAGCTCCATGTTGTAACAAGTGATCAAAGGCCTGTTGTTCGCTTGTTAGAACGCCATCTAAGTAAGTGGGGCATGTATTGTTGAGGATTCGAATACATTTTTGAACGCCGACTCTTCGATCTCAGTGTTAGTTATCTCGGGATCGACACCCTTGATGACCACAGATAATAATAGTGTCCTTGGTGGTGGAGCGTGGGTCTGACGTTTTGGTTGCAGGACAGAAATGTTTCCAGTTTTGCCAAAAATTTCAAATGAAGCCCTGTTTCGGACATGACGATGAAAACCTGGATTTTTCGATTTCAGTATGACACCATTATTCGTGAAGCGAATTTCGGCTATCTCCAGGCATGGAATGTATTTGAGAAGTTGTTGGAAAATATGCTTCGAAGTTCTTTATTTGGTGTCAAAATTGGTTAGAAGAAAATTATAAATCTTAGTGGTCGAAGGCTGAGGAGAAGCGGTTGGTTTGATAACAGAGGTTTGAGTGTCCATAATCAAATCCTGTTCGTCATCCGCATCAGCAACATTGGCCGCCTCAGGGCAGACCCAGAACGGGGCGCTTATCAACAGATTGATCAGAGTTGTCAGCTTCCCGCCTAGTGCGCCTACGCTGATCCCTAGGATGGGGGACCACAGGTGGTAGCATCGGGCCAACGGCCCTACGAAAGCGATAGAAATGAATGCAATGATACAGGTGATACTCCGTACCAGCTTGCAAGATATGAAGTGAAATGAAATGAGAGAAGATGAAAACAAAAATACAGGTTTTAACCCTCGGAAAGGCGTAGAATCCTTTTGTTGACCTTGTAAAAAGCGTACTTGCACCGATATCAGAAATACGTGTTGCAATACTTCGTCATTGAGGGTGCAATACTACTTTAAGGCAGATTAGGCTAACCCAAAGTAAGTATGTGAATTAAAACGCTTTTGTTAAGGTAAGGAATTAGGTTTGTGAAAGTTCTTTAATCATCTATTTTGTTTGTTTCAACATATTTGGCTTTATATCAGAAAAAAACTAACCCCAGCTATTAGAGGGTTACGCCCTCTCGTTGACAAAGGCTTCAATACATGGTGGCAATGCTAATACGTGTACAATAGGTAGTTTAAGTGCAATGCAAAAGCAACAAGAAATTAAAGAAAAACACGGAAAATTAGTCTGGAGAAATGAACAATATATAAAGCAGTGCAAGATATCATTAACGGTACAAATATATGAATATAATGTAATTAAGGAATAAATGTAATTAGGTATATCATATATAAACAGATATGATAATGATATGAAGCACATTGACGTCACAATCACATTGGGAACATTACTTGAGACACATGTGGGTTAGATCTTCTGTCTCGGGGCGTCTCGAAACTGATGTAAGACGTAATGAGAGCCCAATGTTAGTGATGAGTGAAGAACATGTGCTAAAATGAAAAAATATGAAGTAGATGATCTCTGATGATGTATATGTCAAATACTGCTCTCTCTGTGGAGTCTGAACATAGAGTATGGTGAGGATGTTGAGCTGTGAGTGCTGATATCGAGATGGAGCATCTGTACGGGCATCAACTCTTAAGGTATCGAGATAGAGCGGATGAGCATTTGTAACGCGGGATTGAATGTATCTTGTCCGGAGTGTAGCAAGATGATCGAAAATGGTTGGATAATCTATGCGTTCGTAGGCCATGTAATTTGGATATGGTAATCGAAACCGGAAATCCGCATCACGGTTGATTAGGACAGTTGTTAGTGAAATGAGAGTTATATAATTCATATCTCTCGCACCCAAGAGGTACTGGCCCAGGAGTTTTAGGAGGTTCGACTCTATGGATTTGCTTATAAACAGGGGCACCATGTGCCAGAAGGTAATCAATAGCCTGTTGGTTTTGTGATAAAACGCGAACCATATATATTGGTCCGTCATTGTTTTTTATGTGTATGCATTTTTCAATGTTGATGCCCTCTTGAATAATCTCCTCGCACACTTCGTCGTCCGTAAACTCTGGGAGAACATGACGTATAACGACAGATAACATTTGCAATTTCTTAGGAGGTGGTGGTTGTTTCGGCCTAGAATTAGACTTTTTTGTTAGTTTTGCGTTTTCCCCAAAGATTTCGTAAGATGCTTTCTTACGTAAATAGGTTCCGAAGTTAGGATCTTTTGATTTTATAATGTAGCCATTTCTAGTCTAGACTATTTGATCAACATTAGTGGAACATATTTAATGATCTGGAGAAAGATCATCTTTGGATGAGTGTATTTCGTGTCAAAATCGATGAGGAGAAAATTGTGAACAGGATCTGGAGTTATGCTGAGAGTTACTGATGATGATTCTGAATGTGGCGATCCAATGTCCATTGGTTGGAAGTTAGAAGATTGCGATCCACCGCGAAATCTCTTTGCAGATTGGATTGAGTCAGTGGATGGATGTCTTTCTTTAGACGTACTCGCTATTGGTTGACTACCCCATGAAAAGTGTTGAGTGCGACCGGTAGTTCCAGTTGGTTTAGCTTGGACACGTGATGTGCCTATACTCTATACTTGTAGGAAGAGAAGCTGGTAATCCTGTATGTCGACCGAGAGCCAATTGTCCATTAGCATTGCCAAGAGTCTGCCATCACTATGAAGAAGTCTAGGGCTGAAGCCCAAAATAATACCAGAATTAATCAAAAGATGATGATATTGAGGTTGAAGAAACAAGTTTGCCCAATTAAAACGCCTCAGCTCCAACCTCTAGCTTTTGATTTCGAATCTTTGATTTACGGTTATTTGTAATTTCATGTTGTTTTTTTTTTTAAAAAAAAAAAGACAAATATTTTAAGTATGTGTACTTTTAATAAATTATTTAAATAGATCTTTTTCACAAGATAAATTTCTTCTCCAAAATGAATGCAAATGAACTGTGCTGCCATCTTTGGAGTTCTTTTAAACTATACGTTTGTGGACGTTTATATGTTTGTGGTCAATGTTTCGACAACTAGATCCCGAAAACTACAGGCTCTAGAAAGATGACGTTTTCGCTGATCGATTGCAAATTTTATGTAGATTGTCCAGCTCCAATTGAACATTTAAAAAACATGGCCATTATTTCTTTATAACATTTTTACGGGTACACTGGAAATGTTGAAATTAGAGCAAAAACTGAAGCATCATATCCTACGCATTATACATTCCAACACCACATAATTGTATACGGGGGTTGCAGTAGTAATCGCGTGACTTGAGGCCATTTTTTCCGCCCCCTGGAGCGTGGCGCCCGCCGCCGCCAAAATTTTGCGCCCCGGGCGCCCGGTGCCCATTTTTGGGGTTACATGTTATGACGTCATAGGGTCACGTGATGTTAGGCCATGCTTTTTGAGGGGGTTACGTGATGTTAGGCCACGCTTTTACGGGTTACGTGGTGTTAGGCCACTTCTTTATGGGGTAGTTTTACCGAGGGGGGGTTGATTTTGTTTTCTTTTACGGCATAAAATTTTGGAGATCGTTACTTTTTTAATGGAATACAGGTGTATGTATAGTTTACTTTGCGGTATATAATTTCAATTTTTGCGTCCCTAGGCCACACCCCGTCAGCCTTTATGGGGTAGGTTGTTGATTTTGTTCCCTTTTACGGTATAAAATTTGGAGAATGTTACCTTATGATGGAGTATAGGTGTATGTATAGCTTATTTTGTGTTACTTGATTTTAACTTTTGCGCCCCTGGAGTGTGACGCCGCTGAAATTTTGCGCCCCGCACCCTTTAGTTTACATAGTTTACGATTCGCCTTTATGGGGTAGTTTCACGTATGAGTTTATTTGTTTCCTTTTATGGTTATAAATTTGAAGAATGTTATTTCTTTTTACCTTATAGGATGTATATATAGCTTACCTTATTTTTGTTCCCTTTGATACGCCCCTGCGCACACCTTAGCATTACGTCATGGGGTCACGTGGTGTTAGGCTTTATGGGTAGACCTACCGAAGGGGTGCAGGGGTACATAGGACCACATTCCTTAAATTTTGGAAATTGCCAAATCTAAAAATTTGGTATGGTAGCCTAGGATCATAGTATGTACTTCTACTAGTATTGGGGGTCCACCTCGTTTCCTTTCAGGGGTAAAAAAATTGCCAAAAATTCAAATTTCGGAGGATTTTGACCTAATTTATCCCCTTTGATGAGGTGTTATTACCCTATATGGATATATGTGCATATACAGGGTCAATTACCTTTCATAAGATATGGGTATATTTGTGCACCCCTTTAAAAATTTGGGAGGAGTACCTTGGCCCACCCCTTAAATTTTGGAAATCGCCCAATTTAAACATTTGGTATAATAGTATAAAACCCTAATATAGATCACTATAAATTTGGGTGGTCTACCTCGTTCCCTTTTAGGGGTATAAATTTGCCAAAATATAAACGTAAGCAATACGTTGTATCACGTGTTTGGTTTTTGACCTAATTTATTCCAATGGATGAGGTCCTATTACCTTATATGGTTATATGGTCATGTATAGGGGTCCATCCCCTATTATAAGACATAGGTACACCTTGTCTCAAAAAGGTTGAGCGCATTCTTTATTGGTGTTTTGAGGCAAAAATTTTCTAAGTCCAGCTTCGGGTATCTTCGGGAAAAAGTAAGCCAGGTTCGAACCTCCAAGCCAGCCTTTGCAATCGGGAAAAAGTTTGCAGATTTGTTTTTCTTCTTTTCAATATAATAAGACTTGTTACCAAGTGTTTAAAAAAGCAACATTGATTGAAATACTTAATGATACAATATTTCGAAACCTTTTTTTTTTTAATGTCAGCACATGCTTGTTTGTAATTTAGCTCTCCATACGTAATGGAACATTTAAATACGTTAAAGAATCTTTCCATATCTAAAAGAATGCTCAAAGTTAAGAAATAGAACATAATTATCGCCTGAGTACTAAAATAAAAGTCCAAGTAGAACAGAAACAGCGTTTGTAATGGATATGAATGTCATAATTATCTTGAGATTCGTTATACATCGCTAGAAGCATAATTCCAGAAGTCCTTGTGTTAGGTCATTGGTAAGCTGTTGGATTTCAAATCATAAGGTTGAGAGTTCGAATCCCGTCTAGGTTAATCCTTTTTTTTTAAATTATATTTTCCGCAATGCATGAAAAATTATATAAAATAATTACATTAGAATACATAAGTTCTGTATATATAACATAATCATTGCAGAACATAGTAATTATTATGTTTAAAATATAACATCTGAGATAATTTTCACAGTAGGTCGGTATATATGAGGATGTAAATACAAGTTAGGAAAATCATTTAATAGCAATAAATAAGTTATGTAGTGTATTTATTTGCATCTATTTGTCATACAGATGTAACTTCTCAATATTCTCATTACAGCATGTCATTTACATTCGTGAAATACAATATATTCCTACGGATATAGAAAGTGTATAAACAGAGTATCCAAAGTCGTATCCTGCTTCAAGACACATAACTTTTCCCGATCCCCTTAACGTCACGGGAAGAAACACAAACTCTCTTTAGAACGGAATGTCGTTACTTAGAGTCTCATTCGAATACGTTGAATATGCTTTTGTATATTCATCTCTCTCTCTCTCTCTCTTTCGCTTTGTTTATGTGTGTGTGTTGCGGAATATCCCAAGTTGAATACAACATTTGCCAAGTATATGAGCATCATTGTCATCGAATACCAGAAATTAAAAGTCGTGTTTCTTCAGGTTGGGTTTGCGTGTTCATGTTAGCTCACTGGTAGAGTACGGACTTGCGAATAAAGAGGTCTTGAGTTCAAAGCCTACAGCTAATTATCATTCTTTTGTTAGTAGGATTGCACAGAAATCGGATACAAGGAGTGGTTTACTTCTAGAAATATTTTCAGAAGCGTTTAGGTACCCTGAAAAGGGCTGTTTTCGGGAGTTGAGGCGGGGACATTAATATTGTGTCCAAGACCCTTCTGAATTTATTACACGCTCCATTCTTCTGGGCATGGAATCTATTACATGGGTGACAAATCTACCTCCTTCCCCTACCTCCAGCCATGCTTCGGAAACAAGATGCCACAGGTCATCCTGAGTTCTTGGTGGATCTGCCTCAGGCCAACTTTCCCTTAGAGTACGCTTCACTTCTGCCCACATATTTTCCATGAGATTGAGGTCTGCTCCACGAGCGGCCAGTCGATTAAATCAATCTCAGGGTGCCCTGCGAACCATTCCTGAATCACACGGGAAGTATGTATTGGCGACTGGTATTGCTGGAACTGAATTACACCATCAGGCTTAAATACTCGTACAGATAGCACCATGATATTACTGATAATGTCTAAGTACTGAGCATTGTCCAGATGTCCTTCAACTCTATGAAGCTGTCCTGCTCCGCGACTGGAAATCCAACCCCAACATAAAATAGATACATGGCCACTGCGATTGCAAGCAGCCACATATCCATGGTCATATCGGGTGCCTCTCGGACGATACACAAAACGGCGTCCCTCCTTTGATGTTGTGAATATGGATTCATCTGAGAAAACTACGTTTTCCCAATTGAGACCCACATTCGCCTGTGCAAACGCGAGACGGTAAATTTTGTGGTCGTCTGAGAGTTTTTCCTTTACGGCAGCAACACGGCCACGTAACCCAGCATGACGAAGCCTTTGCAGAGCTGTATGCTTTCTACCAGGAAAGAGAGAAACTTCCCTTAGCTGTCTAGACGTCCTTAGTGGGTCTAACCGGGCTTCGTTTACTAATCTCGCATCTTGGGCTTCGGTTGACACATGCGGACGACCAGGAGATCGTAAATTATCAGTCTGACCTGTAGCACCATATTTCCGAATCCATCGCCTTCCTGTAGAGGCCGGGACACCTACTCGCCTGCTAGCTGCAGTTGCAGAATAACCTTCCAACTCCCATAAAGTAATTACTGCTGTACGTCTATCCATAGTTACCAATGTTCTGAGCTGTGAGAAGGAAGCAATAGGTCCTTGACGTGTGATTGGTTACTTGCACGACACGCCTATTGTGGGGAACAGCGTTGCCAGATCTAGCATAATGATGCTAGATCTAGCATAATTTGCATGTCTCTAGCATCTAGCATCTTGCTTTTAGCATCCTGCCCAAATCTAGCACAATTTCAGCAAGTTTATCAAAAAGCCATAAAACCTGGAGATGAGAAAGAAGTTGGTCGTGGGAAGAAAAAGAACGGCAGAAATGTATCCTCTTCCATTGATTCATACAGTCGGTAAACCATACAGGCAGTCTTATTTTCCGAAGTAAGTTCGAAACGTCTTTGGGCTTTTTTGTGGCTCCACCCAGGGTTTTCTAATCCTTTAACTCCGAGGCATGGGCGGAGCTATGGGGGCCATTCTCCCCCCAACTTTTTGACAACTTCACCATCTTTATTTCTGACTTCATGATCATATTTATTCCTGAAATGACAGCTCCGAGACCGACCAAAAATCTGCCGCCCCCCCCCCCCCCAGCAGACGATTCCCAACTCCCCTTATGCTGCGAAGTAATTTTCTTTCAAAATATGTAAACAAAAACTTTGCATTCATTTATACGATATATACGCCATTGAGTCTGGCAACGACTGCATTAATTTAGTTGAGTTAAAATTTTGGTGCGTGAAGTATTGAGTTCTATCCATGCATTCTTGCTCTCTGTGTATTTTAAGTTACGTTATCGTATCTCAACTTCGTTTTTTTAAACTCCTGAATTAGTAATTATGAGGATCTAGCATAATTTGACCGAATCTAGCATAAGTTCGATCAGGTTTTGGAATAATTCCGAGCTGTGAGTCTGGCAACGCTGGTGGGGAACGACTTGGTCAACGACTCGCGAAAGAAATCTGAAAATGGTGCGCCGTAATAATAATATCAAAAACAGTTTTTATAAAGGAATATTAATACATACGAAAAGCTGTTTAAAGAATGAATTGTTATACTGACTTTACACGTATAAAACATATACCATATACCAAACAGATTGAGCGATATGATGATAGCTGTTTTGAGACAAACTCTTTCGAAGTCCAACTTCGGGTATCTTCGGAAAACAGTAAACTAAAGCTGCTGGTTCGAACCTCCAAAGCCAACCTTAGTAATCGGGAAACGATGTACAGATATGTTTTTCCTTCTGTTAAATATAATAAGACATGTTGAAATGGTATTAAATGTAGAAAAAAGTAACATTGAAATACTTAATGATACAATATTTCGAGACTATGTATTCACACTCTCGTTTCGTCATTGTGATTTCCATACGGAAAAGAGCATTTACGTATGAGCTCAGTTATATTTCAGAAGCAGCTTCCGAAAAGCGGTCATGTTAGCTCAGTGGTACACCACCAAGCGTTTAAATCGTGAGTTCGATACCCGTTCAGGTGAAATTCTTTTATGATATTCTACTTTCCTCAATGCATGAAAATTATGTAAAATAGTTACATTACAATTCATCAGTTGTATATATCAGTTGAATATATATATTCATATCATCAGTTGTATATATCAGTTGAATATATATATTCATATCATTTCACGACATAAGTAATTCTTATCTTTAAAATATAACATCTGAGGTATTGACAGAACGTCGGTGTGTTATGTGTGGATATTGAATACAAATTTAAAAAATCGTGTAATAGCAATAAATAAGTTATGTAATGTATTTATTTGCAGCTACTTTCATCGCAGATAACTTCTCAATATTCGCATTACAGCATTTAGGTAGAGCATATCGAAAATCGGATCGTGGTCCAAGACAAAAAACTAGCTAGCCCCAAACTGTCACGTAAGAAATTCGCGAATCGCAAAAGTAAAGTGAAGAGATTGAAAGCGGTAATTCCTTAATCGCTCTCTCTCAACTCTCTCTTATCTGCATTTATACACATAAAAGTGTATGTATGTATGTTCCAACATAACTCATGTATGCCTAGAGCAGGGTTTCTCAACCTGGGAGTCGCGGCCCCTAGGGGATCGCGAAGATAGGCGGAAGAGATAAATATAGTTAGAATCTAATACCAGAAATTATTTTTAAATATTATTTTTAATTTTGTTCTGATAGGCATACTTTTATTTTTATACACACTGTAAAGAACAATAAAAAATAAGTCTACTGAACATTTTCAAAGGGTGTAGAATTCGTGTTACTATTCGGTTCAAAGTCTCTTGTCGTCGCGAATTCTGTCGAGAAATTTGAAGCTTAAAATATACAAAACGATAATCATGCCTGTTGTTCTGTACGGTTGCGAAACATGGTCGCTTACTTTGAGGGAAGAACATAGACTGAAAGTATTTGAGAACAAGATCCTTAGACGAATATTCGGACCCAAGAGGAACGGGAATGGGGAATGGCGGAAACTTCATAACGAGGAATTACATAATTTATACGGTTTACTCAACATTCTTAGGGTCGTCAAGTCTAGAAGGCTTAGGTGGGCAGGTCATGTAGCTAGAATGGAAGAAAGTAGAAACGCTTTCAAAATCTTGACTGGAAGACCAATCGGAAAACGACCATTAGGAAGACCTAGGCGCAGATGGGAGGACAATATTAAGATGGATCTCGCTGAGATACGAATATACAAAGTAGAAACTGGATCCAATTGGCTAAGTATAGAAGTCAGTGTAGAGCTTTTGTGAACGCGGCATTGAACCTCCGGGTTCCATAGGCTATAGAGTTAGTTAGTTAGTAGAGTTGTTTAAAAATGAATTTAAATCAAAGAGGTATGATATAAAACTAATGAGAACTGTATATAGAAATACTAGAAAAATACACATGCAACAAAACCTGCACATTGAAATACAATTAAAATTAAAACCTAATGAGACACCTAAGCATGGTGTAATTTCACTAGTTCAGCAATGTCCGGTTCAATCTTCATGACGAACATTATCAAGCCATTTTCAACTGATAAGCGATTTCTTATCTTTGTTTTAATGTTTATCATAAAAAAACACACTTTCGCACAAGTATGATATAGCAAATGGAATTATTACTTTTAAAGCAGCAATCCCCAGACCAGGATATTCTTCTCTCCTCATCAGGCAGAACTGGTCCAAGTCTTCGTTACAAAAAAACAGTTGCAAAGACTTGTCGCATAATCATTCTATTATTTGGTCAAGAAGTTGTGGGCTTAGATCGGATACGTTAATGGCCTCTTCAATGAAGGAGTTTAACATCCATCTTGAACCAGCACCTTCGTCGTTGGGAATATAGATATTACAGTTACTGTATCCACTGTCAGTGCCGGGAGCCGAAAAAAGGGGCCACACATTTCGGAGGAAGTGTGTTACTCATGTTAGGAAAGTGCATGTGCACATGTGTAAAATAGAAGGAAAAACGTAATAAAATGTGCTCAAAATTAAGGAAAGGTAGGGTTTATTTTGAAAATGTTATTGAGCTTCGTGCCAACCATGGTGGCGCTTCGTAGCTAGTCTGTCGACGTCACTCATATATACGGTGACATCGTACTATACTCTCGCCCCGGGCGCTGATTTTCCATGGCACTGTTCACTATAAACAAAAAGATAGATTCTACTATTATAGAAATAGGTATGTTAAAAATCGCACACAAGCTTATTATAAAACAAATTAGAAAAGGGTCGCTGGCAAGAGCGTGTGATAAAAGGGGATCGTGATAGGAATTAGATTGAGAACCACTGGCCTAGAGTAATTTTAACCACATTTCTTATAGTTTCGAAAAGAGTGCTGTCGGGTTACCTATGGTGAATGGGAGGGGGATACATATAAAAGATTGCTAGAAAATGATCGATATTAGATTCATAGTTTTCGGGGTCGCTTAGATAAATAGTGAGACTTTCAATTTCGCTTAACTCCGATTAAGCTCTCATTAGTAGGGATGGGCACGAACGACTTTTCTTTGAAACTCGACTCGACTCGAAACAGACATCTTTGAGGTCTACTCTTGGACTCGGCGCGAAAAATATCTTCCAACTCGACTCGGATTAGAGTCAAGTCGAACCAAAACGAGCAAAATCCTGTGTGTAGTCCTACCTAGACAATACATAGACAATAATTATTCTATCATCAATTATACTACTATTACCACAAATAATAATATAATAATAATAATAATAATAATAATAATAATAATAATAATAATAATAATAATAATAACAACAACAATTATTATTATTATTATTATTATTATTATTATTAGTATTATTATTATTATTATTATTATTATTATTATTATTATTATTATTATTATGACAACACCGTGTACAAACATGAACAATAGATGATTAGTAAAGGAATACTAAAAGCTAGTTGACTGCCGACATCGGTAGTCATGAACTCTACAAGGCAAAGACATCGTTCATTACTCTAAGCTGTAAGCGTCGGTGAACTACAGATGGTCAACTATTGACCTCTCGCCAGAAATTGGTGGCCCCGCAGCGACGATCCATGGTGGCCCAAGTTCCATTTTGAAAACTTTACTACCAGCAGCAGAGACGCGATGAAACGCCAACGAACCACAAAATTACTCTCCCAAAATATGTCAAAATGCCTATATGTGTGATTTGTTTATATTTAGGTGAATCAAAAAAAAAAAAAAAAAAACAAATACCCGGGGTGGACGCAAACTATCAGTATTACGATTACTAGGCACGTGTTCTTCTGACTTCGCCACGGAAACGACCATAAAAAGCTTGGTTGTTGAAGGATAAAACATTGACGTCTTAATTTAGCCAATCAGACAAACCCCTACATCTCGAGTTCTAGAAGGTGATACCGTGAACCGTTTCAGATTTATTGCTTCCTGGTGGAGTACTATCCATGAGCAAAATTTGAGCATAATAGCCGACATGCATCTTCGGTGCCTCTTATCTTTAGTACACTTTTAACCAGAGATGGTGTGGGTCAATGAAAATTTGATCCACGACCCACCATGACCCACTATCACCCACCACCCAAATGCCCCATTGGCCCACTCTGACCCATCAACCATCGTGATCCACTCTGACCCACCACCAACTATGAACCACTCTGAACCATTGTGACCAACTCCGACCCACCAAAACCCATCGACATCAACTCTGACCGATGGCCCACGTCCTCCTCTCCATTGGCTAAAGAGGTTACACTTGTCATAAAACAAGACTGTGAAATTATCACTTACCGGAGTTTGAATTTCTACCGTTAATGGCTCAAGCACCTCTCTGTTACAATACTGGTGGGTCTGACCTTTACGATATATAATGGCAAAGTGTTTCTCATCTTCCAAATTAAAATGAATTTAAATTTATCATATATAATTATTTCTTTGTTGCCTTACAGACACATTTCAGTAGAAAATAGGGTGAAATTTGAAAGTTTCAAATCAAGGAAAAGTAGACCAACGTAAAAAAAAAAAAAAAAAAAAAGAGAGAGAGAAACTAATTTTCTATATAATTAAGCATGCCGTACTAATTGAAAATGCCCATGTAATTAAGTTTAGAATACAAATTTTATGGCCATCTTTCTCTAACTTTATGGCTTGATTGCCTTATGCTCGGAACGCTCCATTTATTAAACACCAGCTTCAGCAATTATAAATAGAAAGCAGTGGGTATAAAATTCAAAAAAAACTTTAGTTTGCATTACTCAATTTGTTTCTCAACTAATATCAATCGTTTTCGATTATTTTTACAAATCAACCCACTACCAATTTCCAATATATAGAAAATGCACCCCCGTCCCCCCGCTCATAAAAGATAATTTTAAAAAATGCCAGGACATATTCTCTTTATTTTTAATAAAGAGTTATATTCTGAATTTCAGCTCTCAGTTGAACGGCTTGTGAGATACTAAATTTTTCGCAAAAGTTCGGACTTCTACTCCCCCTAAGGATATGTATTATAATGAAAGTGACACGCGTATGATAACTTCCCAGTTGGGATTGGAGCCTGATTATATACCAAACGTCAATTCATTTGACTTTGCAATTTGGTTACGCAGACATAGTTACTTTCAATTTTTTATGATACATATCCTTATTTCATATGTTACAGATGATTCAAAAATATTTTTTCAAGCAGTTAGCTCCTCTAGAATCTCACAGGCTGCATCCCAAAATCCAACTCCTACTATCCTATGACAATCCAAAAGTGACTGAACTTTTTTTATTAGGAACAAATGACAAAAGAAAAATGGAGAGCTTGAAAGTAAAATGTAGAAAAGCTCGGTGCCCCCAATAACTATATATTTCTCCGCCCCTTCATCCCGAACTTAAAAATAAAACTTAATTCGAATATGGTAAATTAGTGAATTTATTACAGTTAAATTCCACTCACTACATGCTACAGCTACAACTATGTAACAAAAAATAACAACTGTGAAACATGTTCTGAATTACTATTAGATTTCTTACGCTATTATTAAACATATTAGAATAGTAAAAGAGGATTGTTCGTGAAATAGTATATTTGCTCTTGATTTATAACTTTTTCATACGGAAAAAAATAAAATATTATTCAAGTTTTAAACTTTGCACTCTGCAAATATGTTGCCCTCTAGGCAATGGGACTAATGCGAAATGTGGACTAATGTGGACTAATGGGAAATGCTGCACTGTTAGCGGCGCTGAAAACTTACGATTCGATTCTAATATCGAATGATTTCGATATCTTTATGTCGCTACGTAACCACCCTGGGTGCTAATGGGAGCTTAATTGGACTTGAATTGAAAGTAGAACTATTCACCTAAGCGACCACGAAACTATGGATTCGATACTAATATCGACCTGTTTCTAGCATTTTTGATATGTATCCCGACAGTACTCTTTTTCCAGACTGTAAGAAATATAGTTAAAATTGCTCTAGATATATCAGAATTATGTTGAAATACAAACATAAATCCACTTTTATATTCTGTATAAATAGAGAGTAAGCGAGCGAGCGAGCGAGAGAGGGCGACTCAAGGCATTACCACTTCCACATTGCAAAAGCATATATCAGGAATTGAATTGAAAATCTATGTAAAGACTTTCTGCTGTGGCATGCTTCATAAGGACAATTCCAGTCTGCTCACGTGACCTTTGGGGTTCATGAATTTTTTTGCGAGCGTTCCGACTTTGGATTCTCTGTTTATACCTTCTGTTTATGCATCGAATAACTTTTCAAGAACATAAATGACATTCTGTATTATGAATGTTGAGAATTACCCTCTATATGACAAATAGCTGCAAATAAATACACTACATGATTTATTTATTGCTATTGAACGAGTTTCTTAACTTGTATTTACATCCTCATATATAATACCGACCTACTGTGAAAATTATCTCACATGTTATATTTTAAACATAATAATTACTATGTTCTGCAATGATTATGTTATATATACAGAACTTATGTATTCTAATGTAATTATTTTGTATAATTTTTCATGCATTGCGGAAAATATAATTTAAAAAAGTATTAACCTAAACTGGATTCGAACTCTTAACCTTATGATTTGGAATCCGACAGCTTACCAATGAGCTAGCACAAGGATTTCTAGAACTATGCTTCTAGCGATGTATAACGGATCTCAAGATAATTATGACATTCATATCCATTACAAACGCTGTTTCTGTTCTACTTTGACTTTTATTTTAGTACTCAGGCGATAATTATGTTCTATTTCTTAACTTTGAGCATTCTTTTACATATGGAAAGATTCTTTAACGTATTTAAATGTTCCATTACGTATGGAGAGCTAAATGACAAACAAGCATGTGCTGACATTAACACGTTCGCTGCTGAGGACGCCCATCGGCGTCCAGTACTGAATTTGTCATATGCGCCGGACGCCTTTCGGCGCTTGTCCCTGCAGCTGATTCACTTTCCCGCCAGCGCTAGCAATACCTGCACTAGCGCTGGCGGGAAAGTGAATCAGCTGCAGGGACAAGCGCCGAGAGGCGTCCGGCGCATATGACAAATTCAGTACTGGACGCCGATGGGCATTTTCAGCAGCGAACGTGTTAAAGAAAAAAGGTTTTGAAATATTGTATCATTAAGTATTTCAATCAATGTTGCTGTTTTAAACACTTGGTAACAAGTCTTATTATATTTAAAAGAAGAAAAACACATCTACAAACTTTTTCCCGATTGCAAAGGCTGGCTTGGAGGTTCGAACCTGGCTTACTTTTTCCCGAAGATACCCGAAGCTGGATTTAGAAAATTATTGCCTCAAAACACCAGTAAAGAATGCGCTCAACCTTTTTGAGACAAGGTGTACATTCGTGCACCCCTTGAAAATTTTTGGGAATGATACCTTGGCCCACCCCTTAAGTTTTAGAAATTGCCAAATTTAAACATTTGGTATCATAGTACTGGACCCTAATATATATTACTATAAATTTGGGTGGCCCACGTCATTCCCTTTTAGGGGCATTTTGTTCCGCTTTAGGGGTGAACATGGATATAGTGGTCCACCTCGTTCCCTTTTAGGGGCATTTTGTTCCGCTTTAGGGGTGAACATGGATACCTTGGAATCGTCCCGAGTTTGATTCTTGGAAATGTTGAATTTAACGTCCCCGCGAAACGATTAGAAATGATAGGACGAAACATGAACTTACTTGACTGAGGATTGAAGCAGGGACCTCATACATTATAGACAAGCGCTAAGCGACCGTACACGTGTGTTGATTACTATGCAATGGTCCCGAGTTTGATTCTTGGTTCTAGTGAAATGAGAAAACATCATAAACTTACTTGCTTGCGGATTGAAGCAGAGACCTCACACATCAGAAATAAGAGCTGAGTCACCGTACTCCATTGAGAAGTTCAGTTTGTTGATTACTATGTAATGGTCCCGAGTTCGATTCTTGGTGTTAGTTTCAGGAAATGTTGAGTTTAACGTCCCCTTGAAACGATGATGAAAAATGATAGGAGGAAACATGAACTTACTTCGTTGTGGATTGAAACAGTAACCTCACACGTTAGAGACAAGCGCTGAGCCGCCGTACTCCATTCAGTGCGAACAGTTTCGCGTATGAAAACAAGACGAGCAGATTATGTTACATTACACATTTCAGTGCGAGCAGTTTACACTAGATTTATGTTTCATATAGAAAGATAGAAGATCTGTGTTGTCATCTTTTTACTTCGTGTGCGACTTTGACCTTGAAGAAAACCTTGCTGACTCAGTGCTAAGCATTGGCGTATACACATAATCTAATTGTTTAGTTGGCTGTATTTAGAGATGAATCAGACATTTAAGGTTGTTGGTTCGAATCTAGTTGTGTTCGCTGTAACTCAGTGCCTGAGCGATACTTACCGAAATTTTCCATTGTTGCCAACACTATCAGAATGAATCGATTCATTTAGTCGGAGCCGTTTCGTGACGAAAACTGATTTTTGTTTGTACACAAATTTTTTTTCTGAAACAGAATTTTGTTTGTACATAAAATTTTTTTTCTGAAACAGAATTTTGTTTGTACATAATTTTTTTTTCTGAAACAGTTTTTGATTTGTACACAAAAAAATTTCTGAAACAGAATTTTGTTTTCGTACACAAAAATTTTTTCTGTAAACATTTTTTTTTCGTACACAAAAATTTTCTGAATCAGTTTTTTTTTCGTACACAAAAAATTTTCTGAAACAGAATTTTATTTTGTACACATTTTTTTTATTTCGTACACGAAAAAAAGTTCTGAAACAAAAATTTAGTTTGATTTTTTTTTCATAAAACATTTTTTAGAAATTTTATTTTATCGGTAAACTGATTCAGAAAAAAGAAATTGAAATCGCAGTACAGGAAAAGAATTTGATTTTAGGATGTGAAATAAAACACAGAATTATGTTTTTGTACATTTATTTTTAGCATGTGAAATAGAATACAGAATTTCTTTTTCTTCAAATGAAGACGTGTCCGTGACGGTTACAAATTCTGTAAAGAGAAAATAAAACATATGAATATGCATGATAATATTTATTTTGTTTCCTGTGAAAGAAGAAAAACAGATTATTAACATCGAACTAACTGATCAAGAGAGAGTGAGGTGAGAAAAGAAAAGCAAATGTGACGTACCTGAATTCCTTTTTTTTTCTCTCCACTGGTTTCTGCAAGGTGATGTCATCTGAGTTTGTCTCCGTTCGTGCATCGTTGAAGCATGTCCCGTGCACCGTCTTGATTCTTTGCCATCTTTGAAAGGTGATGTTGGTGGGATTAGGGAAAAATATGGCTGTTATTCTGTTCTGGCTTTTTTATACCCATAGGGCAATGTCTCGTATGTGTCTGGTATTAATCGGCGTTTTTTATAGTTGAAACTGTACTTCTTTTCTTCAGGTTTTGTGACAAGATGATGATCGTGGGTTCTGTAAATTTTGTGCGGCGTGCTAATGGAGATTTTTTCACTCGATTGATTTATGATCATTTGCTCCAGACTATTAAAATTTAACTTTTGACTTGCTGTATAATTGAGTGTAAACCCACGAATTTTGCATACATAACTGGTTGATTTCGTGTCGGGGTTGTAGATTTCCAAGGCGTATTGTTTTGGGCCACCATACACGAATTTTTTAATGTATGCTTTTGGTCCAATTGATTCCAGTTCATTTGACATTGAACCAAGAAATACTTCTGGTTCTATTGTGGGCTGTGATGGTCGCTGCGTGAATATCACTGAATCTGTATCGAAATATAGTACTCTTTCTTGCAGCAATTCTAAATATTTGTAGAGTTCCAGACGAGCTTGACACGTTGTAAATGCTCCAAGGACAACATTAGCATTGTGATTTTGTACTGGAACATCATCTTCATACTGCCAATAAAGGTATAACAACGAATCATTAACAGGTAAAATTTGGTTGACTTTTATATCTGGAGCAGTTAATTTCTGATACAGTTCTTTGGGATCGTTAATGATGGTCGTTTGGCTGAAATTGTCTCTTATAGCGAGTCGTCCCCAGAAGGCATTCAAACAGAGTTTTGCAAGACTACGACGTGCTGAATTTGAAATTATATTTGCTGCATCCAAAGTTATGCCTTCCCGTTGTTGTACCACTTGAATATACTGCTGCTTTTCTTCTTCGCTGACGCAATTGGCAGGCCAACCAGAAGCTTCCAGCTTAGATTTCAAAAATGTGTTAATGTATTCGCTGAATAATCCGCCAGTCTTGGTTTCTGGATCATATACGGTGATGTCGTAATCCCAAATTTCGTAAATTTCAATGACTTGATACCCAAGTTCAATGGCTTTTTGAATTTCATAGGACACCCACGTTCCTGTTAGACTTCGTTCACTGTCCGAATGTGTACATTCAGAATCTTGATTTAATGCTGTGGCACAGGCAGCACAAAGTGGAAACAACAACTTCTTATTTGAGCGAAATGGCAGCACTGGATGAAACACATTTCTGCTAGGCAAAATCTTCAACTTGACCAATCCGTTGACAACTTGAATGTCGAGCATTTCTGGATCTCCCTGTAGATATATTCGTGGATGCCGTATTGGATACCGTCCACATTTATTCACATAAGGATACAGGGAAACGATATCCAAGAATTTTATTTCTTCGCCTTCATTTTCATTTGCGACGTGGTACAATTTAATGGCATTTACACGGCCACCATAGAAGCTGTCTCTTGGATTTAATGGTGTCTTATTAATATAAGGTTGTGTGCTTAAAGAAGAGGCCAATGCTGGATTGGATTTTAACACTTGACGAAATTCACATTCCCACATTTCATGTACTTTATATCTCATGGATCGTAATAATTTGATTTTACGCTGTGTTCTCTCGTAGCGATAGTTCATCGTTTCTTCGGAGTTCTCATAAATGGGCTGATCACGGCCTGTAGGGATACATAGAGGACAGCCATGATAAAAACAGCCGGCATGCTCATACACGTGTTCCTCTTTAGTGTCGGGATGTTGGTAGTAGCCGTCCAGATGAAAACCAGCAACATAAACTTCTTTTCCTCTCGCAGCATGTAGAATTGGATGGCCCTTTTTTTCTTCCATGTAGGCAAGCCACTGCAAAGCAATCCGTGACTGATTGTTTCTGTGACGGTATCCTCGTGCAGGGAGAATGCTAATAGTATTGGGTTTTAAGAAATTTCGTCGAAATACTAAATTGCACGCACTCGCCAAAGTGATAGCCTCCAGGAAAGGATTGACGTGAGTTTCTTGTTCAAAGGTGGTCATGAAAGATATACAAGCCATTCGAAGTACGTTGACGTCCTGAACACAATAGTTCACCAATTCTTCTTGGAAAATAAACGTATCGTTCTGGTATTCGTTATACCATGTCATGAATTTTTCTCGTTCATCCACTTTCATTTCATCTGCACCATAATAATGGATGTCCGGTAATTTTCCCACATACGTTTGATTTGCAGCAGTATTAAAAAAGTGTGGAAAATATCCTTTGGTCGCTGGTAAATGAAATGCCTTGGATAATTTACTTAAAGCCATTGGCATGAAATTTAAGGAGTCAATAAACGATAAGTGATTCACTTTCATGCTTAAAATTTTTGCTCCGTTCAAGATCAAGGTAGGTTTCAATTCATGTTCTTCCACTAAAGATTTAAGAATAAAATGACCATCATATCCCTTAGAGTTATGTGCCAAAGATACAATAAGTTTGATGTTGGGTCGTGGTTGACGTAAATACGCAAGAAAGGCATTGATAAGATCATCTTGAAAAATATGTTCCCGCTGTCCACAAACTTTACACGGATGATGTATATCTTCATCTTGAACACAGTTGTAACATACTTGTTGGGCCACCAGTAAATTGGGCTTATGAATGAACGTGTCTTCATCGAAGAAAGTATCCTGTGTGGCTTCGATATCATAGAAGACAATCATAGCCTTCTTGGCATGTAACACTGATGGAACTCCAGGTTCTAATTGAGTCGTATCAGGCTTCATGTAGCATTGGTGGGTAGACGTAACGTGTTTATGGCACACATTACAAAAATAATCAGTACAATTATGTTCTCTTTCCCCTGTATGGACAAACGAATAAATGCGTAGACATTTGGCACACTGTTTTACCATCTTGCATATTGGTTGGCCCTTATGATATGGTACAGTCAGATGATTTGTATAGCATGTTTCACCATAAAATTCACGATTGCATTCTGGGCACTGCTTCTCCGTATTGGTCTTACTGCATGGCGGTTTCTGCAAACATTTCTCACACATGGCCGAACAGTTCTTGACGTGTGCAATACGATGAACATATTTTTTGTGGCATGCAGCACAGTAATAGATGGTAGAAAAAACAGACGTTAATGACGTGATGATGTCATAATGAGAATTGATGCACATTAAATTGATTGGAATCTTGTCTTCGCCACCCGGTCCTTCATACAGAATATCTTCTCCTGAAAAGCTGGTGTATACGGTAAGTTTATAATTTGTCAAGTACCGTTGCAATTGTCGCAATTCTTCCACGGATCCCCCATGATCTAAATTCACTGAGGATCGAGACAAAAGTTCATGTACGTCTGGAATAACAACAAACTTGCGCTGTTTGCGATATTGATTGTACAGTTTCTGATTTGTATCTTTATATTTCTTTAGGCCAATAGCAATCACAATTGCATAAGCCAAGCAATTCTTGTCGGTGTTTTTTACTCGTAGGATGCCTTTCTTGCACTTTAATAATTCGTCGTTTGATAAAAGACCTCGACGCACCAATCCAAATCCACGGGGAACATCCACATGATGAAAATGTACAGTGAAAGGTTCGTTTATGAGAAAACTATCGTTACTTTGAAGGATGCGATCAAAGGAAGCTCATAAAGTCTCCAGTGTCAAATTACTTGCACGCCGAAAAGATAAATAAAACGGTTTGTTCTTCTCATCATGAGATAAAATCGATAATCCAACCATCGATAATTCGTCGACATTTTCCAATAAGTAATCTAACATCTGTTGAAAGGAGGCCTGAACCCACTCAACAATATCGGTGTCACTGGTCGGAGCATTAATTTGAATTTCCAGCATTCGTCCTTCAAGACTAAAACGCCGATAATGTCTATTGATTTCTCGCAAGACAGTAAAGCCAGAAGTAGCCATATTCAAATAGGAAAAAGGTAAGGTAAAACAAAAAAGGAATAGGCAAAGAAAACAAATATCTAAAACGAGAAGAAAAAAAAACACGAATTAAAATTGAATTCAGAGATCGCTAACACGATTAACTGTATCAAAATGACTACACGATCAATCCTAAAAAGAATTATCATATCACTGTTAAAAAAATTTTTATTGCCGTCATACTGGAAATCAAACCTGGGACCAACATCAACATTTAATGACCTAAGTTTCTGTAGTGATAAAAAGAATGAATGAAATTGTTTTTCTAACTGTGCTGAGAGAATCATTGTAGTAAGCATTTTTTCCTCTGACACTGAACTTTAAAACGTATGACGAACATGAAACGAAAACAAAATCTCATGCGCTTGCTTTTCTCGAGCTAAGGCAAGAAAGACTCGAATTCGTTTCACGGCGGAGATCAGAACCCACATTAAACTGTAGGTCCACGTCTCACGTTGTAGGGAACAAAATCGTGCGTAGTTTCTTCGTTTACGTTAATGGTAACTTTCAGAAACTGAGCTAAGTGGTTAGCGTTACGCACCTCTGGCCCGGGTTCAACACCCAGTATGCGCTCAGATTCAACATTTAGCTGTATTCCTAGCCCCACTACTGAAGGGAGGCTAAACCAAAATCAACAAATTTCTCGTGTTTACTTCTGATGTGTGGGATGTGGCCCGGGTTCAACACCCAGTATGCGCTCAAATTCAACATTAAGCTGTATTCCTAGCCTCACTACTGAAGGGACGCTAAACCAAAATCAACCAATTTCTCGTGATTACTTCTAATGTGTGGTATTCCTAATTCGATCCCCGGTCAAGTAAGTGAGGGTTATTCTTCCATTTGCTAAATATTTCATGCTAAAATAAAAACAGTGGTAACAATGTTATCCTCATGCAAAAGCACTCCATTGATATTAAGAAAACGCGGTTGATACTTACCTCAAATTCAAGGAACGGAGTAAAGTCACGCTGACACAAGAGGTACACCTTCGTTCATTCACGATCTTCGTGGAAGTAGGACTTGAAAATGAAATTAGGAATTTTATTTAGGTCTGAAACGTGTTCAACTATAAAGTGACAACACTATCAGCCAATTAGAAACGATGAAAATAATAAATGACATCACGGAGAACCAATGAAAACACAGCTTTCATTATGTACGAGCCAAAACGTGATGTAAGAAACAATCTGATTGGTTGTGACACTACTCACGTTTTTTCTCCTTACACATCAATCATTACGACATCTAGTATCGCAATTTTGATCATGACATCATACCGTTGACTCGTTAGTTTAATACGACATTCAAATTACCACATCTAAAATGTGATTCATTTTCCTTAAACTTGATTGAAAAGTGTAACACTCATCGATATGTTATGAAACTGTCTTTGACATAAATGCAAAGTTGAGCTTTAAAAGTCCGTCAGCTGAGAAAAATGCTGATGTAGTATAAGCACATGCTGCAATTTCACAATAACAAACTTCTATGCTTAACAACGAGCAGAAATCTGTAATGTAACATAATCTGATCATGTTCTTTTTCATACGCAAAACTGCTCGCACTGAAGTTGGCATGGTGGCTCAGCGTTTTTTTTTCTTCTGATGTGTGAGGTCTCTGCTTCAATCCGCAAGCAAGTAAGTTTATGATGTTTTCTCATTTCATCATTTCTCATCATCGTTTCAAGGGGACGTTAACATTTCCTGAAACTAACACCAAGAATCAAACTCGGGACCATTGCATAGTAATCAACACACGTGCACGGTTGCTTAGCGCTTGTCTATAATGTATGAGGTCCCTGCTTCAATCCTCAGTCAAGTAAGTTCATGTTTCGTCCTATCATTTCTCATCGTTTCGCGGGGACGTTAAATTCAACATTTCCAAGAATCAAACTCGGGACGATTCCAAGGTATCCATGTTCACCCCTAAAGCGGAACAAAATGCCCCTAAAAGGGAACGAGGTGGACCACTGTATCCATGTTCACCCCTAAAGCGGAACAAAATGCCCCTAAAAGGGAATGACGTGGACCACCCAAATTTATAGTAATATATATTAGGGTCCAGTACTATGATACCAAATGTTTAAATTTGGCAATTTCTAAAACTTAAGGGATGGGCCAAGGTATCATTCCCAAAAATTTTCAAGGGGTGCACGAATGTACCTATGTCTTATAATAGGGGATGGACCCCTATACTTGACCATATAACCATATAAGGTAATAGGACCTCATCCATTGGAATAAATTAGGTCAAAAACCAAACACGTGATACAACGTATTGCTTACGTTTATATTTTGGCAATTTTATACCCCTAAAAGGGAACGAGGTAGACCACCCAAATTTATAGTAATCTATATTAGGGTTTTATACTATTATACCAAATGTCTAAATTGGGCGATTTCCAAAATTTAAGGGGTGGACCAAGGTACTCCTCCCAAATTTTTAAAGGGGTGCACAAATATACCCATATCTTATGAAAGGTAATTGACCCTGTATATGCACATATATCCATATAGGGTAATAACACCTCATCAAAGGGGATAAATTAGGTCAAAATCCTCCGAAATTTGAATTTTTGGCAATTTTTTTACCCCTGAAAGGAAACGAGGTGGACCCCCAATACTAGTAGAAGTACATACTATGATCCTAGGCTACCATACCAAATTTTTAGATTTGGCAATTTCCAAAATTTAAGGAATGTGGTCCTATGTACCCCTGCACCCCTTCGGTAGGTCTACCCATAAAGCTTAACACCACGTGACCCCATGACGTAATGCTAAGGAGTGCGCAGGGGCGTATCGAAGGGAACAAAAATAAGGTAAGCTATATATACATCCTATAAGGTAAAAAGGAATAACATTCTTCAAATTTATAACCATAAAAGGAAACAAATAAACTCATACGTGAAACTACCCCATAAAGGCGAATCGTAAACTATGTAAACTAAAGGGTGCGGGGCGCAAAATTTCAGCGGCGTCACACTCCAGGGGCGCAAAAGTTAAAATCAAGTAACACAAAATAAGCTATACATACACCTGTACTCCATCATAAGGTAACATTCTCCAAATTTTATACCGTAAAAGGGAACAAAATCAACAACCTACCCCATAAAGGCTGACGGGGTGTGGCCTAGGGGCTCAAAAATTGAAATTATATACCGCAAAGTAAACTATACATACACCTGTATTCCATTAAAAAAGTAACGATCTCCAAAATTTTATGCCGTAAAAGAAAACAAAATCAACCCCCCCTCGGTAAAACTACCCCATAAAGACGTGGCCTAACACCACGTAACCCATAAAAGCGTGGCCTAACATCACGTAACCCCCCCAAAAAGCATGGCCTAACATCACGTGACCCTATGACGTCATAACATGTAACCCCAAAAAGGGCGCCGGGCGCCCGGGGCGCAAAATTTTGGCGGCGGCGGCGAGCGCCACGCTCCAGAGGGCGGAAAAAATGGCCTCAAGTCACGCGATTACTACTGTTGCATAACTCTCAGATGTTTGTTTCATGTCCAAATGATAATGAAAAACTAAGGATAACCATTTCTCCATTCTAAGTTGAATCCTTATTGTTTGGAGTGTTTTTGCCCAATGAACACCATATATCACTGACATTATAATTAATTGTGGGTGTGTATAATTAATTGTGCATTTGCTTATTACATACTACATGCAAGAAGAAAACATAGATCATACATGAATTAAAAACACCAATCGGAGGTAGGCTCAGATCTTGCAAACGGTGCGAGATATTGAAAAAGTAAACGAAAAAATCTCCCCTTTATGGTATCTCTTGCAAATTTTTATCAAGACATCTTTCACTTGTGTCTGTAAAGGGACATGTACAGATGTGAGGAATAACAAGGAGATTCATGCTCAAATTAATGCGCTATGTAGAGCGCGCAGGTTCATCTAGTCTATCTATCTATATTTCTATTAAAATGCTACAATAGCAATTAAGAGTCACTTCTTTAACTGTCTTTCATTGCCATCTTGCGATGGGCGAGCCGCAGAAGGTTAAGCCTTCTCTGTAGCCAATGGTGTATATTAATAATGGATGGTTACTGTAGGGATGAGAGACAGGGTTTAATTACATGTGTTGAGTAAATAATATTAATGTCAATTTGGAGGCACCATAGTACGATGTGATAATCTGAGGCTAAATTTGTGGTCTATGTGATCAGGTCATTATCGATATAGATGTGTATTTGTTTCGCATATATTGCGCTCCGGGTTGTAGTCAGGTGGATTTGTTGCTCTTTCGTAAATTGCGAGGAGATGGTCCAGAGGAGGATATCCAGCACGGGGGAGAGCAGGAATCTGGTCCAAGAGTTCTGTGATTGTAATATGTGATGTAGCTATACGATGGGTAATATATCGGAATCGCAGGTTTAAGAGATGGTCCAAAATAGGTGGCATAGTGGTATTTTGATAGAGTTCAGCGATTGAGGTTTGGTATGAAAGGGAGCAAGCGATGCGTAACTCCTTGCGCTCGAGAAGTTGAAGGCGGTCGTAAAAATGTGGTGGTTCTGAAAGCCACGCTAGATTGCCGTATGTCATAGCTGGACGGACAAATACTTTATAGGTGTAAGGTAATACATTCTCGCTTAGGCCCCAAGTTGTGCCTTTCAAGTTCCGTAATAGATTTAGACGTTGGCGGATGTTTTTTCTCGAGAGCGGAGAGGTGAGTGCACCAGGTTAGATGTTTATCAAAATAGACGATAAGATATTCAACGCTGTTTTGAAGTGAGATCGCTGATCCGAGTACTATAACATGGAGGCATTCTGGATTTCGTGAGGGGCAGTATTTATGTTTCTTTGGACCAAAGAGCGTCATCTGTGCTTTTATTGGGTTCAATTTTAGTTTCCAACGTAAGCACCAGGAGATTAAGGTATCTATTGCTGTTAAGAGTCACTGAGCTCAAACCTATAACTTTAGCTTTGAAAAACCTTTGATGTTCGGTTATTTGTAGTTTCATGTTTATAACAAAGACAAATGTTTTTAAAAAGGTGTACCTTAAATAAATTATTTAAAGACATCTTTTTCACAAAGTTTATCCTTTTAAATTATTGTGCAAAGCCTTTGCATTTTAATAAGCCTTCTCCGAAATAAATGCAAAGGAATTGTGCTGCCATCTCTGGAGTTTTCAAAACTATACGTTTGTGGACGTTTATATGTTTGTGGCAAATCCTTTCGACAGTGAGATCTCGGAAACTACAGGCCCCAGAAAGTTGACGTTTTCATTGATCGATTGCAAATTTTGCGTAGATTGTCCAGTTCTAACTCAATATTTAAAAAAGAAAACACGGCCATTATTTATTTATTACATTTTTACTTGTACACTGGAAGTGTTGAAATAAAAAAAAATACTAAAGCATCATATCCTACCTATTATACATTCCAACACCATATAATTGTATATAGGGGCTGCATATCTCTCAGGTGTTTGTTCATTGGCCAAATTATAATGAAAAACGAAGGATAAACATTTCTCCATCTAAGTTGAATCTTTACTGTTTGGAGTGTTTTGCCCAATGAACACCATATATCACTGACATTATAATTGATTGTATGTGTAATTTATTAGCTTATTTTAAAATATATAAAACGATAATCATGCCTGTTGTTCTGATGGTTGCGAAATATGGTCTCTTACTCGGAACGAAGAACATAGATTGAAAGTATTTGAGAACAAGAACCTGAGACGAATATTCGGACCCAAGAGAAACGGGAATAGGGAATGGCGGAATCTTCATAACGAGAAACTACATCATTTATACGGTTTATCCAACATTGTTAATGTCATCAAATCTAGGAAGCTCAGGAGGACAGGTCATGTAGCCAGGATGGAAGAAAGAACGAACACTTTCAAAATCTTAACTGGAAGACCAGCCGGAAAACGACCATTAGGAAGACGTAGACGCAGATGGTAGGACAATATTAAGATGGATCTCGCAGAAATAGGAATACAAAGTAGAAACTGGATCCAATTGGCTAAGGATAGAAGTCAGTGGAGAGCTTTTGTGAATGCCGCATTGAACCATAGACCATAGAGTTACTTAGTTTATGTATTTGCTTATTACATACTACATGCAAGAAGAAAGAAAACACAGATCATACATGAATTAAAAACTCCAACCGGGAGTAGGCTCAAATCTTGCAAACGGTACGAGATATTGAAAAAGTAAACGAAAAAAGTCTCCGCTTTACGGTATCTCTTGCCGATTTATACGAGGACTTCTTTCACTTGTGTCTGCAAAGGGACATGTACAGATGTGAGGAATAACAAGGAGATTCATGCTCATATATCAATGATGCTCTGTGTAAAGAGCGCAGGTTCAGCTAGTCTATATATTAAAATGCTAGGTTTATATGTTCGTCGCCAATTTTTTCGACAATGAGATCTCGGAAACCACTAGTGCTAGAAACGTGCCGTTTTCATTGGCCGATTCCAAATTTTCTATAGATTGTCCAGTTCTCATTCAAATTTTCAAAAACCTTGTCGTTATTGTTCTATTCAACATTTTAGAGGCCGTTTTGAGCCCATAAGATTATCATTGTTGTAGTGCTCCACAATGATGGCAAAGCACTACAGATTATTTTGTTTAATTTACGTTTGTTTCTTGTTTGTTTCTTTGTTATGCTTAGTTTATATCTTGTTTTGTAATTTTTGACCTAACTTTAATTCTTTCATGTTTATGTAATATCTACCGTATTCTCAATCTGTACCGAAAATTTTTATAGAAACATATTACTTTGGAATATTCAATGTAGGCGAAAAAGATTCAGAATTTGATACTTGCTGAAGAAGAAAGGAAAAAAATTTAATTATTCACAATTAAGTTTGCTTTTAAAAATAATAAGGATTTTCATCAAAGATAAGATATTTGATATTTTCTGCAGAACTGATAGTAAAATCAATATTTATTTCTAAAAAGTTGTTTACAAGGTAAAATCGTAAAACTTATTTATTAAATATTGTATATTTGGTTTTGCAAAGTGCGAAATAATTAGAATGAATTATCACTAGGAAGGCTAGTGATTTGGGGATTTCTAAACCCCAAAACACCACTCAGCCACTACAAATGATAATGTCTATAATTTAATTCATCACCGTCTTATCTTCAAAATTTCAGTTAGTCATTGACAATACAATCATATCATTTGTTGAATGCAAAAATCGATATTAATAAAGTCAACATAATGTCTGCAAGCAATAGTCATTACAGTTTATTGATTATAAGATACAGTTTTAAAATGCCAACTATTGATATCGTAATTATATGCTAGCGATCTATTCATGTTAATGTAATGGGATTCTCCTACAAGTGCATAGGTAAAGTTGACATAGGTTCGCATTTTTCCACGAGTAAAAGAAATAACACTAGCATCAACTCAACTTTGTCTCTGGAAAGTAAAGTATGGTAATAATAGTTGAATAAACGAATAATAATTTTAATGAATATTTAATATATAGTATTTAATGAAGGATTATAAGATGCAATTTAATTTGCTATAAAATAAATGATAATTATATAGTATAATAATTAAAATCTACGATAATACATGGAAATTATGAAATGGAAGAAGAGAATACTTACCTATGATGAAGAGAAATGGTTGATGATGCTTGGAATTGCGATATCTCGATGTAACATCGGCAAAATAAATAAATAAACAAATAAATAAAATAAAGTAAAATACATCCATAGGAACCTAATCTAAAACCTGAAATACCTGTAAAACACTAGTAGAAATAAATACTACTAGTAAACACTAAATCTACTTAAAGTGAAGCAAATTACGATTTGCCTAACACCTGTTATCAAATACTGTAATGTGTCGAAGGATATGTGATGACACTGCGGGCATTATGAAGCAGAACTGTCTTTATGTTCAACGTCGCTGGTTCGATTCTATTATACTTATTATGATCCTCAATAATTTGTTTGAATTCATGTATCTCCAGTGTTATAATATAGCGTTCTGTAAATTACATTTCAGTGTTCACTAAGTTATTTATATAATTGGTATATATTAGTCTATATTGTCTTAGCTGTGGCTAAGTTCGTTTCGGAAACAATAATAATCCGTACGATGTGATTTGTATATCGTCTCTGTATACTCCTGTGCCCACACCAACTTTGGAAATTGCGTTTTTCTTCTCTTCCGTGGCGAGTTGCTGCGGTGGCGACTTTAGTAAATTTACTGGGCCAAAGTTTTGTTTAGTTCTCGCGTGTTTTCATGAATGCGTTGATGAACTATATATATAATATGTTGCGCAATAGAAACTGAAACCCTGTAAGCGCAAGGGCGAGTATTACAAAATGGCGATCAACAGCCAGGATAGGTATCCATGATAACTGTGGAATGAGGTTAAGAGGAACATCTTGATATAAGAGAAACAGCTGAAACACAGAAAGGTAACAGAGGTTTAGTAATTGGACAGAAAAAACCATCATACGAATACAGGAACCTTAGTGGAAATAGGAGTTATGTGGAGACGATAACTTCAGTATCTATGAAATTATCGCTGGAGTACTAAACAAGAAAATAACAATATGTTAGTTGGAAAAAACAAACTTATAATATATTTCTTGTTTTAAGTGGCAAGTGGAAGGGGTTGAAATTTCCCTGAATCGTTGTTAAGAAAAAATTTGATGCTGAAGACACAAAACGAAATAATTTCTGTCGAACGAAATGATCGTATGAAGGGAACGATTGATATGGACAGTCTTGTTCATGATTCGACAGACAATACGATGGAATTTAAAAATGAGAAAACAAGTGAGACGTATACAAAACCATCTGATGTTAGTATTTTAATGGAGGATGTTGTTCAAAAAGAAGAATTTCATGTAACAGAAGAAATCACATTTAATGAAATAATTCGGAGCCTGATTAGAGAAATTTCTAAACTTGGACTCAAACTGGATAATAACACACGCGAAATTCAAACGTTTAGAACTGAATTGCGAAGAGATACCAGTGAACGTGTGAGAAATGTGAGAAAAACTGTAAAGGAACTAGCGGAAAAGGATGATCAGACGGAGGAAAGAGTAGCTGAATTGGAGAATTCTTATGTTGAAACAAATGAATCATTCGCAATAGGCACTGGCGAAATGGTAGAAGACACAATGACAATTAAGAACAGTCATAGCAATGAAGATCAGTCAAGTATTCAACTGTTTGAAAGAGTTCACACTAATGCTGCTTTATCAGTGAACAATGGAAAGCAGGACGAACGAAGGACTAAGGATATTGTTGTAAATCAAACTACCACAGTCAAACCCTATCATTGTGGTTGTTGTAGAAGAACAGGAAGAGGACGACACATATGCTTGTGGCGCCGACACCGAACGAAAGTCTATTTGCTAGAAAATGAGTGCGTTACGTGGACCATTTCAAGGTGGAATGTATTCGGAAAACTCAAACACACTGATCTATGGCCGGAATTCATTTGTTCATCCAAGAAAGAAGGATTGAGTAGACTTTCAATTTACCAGAAGTTTGATGGAAGAATTCGGAAGAGAAAACGAAAAGATAGATTCAAAATTGAGCATGCATTTACAGAAACAGCAAAGATGGAAATCATCGCTTGGATTGCATATCGGAAAAGAAAAAGATGGAAATGGAGTAGGCTGATAAGGCGGAAGCCCAGAATTCACATAGAAGATGGCATTACAACTCGAAACACAGATGAAACTATACTAAGAGTAGATAAAATAGTGCACCGAAAATGGATATGGCGAAGGAAAGGACCTAATAAGAGAACGTGAAAATCAACCAGTGCTTTCAAGGATGAAGCTAGAAAGTGGTGAAAAGTCTGAATTTTACTGTTATTATGTTCATCGTTCGAGTGTTGATAAAACGATTGAACAGTGTTGTTACAATGTTTTAATGTATTGTTTACAAGTTTGTGTTTGCTGTCAAACGAAAACTTTATGTGTCACTAAAATCTTTTTCCCTCTTATACTGGACCATATAGAGTTATGCGAATATTGAGAAACTGTGCTGTATTAGTCACTTTGGACAACAAACCGGCTGGAACACACAATTTTCGAAACCTAAAATACTTCAACTGTTCACAGGAAGAAAAAGAACGATTACTAAGTAAATATGGTAATAGAACGCAGATAGTTGACGAGATGACCACTTATTTGAAAGAAGTACAGTGAAGAAAATTTTACTTCTATAAAATTTTCTTTTCCAACGACGGGGAGAACTGTAGTGCTCCACAATGATGGCAAAGCACTACAGATTATTTTGTTTAATTTACGTTTGTTTCTTGTTTGTTTCTTTGTTATGCTTAGTTTATATCTTGTTTTGTAATTTTTGACCTAACTTTAATTCTTTCACGTTTATGTAATATCTACCGTATTCTCAATCTGTACCGAAAATTTTTATAGAAACATATTACTTTGGAATATTCAATGTAGGCGAAAAAGATTCAGAATTTGATACTTGCTGAAGAAGAAAGGAAAAAAATTTAATTATTCACAATTAAGTTTGCTTTTAAAAATAATAAGGATTTTCATCAAAGATAAGATATTTGATATTTTCTGCAGAACTGATAGTAAAATCAATATTTATTTCTAAAAAGTTGTTTACAAGGTAAAATCGTAAAACTTATTTATTAAATATTGTATATTTGGTTTTGCAAAGTGCGAAATAATTAGAATGAATTATCACTAGGAAGGCTAGTGATTTGGGGATTTCTAAACCCCAAAACACCACTCAGCCACTACAAATGATAATGTCTATAATTTAATTCATCACCGTCTTATCTTCAAAATTTCAGTTAGTCATTGACAATACAATCATATCATTTGTTGAATGCAAAAATCGATATTAATAAAGTCAACATAATGTCTGCAAGCAATAGTCATTACAGTTTATTGATTATAAGATACAGTTTTAAAATGCCAACTATTGATATCGTAATTATATGCTAGCGATCTATTCATGTTAATGTAATGGGATTCTCCTACAAGTGCATAGGTAAAGTTGACATAGGTTCGCATTTTTCCACGAGTAAAAGAAATAACACTAGCATCAACTCAACTTTGTCTCTGGAAAGTAAAGTATGGTAATAATAGTTGAATAAACGAATAATAATTTTAATGAATATTTAATATATAGTATTTAATGAAGGATTATAAGATGCAATTTAATTTGCTATAAAATAAATGATAATTATATAGTATAATAATTAAAATCTACGATAATACATGGAAATTATGAAATGGAAGAAGAGAATACTTACCTATGATGAAGAGAAATGGTTGATGATGCTTGGAATTGCGATATCTCGATGTAACATCGGCAAAATAAATAAATAAACAAATAAATAAAATAAAGTAAAATACATCCATAGGAACCTAATCTAAAACCTGAAATACCTGTAAAACACTAGTAGAAATAAATACTACTAGTAAACACTAAATCTACTTAAAGTGAAGCAAATTACGATTTGCCTAACACCTGTTATCAAATACTGTAATGTGTCGAAGGATATGTGATGACACTGCGGGCATTATGAAGCAGAACTGTCTTTATGTTCAACGTCGCTGGTTCGATTCTATTATACTTATTATGATCCTCAATAATTTGTTTGAATTCATGTATCTCCAGTGTTATAATATAGCGTTCTGTAAATTACATTTCAGTGTTCACTAAGTTATTTATATAATTGGTATATATTAGTCTATATTGTCTTAGCTGTGGCTAAGTTCGTTTCGGAAACAATAATAATCCGTACGATGTGATTTGTATATCGTCTCTGTATACTCCTGTGCCCACACCAACTTTGGAAATTGCGTTTTTCTTCTCTTCCGTGGCGAGTTGCTGCGGTGGCGACTTTAGTAAATTTACTGGGCCAAAGTTTTGTTTAGTTCTCGCGTGTTTTCATGAATGCGTTGATGAACTATATATATAATATGTTGCGCAATAGAAACTGAAACCCTGTAAGCGCAAGGGCGAGTATTACATTGTTCCAGGCCGAAATTACGGTGTCAGGCAACCAGTAGAGAAGTTTCGTATTGCGGGTTGACGAACATTGCAGGCACCTTGCTAAAATCTGAATGGCAAAACCTTTTACATGCTGGGAAGTTCAAAAGCCGCGAGAGACGCAGTGAGCCGTAATGGGACGGATATGGATTTATTAGAAAAAATATTTCTACTTGATATCGTGCTACTTCTACATATTTGCTACAAGTAGGGGAGATATGTATGTTCTACCCCACTTTCCCCCTCTACCCCCTAACTGCCAAAAAATTATGAAGTCGCCATTGACTATTGTACTTTAACACAGAAGGATACCCCCAAGTGAGATTGAATATGCTTTTATGACATTTAAAATCATAAAAACTTACATCTAAAACTTATAACTAAAACTACACTACATATAATTACATCTACTCCTCTTCTATCTTATAATGTCCCCAAGCTAGCGTATTTACACCATCTTGCGCTATATATCTTTTATCGTCCGAGGAATCTAGTGCCAGCTTATGAACGGTTATGCTATATATATCGTGCTTATAACTTCTAAATGAGGTTTATATCCTTATACGTTTTAACATTTTTAAATAAGCTTTCTTTATAATCATCAAACTGCAACTCCTTGGCAACTACGCATTTAGTTACTCCTTTAGCTTTTTTCTCTTCTTTATTTTCTACTCTATAAGCATAAATCTTTGATCTCAATCCAATAAACTCTGTCATTATCTTACCTTTATTCTCATCTTTCATCTTACCTATTACTTTTTTGTTTATTAGTGGTAGTCCATATATGTTATTTTCCTTGTATTCACTCGTGTCAAACTGGTCAACTATTTCTGCTATATCTTTGTAAAAGTCTTCAGTCTCAATCTCATATATAAAGCTATCGGTATACATATAACATAAATCTATATTGTCTCCATATTTCGGCTTCATCGTGTTATAGTGAAAATCATACATTAATAGCTTGGATAGCTCTAACACACTCATACCAACATATATTGGCTTATTAAACGTTAATCGCTCTTTTTTCATATGTATAGCACACAAGTTCTCACTAAATATTGTTCTGTAATCAAAGTTAGGTTTAGCAATTAATGCTTCTACCCTCTTAGGATCACATTCTAATTGTATGGGCTGTCTTTTTCGAATATTTTCCATTGTCTTTCCAAATACCGAGTTATTCATGAGCTTATAAAAATCTTCTTCAAACTTGTTTTTAGCTTGTGTCCTCATCTCTGTATTTAAATCAATGTATTTCTTTAGCCAGTTTGATTGTTTAAACTCTAATACCCTATGCACTTTCTTCAATCTCATTACAAGTGACATATAAAGTTTTAAGTTTCTATAGTGAATTACATATCTTTCCTTATTGTAAAGCGTTGTTAATAATTTCGATTGTTTTGAGCCGGGTGGACACATGTTCTCTGGAGCTAATGGTAAATCAGAATGCTTGTTATGTAAATGCTTTGGATATTCTAAATCTACTTCTAATATGTAACCAGTTTCTGAGTCATCCGGAATGTTCATTATATCTATGTAAGGTTTAACCCACTTAAAATCTTTATAAGGCATGTATTGACTCATAGCCCATCCATATAAGTTGTTTGCGTCTAGATATGCTAGGTATGTTGAACACTCATCTTTATTATAATCTTGCATATATTTGTTGTTAGCTTTTACATATCTTTTACTGCATTGTGAGATTCCCCCTCGTATACCCTTTTCTAACATTAGTATTTTATCATAATCAGTCAACATTTCTAAGTTAATTTTAGTCATCTTTAACATTGCATCCCACGATAGACCTGGTGCTGTATAATACCAAGCAGGATCTAATCCATATGCCTTTAAACACACATCTCTAAAGTTTTCAAATATATCTGTTAATTGAAGGACATCTGTTTTGTTATAATGTTCAGTTAAATCTTCCCCTATTTTCAGATCGAATTCTTTACAAACTCGTACATGAAGCTTATGGCGTTCAGGACTTATTTTTTCTCCTGTTAATTTGTTTGTAAATTTGTCTGGAGATAATGGAACAGGTTCTTTCAATTTTTCAAATGAATCATAAAAGTCATATGGATAATCGCCTTTTGTAGTAACTAGATCAAGCTTATCAATTGGAAAAAACTTCAATGTTTCTCGAAATTGTTCTGGCTTTAAATTCTTTGTTAACTCTGCTAAACTCTTTGGCATAAATCTAAATGAATCAACAAATCTTAAATTTATTCCATCTTTTTTTGGTCCTGCTTTTACATATTTTTCGTATGTTATGTACCTTTCTTCATTGTTTGCAATCAGTTTAATTTTTTGTGTATCATAAGCTAACTCCCTAATAAACAAATGCGTATCATAACCAGTTAAGTTGTGAAGAAATACAGGAACAAAGTTGGGATTTTTATAGTTTAAATTGCAATAACTGTGAGCTGCACCTCTAAACTTTCCAGTTAAATGATCATGATCTCTTACCTTTGCTTTATTTTTATTTATCTTATACAAACATTTCTTTAGGTCATGCTTCCATTCTTCTATTTTTTCACTCATATCATCTTTATCCTTGTAGAACTGTATTTTCTTCTTCAGTATATTTATTTTTTTTCTCAACAGCTGGTGGTAAGTCATTCAAGTTTTTCTCACATATATGACAAGTATCCGAACTGTTATAAACTTCTATTTCCTCCTCACTAAGCGGGGTCATATTAACTACTCTGTTATATATTTTCATAATTTCTATTGCTTCTTTTTGTAACATTTCAATAAATACTTTCGCAGCATCTGGACCTATATAACTAACAGGGGCTTTGTAGTCTCCATTTGAATACTTGACATAGTAACAAAAACTCATTGGCTTATGCTTTTGATATTTTACAGTTTTACTACAATTATGCTCTATTTTTAACTTACATAAGATACATTCAAAGTCAGCAATTATCGTAAATGGAACTCTTAATGATCGATTATAGTTTTGAAACTTTATTTGATTGTCATATGGTTTAGGAAGTTCTATTCTAACAGCCTCATGCTCTTTACAATACAGCTCATGGTTTTGCAACTGCTTCTCATTTCGAAAGTGTCTTGTTAAACATCTATCACAAAAGTATAACTTCTCTGCATGTTTTGTCACTTGACTTCTTATTAATCGTGATAAGTCTTTTATCCAACAAAAATGACTGTTCTTTCCATCTTTTACATATAATAAATTGATATGAGTTTCCTGCTTATTTTTTGTGATTTGAAGTGGATATACATTATAGTTCTTGTCATAGCCGTAAACATTGATGGAGATATTACTTCTTCTTTCAAATTTTGGAATATCTTTTAACTGTACAGGAAACTCAATACCATCACAATATTTCTTTTGTAGTTCATTAACAAGTTGTTTATAATGAGAGGGTCTTTGAGGATTTTTTGAAACGGTTTGATCAATAGGTTTTAAATAACTTGCAATAGAATATAAGAAACATTTATTATCTTTATTTTGAATATTTATTACTGCTTTCTTATCTTTAATCTGCTTTGGAAGTTCAATATAGTAAGAAGTTCTTAATGGTACATACTTGTTTAATCTGATTTGTAAGTATTTAATTTGGTGTAATGTCCAACCTGGTCCTCTACCTTCAAACTCTTCCATTTCTCTACGAAGTTTTTGTTTTGCATGATGTATATATTCACTTAAGTCAGTTGATTCTAATATTCTCTCGTTTGATGTTTTGAAATTGTGCTCTTGTATTTCTTTATCTTTAATATAGTCGTAAATGAAAACAAGGTTAACTTTAACAGGGTGAAATTTTAATTCCTCTTTGATTTTGTTAATAGCAACTCTTCCACTTGTAATTAAAAATTTTATTGGGTCTTTATATCCTCCTGTGTTTTCGACTTTAATGGTTTGTAAACGCTTCTTGAGTGCTGTTTCTTCTAATTCTACTTTGATGGGTATACGTGCTGGCTTCGGTTCTTCAAATACTTCTTGTTTAAAGGGGAATATATTTCTAATCTGCCTTCTGCTTTGTTCATCGTCATATTGTTTAAGAAGGTCTATCAGTTCTGCTTTTCTTAATCGGGAATATCTTCTGATTCCCCTCTCTTTACATTGTCGCCTTAACTCTACTACGGTAAATTTACTATAATTATTCATCTTATTTATTATATAGGAAATCTTCGTTAGTACTCTTCACCGGGTTATTTCAGTTCATTTTCATTTGTCCTAGTACAACGCTTAACATTGTACACCCCTGCTATTGTCTACATATTACGCGTTGTATTAGAACACGGCTTTTATGGGATTAACCCATCAAAGTCACATATACACATTTAAAACTGAATCATTTTTGTAAGCTTACTCATCATCATCATCATCATAATCATCACTACCATATTTGTATTCATCATCACTACTCAAATCAGATGTTTTTTGTTGCATTACTAATAACTCTTTTTCCTTTAACAGTATTTGCTTCTCTAGTAGTGTTGCTAAGAGTTTAAGATCATGATGAATTAGTTCAAGTCTATCATGTAATAAATCAAATTCTTTCTCCATATTTGTTATATAGAAAACCAACAAAAATGAGAAAAATTAAAAAAAATGTGGTTGTGGATTAACGCCCCCTTTAGATGTGAGAAAATACTTAACAGATAGGGAGCTCCGATCGGTGCTACCAAAAATAACTAATTATCTTTTATGGCTATTATACCATAAAAGTTGTATGTTTGAAAGGGGTCCAGAGTTGGTGGACCCCAGTTGTAACTTTAATTATCAGATAATAACCTATCGTATAAACAATCAATTTCTTTAACCAATTTTTCTTCTGATAAGGACGTCCAAAACTCATTACCCTTACCTTTACGAATATCTAGTTCTTGCTGCATTAGATTGAATAGCTTAATACTGTTAGGATCTCTAAACTTTTCGTATATTATTACATGATTCGGATATTTTTCTTCTGCTTCATTAAGAGGCTTATATAAACTTGTCTTTTGACATCTGATAGCATAATAAGGGAAAGGATCATTACGTTTGTTCTTCTTATATATGATTAGACAATTATCTTTTGAAATATCATCTGTATATGTTGCTGCAACTGTTTTAAGATAATCAACTTTGCTTTCTAGTTCTTGATTTATAACAGTATTAGGGTTCGAGTCCTGGTACATTCCCGTGAGAGAAAACCATATATTACAGTCCTGGGTTCGATCCTCGTCTGTCCCTGTCTGTTTTCCATATATAACAGTACTGGGTTCGATCCAGGTACGTCTCACATAGGGATCAACCATATACTAGAGTATTGAGTTCAATTCTACTCACTCCCTTTCGGGATAAACCCTTTTATTACTGTATGTGTTTCGTGTCCTACGGTCCCAAAGTGGGCTTACGCTTTTACTATGGTCTGGGGTTCGATTCTCCACCGCTTGAATGTCTTCTTTAGCATTAACTAGTGGGTTTGATCGACCATTGCAACTGACCATATAGCCGCTGGAAAACAGGTTCAGAGTTCGGTCAGAACGTTACGGGAAACCGGCCCAAAGTTAACTCCAATTGTATTCTTTAGCGCTGATGCAATTTATTAATGTATGAATTACTAAGTTGCATAGGCGCTAATCACTCGTGCTGTAAAGAAAAATGAATTAGGTTGTTCCTTAAAATTAACACATGTAAATTTAAATCATAATTATTATTTTGAAAGGATACTCAACTTTTGGATTTTTGCTTTTAATTCACAACACTAAAACTTTACGAACATATAATACATCACTTTTATGGCACTTCAAATGAATACTTGGTAATGATAATTATATTTTGATTTAATTTAATTTGGGCCCGTTAATTATCGAAGACGCGGTTGCCACGAATTATTGGTTATGTTTCGTTACATTGCTGATTATTTCACTTTCACAGGCACTGTTCACTTACTTTGACACTGGAAGGGGAACTGCATTGGATATTCAGGGGTGATGTCCTGTAGGTTGTGGGTTGCTCTCCTCTCATCTTCCTTGCGGTGAATTGAATTGTATGTCGTTCTCCAGCTCCATACTACCAAAACCACTTTATTCACACTTATTAAAATATTATTTAACGTTGCCCATGCATTTTAATTGTTCGTTTTGGTTTCTAAGTAAGAGTTTACTGAACGTATGTATCAAATACTTCATTATTGCTGTATTTTCGCACCAGCTATCCATTCGTGGTGGCTTTTTCGGGTGTCTCAGTAACACTAACTTCACTTTCTTTTCGTCTCGTCTTGTTGCTAGGCAATAGTGCGCTTTGCTTCGCAGTTCGTTGATGTCAGAAGCTAAAAATAGCTATGACAATCCATGCATTGGAATTTTTAGAGACGACGTTTGTCCATTGTGCTGGATTTTAGCTCCTAATATGGGAAGGAGAGGGGAACTCTGCGATTTCCGTCGCAGTCAAAACCCACATACATATATGCACATTCGTTTGTTGGCTGAGAGAAAAATTCTTGAGAGTGCTTTTATGCGAGGTTCATTTAAAAAGTTAAAAATTTCTTCTTAGAAATTGACTGAGCTGAACCGTATGGTTACATTGGCGCTCGGCAGGACATTTGTTTTGAGAGAGAGGGAAAAACAAATAGAACCCTGCAACACTGATCACTTCACTAGTGTTACCAAATTTCTTCCACTGGTCTTCAAAGGGTTAACATCACTTAACTCTTCTCGTGACGATATAACGAAAAATTTTCAAAGTCCATTCGGAAATACGGTAACGAACACGTGGGCCATACGAAAAATATTCGAATTACGGTTGGGCCATAATTCAAATAAAGTTTATCAATGTCTTTTATTATTTCAATATTTGTCGTTTAAAATACTTAAGTGCCACAATTTCAAACACAACAAAACATAAACAAAGTTATTGTTATTTTCCTTTAAAATAACATATTTAATAATTGAGTAATTTTATAAGTATTTAATATTATTTATAGTATTAATATATACGTAGTATTAATATATAAGTATTTAATATATATAATAGTATTTAACATATTTAATAAGTATATTAAGTAATAATTGTAACCTAAAACGTTTACTAATGTAGTGCCTTGTACTTTTAAATATGACATGAATTAATTT
Organism: Thermobia domestica; assembly: GCF_964235325.1. Taxonomy (NCBI): domain Eukaryota; kingdom Metazoa; phylum Arthropoda; class Insecta; order Zygentoma; family Lepismatidae; genus Thermobia; species Thermobia domestica. Next base: position 186,498,452 of record NC_137459.1, read on the forward strand.
TCTTACTCTCATCAAAAGCATTCATTTTCAATATTTACTTTCATTGAAAACAACTTCTAATATTCTTGAAAACTAACACAATAACTGTATATCTGTTTTCATTTATTGTTATTATTATTAGTAGTATTATTTCAATTATCATTACTACTATAAACCAAATATATAACACACAAATTAAATTCAAGTACGAGCACACATAAATATTTTCGAAATATTGGTTACATTATAAAAATTGTTATTTAAATCTACAGCAACACTCAATATCATGATATTCACAATTATTACATTCCGGTTAGAAATTAACCAAGAATGGACTGAGCAGTGGATGGTTTGTCAAACCATTACACTTTTCAAAGTGTCTGCCCTCCGAAATTTGAAGATACCTACCCACATTAAAATGTCATTTATTTCCATCCCCGAAGCAAAGTGAAAAGATAGGATATTTGGGTAAAATTTAAAAATAATATAGAAGGGAATAGTAAGAAAATTGCCTACTCCGGGCATTACATAATATGAATAACCCATAATATTGGAGGAACCTTTGCTTCAATGTCTTCAAGTACTGCTTGAAATATTTTCGTATTTAACGAAAAGATTAATACAAAGTGAATGCAACAATAGTTGCTAATGATTATCACATACACAACTTACTTGATACTCATTTATAATAGGATGTCTCATTATATTTTCTTTTCAACTAAACAACGCGCCATGAAGGTGGGTACAGGTAACTACCATAACTTACCACACCAAACTTCAAGTATCCTCAGCTGATTACTAATCCCAGAGGCATACTGATTGGTTAAAACAAATAAATTGACATAACACATCGTAAATATACATTACTATTAATTGACGCATAGTTGTTAATTAAAATTGAAATATTTAATTCATTAATTTAAAATGTGCTTATTTAGGTTTATTACCGAATGATTTCTCACCAAAATATTTAAATTTGTGATTCAAAACATTTTTAATTTTGTAAAATTGAAACACTGTGATGGAATATACTATACAAATTTTCCACATCTTCACAATTTAAATTTATTTCCTTTCATTAAATATGAAGATTTCCTCTTTTTTTTGTTAAAATATCAAAGCCATTGCAAGTGTCGGTTTCATACAGTACAAGCAGTCCAGCTTAACGAAGTTTTTGTTTATCCTACACCTACCCTAGGTTTTTTCAACACGAAAACAATTTTCAAAGGTTTCATTTGCCAATGAATAAGTAGCATGAATGGTTTCTCAACATGTATGACTGCTGCATAGCACAAGAAATTTGCTAACTTATCACTACTTGAGTTGCAATTACTTTTCTTTTGTGATAATTTTCGATATGCACCAATTTTACGGTATTTAGAATGAACCCTAAATTGCATTTTCTGTTTCACTAGGTTTTTCCATTTACCTGTGTGTTTGACCTTTGTCGTTACGTCATGATCAGCTGATAGCACATCACTGACAATAATTGGTGACTGATATTTAATTTTCCTATTATGTTCACTTTCAGATCGCTTAGACGTAAAAGATTTATTCACCCGATTACCACATTCTTCCTGAAAAGGTTCGTGATTTTTATCTGTAGGTGATGAGTGGTCAGCACCTGACCCCTTTACTACGTCACGGATCGCTAAGTGACTAGTGTGATTTGATTCAAAATTTTGGCCACTTTCAAAAATACACGTAGAGTATTGGTTACCATGGTGCGACAAAACAACTTTACAATTACGACTATTTGTCTGAGCATTGGAGCGACTGTAATGTTTATTTCTCAAAAAACATTTACGAACAAACTTGGAAAGCTTTGAAAAACAATACAGCATACGTTTAACTCTTTTTAGTTTCCGTCTGACTTTACGTAATTTCTTTTTATATTGCCGGTGCTTTTTGCCACATTGAAGCTGTAAACTATATTTTCTTGCCCTTTGACAAATGACATTTCGTAATCTACTAAAATATTCTTGACAGGTTTTTAATTTCTTTTCCCACGTTACTGAGTTACGTTCATTACCATTAGGCCTACCTGGCGTAAAGCCGTTTGTACTATCTTCTAAGTACACAATTTGAGTGCAAGTGACTATGCAAAAGGTGACATAATTTATTTCTTCTATCCGTATCCTTTTGACTTTCAACTCACAGCTTAAAGAACTACTCTTCTCTTGACAAATCTCTACAACCCTAACAGACACAAAAAATAAACAAGTTTTGTGAAACGGAACGCATTCTAATCTATTGGTTAGCAAGGTGATATGGAGGCCATTTTCCTCTAATAAACATACACTACAAGACTGCGTGAACGGGCCGCTTTCGCCTTCATTCTCAACGCAATTTATTACCACTCTAGTAAACCTTTCTGTAGTGACGCACGCATCGCATCCCTGAATGCCTTTTGTCCCATTACAAAACAAACAAACAACATCTGGAACAGCTGACCGCTGATTCACACACAGAGCTACGCTGGACGTGACCAACTTGATGGTTGGTGGGAGTTGCAAAGAAACAGCTGGGTTGAGCTTGTTATTCTTTTTTCCTTCTATAATACTATTCGACAGAGACAAAACAAATTCTTTGGCTTGGCCTAACTCAGCATTAACGTTACTGACAACAGGAATGATTTGTTTTTCTACCTTTAATTCACACTCAGATATTTCTTCAACCTGTTCAAATTCATTGTCAAGAAATTCAACAGTGGCTTGATTTACAACGATAGGTGGTGACTGAGACCTAACACATGACAAAATAGTACAACTTTCTACACATTCATTTTTCACTGTTCGTGCGTATGCTTTCTGAGCTACGGGGGCAATGTCCCACAAAGTACCTTCAAACTCACGTTCAACAAATTCTAAATTACTTTCAGCAAATTTTATTTCTAAAGGTACTGTTTTCTTTTGCCGATTCTCGTAATTTTGAATATTTTCTAGCTCATTAACTTTTACAAAAGGGTGCGCAAAAGTTACAGTTTCAAGAGGATCAGCAAACCTAACCCGTTTCGGTGGTACAACTTTACAATTTATTTTCTGATTATCACTGGAATCCTTGTTACGACTAACATTGTGTTGCTTTAAATATCTTTTATATATCCTTTCAGCTAACCTTTCTTTTGCAGTACGTACAATGTCTGAATTTTCATCGTGAACTTTCAATTTACCTTTAATGTCTGACAAGGAAATAAATTCTGATTCAAGAACACATTCATCTTTGACCTTTCGATAAAAATCAGATTTACGTACTTCACGCATTTTAGCAACAATTTTATCTTCAATTTCAGCCCTATATTCTATATTCCTTTCCCAAAGAGATTTTGCAATTTCCTGTTTAGCTCTTTTACGAATTTTACAAACTTCCTGTTCTACCTTTAAGGCATTTTCGACTTCTAACAATGTAAAAGGTTCTTTTCTATATCTGAACTGACTTTCTACTATTAAGTACTCCGTTTCTTTCCATATTTTTCGCATTTCATGCAAGACAGGAATTATTTCTCTATTTACAGACATGATGATTAATTTACTAATGCCAGAACAACAAAATTAAATAGCACTAATGAGGCACTACAATTTACCTTAATCGAGAAAATACAATTAACGTCGCTCTTATGCGGTTTTACCGAACGTTCCTGTGCTATCGGGCGCCATTTTATAACAGTATTGGGTTCGATCCTTAAACGTCCCTGTGAGGGAGGACATTTTATAACAGTATTAGGGTTCGAGTCCTGGTACATTCCCGTGAGAGAAAACCATATATTACAGTCCTGGGTTCGATTCTCGTTTGTCCCTGTCTGTTTTCCATATATAACAGTACTGGGTTCGATCCAGGTACGTCTCACATAGGGATCAACCATATACTAGAGTATTGAGTTCAATTCTACTCACTCCCTTTCGGGATAAACCCTTTTATTACTGTATGTGTTTCGTGTCCTACGGTCCCAAAGTGGGCTTACGCTTTTACTATGGTCTGGGGTTCGATTCTCCACCGCTTGAATGTCTTCTTTAGCATTAACTAGTGGGTTTGATCGACCATTGCAACTGACCATATAGCCGCTGGACAACAGGTTCAGAGTTTGGTCAGAACGTTACGGGAAACCGGCCCAAAGTTAACTCCAATTGTATTCTTTAGCGCTGATGCAATTTATTAATGTATGAATTACTAAGTTGCATAGGCGCTAATCACTCGTGCTGTAAAGAAAAATGAATTAGGTTGTTCCTTAAAATTAACACATGTAAATTTAAATCATAATTATTATTTTGAAAGGATACTCAACTTTTGGATTTTTGCTTTTAATTCACAACACTAAAACTTTACGAACATATAATACATCACTTTTATGGCACTTCAAATGAATACTTGGTAATGATAATTATATTTTGATTTAATTTAATTTGGGCCCGTTAATTATCGAAGACGCGGTTGCCACGAATTATTGGTTATGTTTCGTTACATTGCTGATTATTTCACTTTCACAGGCACTGTTCACTTACTTTGACACTGGAAGGGGAACTGCATTGGATATTCAGGGGTGATGTCCTGTAGGTTGTGGGTTGCTCTCCTCTCATCTTCCTTGCGGTGAATTGAATTGTATGTCGTTCTCCAGCTCCATACTACCAAAACCACTTTATTCACACTTATTAAAATATTATTTAACGTTGCCCATGCATTTTAATTGTTCGTTTTGGTTTCTAAGTAAGAGTTTACTGAACGTATGTATCAAATACTTCATTATTGCTGTATTTTCGCACCAGCTATCCATTCGTGGTGGCTTTTTCGGGTGTCTCAGTAACACTAACTTCACTTTCTTTTCGTCTCGTCTTGTTGCTAGGCAATAGTGCGCTTTGCTTCGCAGTTCGTTGATGTCAGAAGCTAAAAATAGCTATGACAATCCATGCATTGGAATTTTTAGAGACGACGTTTGTCCATTGTGCTGGATTTTAGCTCCTAATATGGGAAGGAGAGGGGAACTCTGCGATTTCCGTCGCAGTCAAAACCCACATACATATATGCACATTCGTTTGTTGGCTGAGAGAAAAATTCTTGAGAGTGCTTTTATGCGAGGTTCATTTAAAAAGTTAAAAATTTCTTCTTAGAAATTGACTGAGCTGAACCGTATGGTTACATTGGCGCTCGGCAGGACATTTGTTTTGAGAGAGAGGGAAAAACAAATAGAACCCTGCAACACTGATCACTTCACTAGTGTTACCAAATTTCTTCCACTGGTCTTCAAAGGGTTAACATCACTTAACTCTTCTCGTGACGATATAACGAAAAATTTTCAAAGTCCATTCGGAAATACGGTAACGAACACGTGGGCCATACGAAAAATATTCGAATTACGGTTGGGCCATAATTCAAATAAAGTTTATCAATGTCTTTTATTATTTCAATATTTGTCGTTTAAAATACTTAAGTGCCACAATTTCAAACACAACAAAACATAAACAAAGTTATTGTTATTTTCCTTTAAAATAACATATTTAATAATTGAGTAATTTTATAAGTATTTAATATTATTTATAGTATTAATATATACGTAGTATTAATATATAAGTATTTAATATATATAATAGTATTTAACATATTTAATAAGTATATTAAGTAATAATTGTAACCTAAAACGTTTACTAATGTAGTGCCTTGTACTTTTAAATATGACATGAATTAATTTTCTTACTCTCATCAAAAGCATTCATTTTCAATATTTACTTTCATTGAAAACAACTTCTAATATTCTTGAAAACTAACACAATAACTGTATATCTGTTTTCATTTATTGTTATTATTATTAGTAGTATTATTTCAATTATCATTACTACTATAAACCAAATATATAACACACAAATTAAATTCAAGTACGAGCACACATAAATATTTTCGAAATATTGGTTACATTATAAAAATTGTTATTTAAATCTACAGCAACACTCAATATCATGATATTCACAATTATTACATTCCGGTTAGAAATTAACCAAGAATGGACTGAGCAGTGGATGGTTTGTCAAACCATTACACTTTTCAAAGTGTCTGCCCTCCGAAATTTGAAGATACCTACCCACATTAAAATGTCATTTATTTCCATCCCCGAAGCAAAGTGAAAAGATAGGATATTTGGGTAAAATTTAAAAATAATATAGAAGGGAATAGTAAGAAAATTGCCTACTCCGGGCATTACATAATATGAATAACCCATAATATTGGAGGAACCTTTGCTTCAATGTCTTCAAGTACTGCTTGAAATATTTTCGTATTTAACGAAAAGATTAATACAAAGTGAATGCAACAATAGTTGCTAATGATTATCACATACACAACTTACTTGATACTCATTTATAATAGGATGTCTCATTATATTTTCTTTTCAACTAAACAACGCGCCATGAAGGTGGGTACAGGTAACTACCATAACTTACCACACCAAACTTCAAGTATCCTCAGCTGATTACTAATCCCAGAGGCATACTGATTGGTTAAAACAAATAAATTGACATAACACATCGTAAATATACATTACTATTAATTGACGCATAGTTGTTAATTAAAATTGAAATATTTAATTCATTAATTTAAAATGTGCTTATTTAGGTTTATTACCGAATGATTTCTCACCAAAATATTTAAATTTGTGATTCAAAACATTTTTAATTTTGTAAAATTGAAACACTGTGATGGAATATACTATACAAATTTTCCACATCTTCACAATTTAAATTTATTTCCTTTCATTAAATATGAAGATTTCCTCTTTTTTTTTGTTAAAATATCAAAGCCATTGCAAGTGTCGGTTTCATACAGTACAAGCAGTCCAGCTTAACGAAGTTTTTGTTTATCCTACACCTACCCTAGGTTTTTTCAACACGAAAACAATTTTCAAAGGTTTCATTTGCCAATGAATAAGTAGCATGAATGGTTTCTCAACATGTATGACTGCTGCATAGCACAAGAAATTTGCTAACTTATCACTACTTGAGTTGCAATTACTTTTCTTTTGTGATAATTTTCGATATGCACCAATTTTACGGTATTTAGAATGAACCCTAAATTGCATTTTCTGTTTCACTAGGTTTTTCCATTTACCTGTGTGTTTGACCTTTGTCGTTACGTCATGATCAGCTGATAGCACATCACTGACAATAATTGGTGACTGATATTTAATTTTCCTATTATGTTCACTTTCAGATCGCTTAGACGTAAAAGATTTATTCACCCGATTACCACATTCTTCCTGAAAAGGTTCGTGATTTTTATCTGTAGGTGATGAGTGGTCAGCACCTGACCCCTTTACTACGTCACGGATCGCTAAGTGACTAGTGTGATTTGATTCAAAATTTTGGCCACTTTCAAAAATACACGTAGAGTATTGGTTACCATGGTGCGACAAAACAACTTTACAATTACGACTATTTGTCTGAGCATTGGAGCGACTGTAATGTTTATTTCTCAAAAAACATTTACGAACAAACTTGGAAAGCTTTGAAAAACAATACAGCATACGTTTAACTCTTTTTAGTTTCCGTCTGACTTTACGTAATTTCTTTTTATATTGCCGGTGCTTTTTGCCACATTGAAGCTGTAAACTATATTTTCTTGCCCTTTGACAAATGACATTTCGTAATCTACTAAAATATTCTTGACAGGTTTTTAATTTCTTTTCCCACGTTACTGAGTTACGTTCATTACCATTAGGCCTACCTGGCGTAAAGCCGTTTGTACTATCTTCTAAGTACACAATTTGAGTGCAAGTGACTATGCAAAAGGTGACATAATTTATTTCTTCTATCCGTATCCTTTTGACTTTCAACTCACAGCTTAAAGAACTACTCTTCTCTTGACAAATCTCTACAACCCTAACAGACACAAAAAATAAACAAGTTTTGTGAAACGGAACGCATTCTAATCTATTGGTTAGCAAGGTGATATGGAGGCCATTTTCCTCTAATAAACATACACTACAAGACTGCGTGAACGGGCCGCTTTCGCCTTCATTCTCAACGCAATTTATTACCACTCTAGTAAACCTTTCTGTAGTGACGCACGCATCGCATCCCTGAATGCCTTTTGTCCCATTACAAAACAAACAAACAACATCTGGAACAGCTGACCGCTGATTCACACACAGAGCTACGCTGGACGTGACCAACTTGATGGTTGGTGGGAGTTGCAAAGAAACAGCTGGGTTGAGCTTGTTATTCTTTTTTCCTTCTATAATACTATTCGACAGAGACAAAACAAATTCTTTGGCTTGGCCTAACTCAGCATTAACGTTACTGACAACAGGAATGATTTGTTTTTCTACCTTTAATTCACACTCAGATATTTCTTCAACCTGTTCAAATTCATTGTCAAGAAATTCAACAGTGGCTTGATTTACAACGATAGGTGGTGACTGAGACCTAACACATGACAAAATAGTACAACTTTCTACACATTCATTTTTCACTGTTCGTGCGTATGCTTTCTGAGCTACGGGGGCAATGTCCCACAAAGTACCTTCAAACTCACGTTCAACAAATTCTAAATTACTTTCAGCAAATTTTATTTCTAAAGGTACTGTTTTCTTTTGCCGATTCTCGTAATTTTGAATATTTTCTAGCTCATTAACTTTTACAAAAGGGTGCGCAAAAGTTACAGTTTCAAGAGGATCAGCAAACCTAACCCGTTTCGGTGGTACAACTTTACAATTTATTTTCTGATTATCACTGGAATCCTTGTTACGACTAACATTGTGTTGCTTTAAATATCTTTTATATATCCTTTCAGCTAACCTTTCTTTTGCAGTACGTACAATGTCTGAATTTTCATCGTGAACTTTCAATTTACCTTTAATGTCTGACAAGGAAATAAATTCTGATTCAAGAACACATTCATCTTTGACCTTTCGATAAAAATCAGATTTACGTACTTCACGCATTTTAGCAACAATTTTATCTTCAATTTCAGCCCTATATTCTATATTCCTTTCCCAAAGAGATTTTGCAATTTCCTGTTTAGCTCTTTTACGAATTTTACAAACTTCCTGTTCTACCTTTAAGGCATTTTCGACTTCTAACAATGTAAAAGGTTCTTTTCTATATCTGAACTGACTTTCTACTATTAAGTACTCCGTTTCTTTCCATATTTTTCGCATTTCATGCAAGACAGGAATTATTTCTCTATTTACAGACATGATGATTAATTTACTAATGCCAGAACAACAAAATTAAATAGCACTAATGAGGCACTACAATTTACCTTAATCGAGAAAATACAATTAACGTCGCTCTTATGCGGTTTTACCGAACGTTCCTGTGCTATCGGGCGCCATTTTATAACAGTATTGGGTTCGATCCTTAAACGTCCCTGTGAGGGAGGACATTTTATAACAGTATTAGGGTTCGAGTCCTGGTACATTCCCGTGAGAGAAAACCATATATTACAGTCCTGGGTTCGATTCTCGTTTGTCCCTGTCTGTTTTCCATATATAACAGTACTGGGTTCGATCCAGGTACGTCTCACATAGGGATCAACCATATACTAGAGTATTGAGTTCAATTCTACTCACTCCCTTTCGGGATAAACCCTTTTATTACTGTATGTGTTTCGTGTCCTACGGTCCCAAAGTGGGCTTACGCTTTTACTATGGTCTGGGGTTCGATTCTCCACCGCTTGAATGTCTTCTTTAGCATTAACTAGTGGGTTTGATCGACCATTGCAACTGACCATATAGCCGCTGGACAACAGGTTCAGAGTTTGGTCAGAACGTTACGGGAAACCGGCCCAAAGTTAACTCCAATTGTATTCTTTAGCGCTGATGCAATTTATTAATGTATGAATTACTAAGTTGCATAGGCGCTAATCACTCGTGCTGTAAAGAAAAATGAATTAGGTTGTTCCTTAAAATTAACACATGTAAATTTAAATCATAATTATTATTTTGAAAGGATACTCAACTTTTGGATTTTTGCTTTTAATTCACAACTCTAAAACTTTACGAACATATAATACATCACTTTTATGGCACTTCAAATGAATACTTGGTAATGATAATTATATTTTGATTTAATTTAATTTGGGCCCGTTAATTATCGAAGACGCGGTTGCCACGAATTATTGGTTATGTTTCGTTACATTGCTGATTATTTCACTTTCACAGGCACTGTTCACTTACTTTGACACTGGAAGGGGAACTGTATTGGATATTCAGGGGTGATGTCCTGTAGGTTGTGGGTTGCTCTCCTCTCATCTTCCTTGCGGTGAATTGAATTGTATGTCGTTCTCCAGCTCCATACTACCAAAACCACTTTATTCACACTTATTAAAATATTATTTAACGTTGCTCATGCACTTTAGTTGTTCGTTTTGGTTTCTAAGTAAGAGTTTACTGAACGTATGTATCAAATACTTCATTATTGCTGTATTTTCGCACCAGCTAATCCATTCGTGGTGGCTTTTTCGGGTGTCTCAGTAACACTAACTTCACTTTCTTTTCGTCTCGTCTTGTTGCTAGGCAATAGTGCGCTTTGCTTCGCAGTTCGTTGATGTCAGAAGCTAAAAATAGCTATGACAATCCATGCATTGGAATTTTTAGAGACGACGTTTGTCCATTGTGCTGGATTTTAGCTCCTAATATGGGAAGGAGAGGGGAACTCTGCGATTTCCGTCGCAGTCAAAACCCACATACATATATGCACATTCGTTTGTTGGCTGAGAGAAAAATTCTTGAGAGTGCTTTTATGCGAGGTTCATTTAAAAAGTTAAAAATTTCTTCTTAGAAATCGACTGAGCTGAACCGTATGGTTACAGATTGTACAATCGTAATTGCACCATTTGTTATTCTATCTCTTCTACTCTTGATTGTAACTCTTCTTAATCTTCTCGAATTTGTTTGAAGTCTTGTGTGAAGTAATCTTCGATTATATTATAACACTTATCATAAAACTCATTTGAAATCCAAAACGAGATACTCAATATTAATTATTTTCTTACATATGTTCCTGATACTAAAAGATCTTGTTTATTTGTTCCTTTTGACTCAACTATGTAAATTGGGTTTTGGTGGTGCAGATCTGGCCCACCTAATTTCTTGTTATAATATCGCATGAGATCTTTTGATTTATCTAACCTTGTCCAATGTTTAAATTGTTTACCTCCATCTTGACACAGTTTAGTAGCATTGAAGTAACCAGTCTTCTTATCTATAATCAGTTTAAAGTCACCAAACAAACCATACCAGTAATCATCTTTAATTTGTTCATAGCAAATATCATTTAAACTAAGAGGACTATCCATAGTACCCATATTTATTATATAGAAAATCTTTATTTTTAACTTCATTTTCGTGGGGTCCACCAGTACTGGACCCCTTTCAAACATGCATACGTCGCTTCTTTGAAGTGGTCTATATCTAGACCGCTTATTTTTTCTGAAATGAGCTTGTCTTTTGATGGTGTATTTTGCAATTGGAAAATCTTCCGTTCGGGGGTTTGTTTGTTCTAATACAACGCTTCGTACTTTGATGGGCTAACTCATAAAAGCAATGGTATATTTAGTTTCTCGTACTTAAATGTCTCTTAACTGAATAAACCTGTCAACAAGATCTATATCACTTAAATCTGTGTTCATATGCGAACCGTGCCAAGTTATTCTATCATCATATCTTTCTTTAGCTCTGTTGTATAAGTTGACAGAGTTTGGATCGTCGACGTTAAGCAGAATACTCATACTTGGATACTTAAGTTTGAGTTGTTTAATCCTACTTTCGTAATTGCATGTTTGTACTCTTCCAATCCAATACTTATATCGTTCTATTCTTTCTTTTTGATCTCGTTCTTCTTCGTCATAGTAAAAGAGTATATTCTCAAGTTGTTCTTTAGTAAGGTTTTTCTTGATAATGAATAGTCTATGTATCTTTCCTGGATCTTCTGTATATGGTGCTGCAACTGTTTTAAGATAATCAACTTTGCTTTCTAGTTCTTGATTGCACAATCGTAATTGCTCCATTAGTTGTTCTATCTCTTCTACTCTTGATTGTAACTCTTCTTGGTCTTCTTGAATCTGTTTAAAATTAGAAACGAAATAGTCTTCGATGATTACAGAACATTTTTCGTAAAAGTCATGTGATGTCCAAAAAGCAATAGCTAGGAAAATTCTTTTGTATACATATGTGCCAGAAGTTAATAAATCTTTCTCGTTTGTACCTTTTGGTTCTATATAATACGTTAAATTTAGCCTCCTACAATTATAGGAAGCTAATTTTTCATTGTAGTATTTGTAACGAGTCGCCTTGAGGACACCCCCCGGCTCGCGACTCAATGGACTCGTCCCAAGATGATGACGACTAACGAGAAGCAAGGGAGAGTAAAAGAAACTGAAAAAAAAGGAAATATAATCCAATATGTTATTATGTTGTATAAATCAAGCTAAATTTAAGTTATATATATATATATATATTTCCTTGTATCTTTGTCTGTTAGTTTTTTTAAAAAAAAAAGAAAAGAAAAGAAGGAGAGAGTAGGAATGCGCGAAAACTAGAGTCAATATGGAAATCATTCAAACTTGCTAGCGCGTCACGTGAGGGTTCGTAGTTTCGTGGTATGTGGTTGCCTTCAGCCCGCATACTCTTTCGTGATTCACCAACCGAGACGGATCGTAAATTCGTAGTTTCTTCGGACAGGATGGAACGTGGTTTCGTAGCTGTAGTTTGTCAGCCAGCATGGATTGTTAATTCACGATTGCATGAGTGGTGACGGTTGTGGAACGAAACGTGTACAAGTCTTTGCATGGTGTCGTTGTTTGTGTCAGAGTTTAGCTGTGAAGTTAGACTGGGCCAATGAATGTATTGGGCATTACGGCAAAGAGAGTGAAAAGTGTGGAAAAAAGTGCTTAGTGATATGAGTATAATCACAGTTTCTCAGAAGCTATTATTTCTGTTATTATTCTTTCTTGTTTTAAGCCGAAAGATAATAGAAGTATTGGAGCCGAGGCAGGAATTGAACGGGGGACCAAAAGGAGGTCAACTTGTGCCCGTTTAGGCCTGTATGTTACGAGTTTGTTCAAATAGCCAGGGTAATCTTTTGATTACTATAACCTTTAGTTGTCTGGTTACTTTGTGGAGCATTTTTGCCCCAAAGGACGAACTCTGCACATTTTTGTGGGACGTTAATCTGTGAAAGAAAGAAAAGAACTGAGAAACTATAGTTACTTGCTCTGATAATTTTTAATGAAGGAAGCTTTACTCTTATTAAGCTCGACTGTTTTTGCAAGTAACTGTTTGCACGCTGAAACTAAGTTTAGTTTGAATTTGGCGAGAGAGTTTGAAACAAGGATTTTAGTCAAAGTGCCGTTTGACCAATATATTTATTCGCTTCAAGTTACATCTCAGTCAGACAACGAAGCCAATCCCATTACCGTGAACCCACAAAACAAGGTAAAAGAAGACGGAAAATTTGGGTGAGTGAATTTTTGATTTAAGTAGTATATGGGTCACTTTGTGAACAATTGCAGATTGGTTGTGGTTAAGGTCGTTTCCGCTTTGGTTAGGACGCTATTATCATTTGTGTTCAATTGCCACTGTAGGGATCTGTTTCTTAATTTAGTTAAATCCTCCCCAGATTGCAATTTAGAAATTAGTGGAATGATAATCCGGGAGTATAGATCCGAATAATTACGAAGAATATTAAGAGAACCGAGATTATTTCCTTGTGGATATGTTTATAACCTTACAGCGTGATTCTGAATCGTTAAAACGTTCATGTTGCATTCATTCTTAACGAATGATTTCCATTAAGATTCTATATCGAGCCATTAAGAGTAAATAAGTGGGTTTTTGATAAGAATTGAATACTGAAGGTTCATTGTGCGATATTTTGTGCATATTTAAGATTAGAAATTGTGGAATTAACATATATTACGTTATTATCAAAAATTATTTCAGTCGGTACAGTCACAGTCAATAAAATAGGACTAGGTACAACTTTAGTAAAGAATATTATAATTTCGAATAGGTAGTTTATTCTAAAGAATTTTAAAAGAAGAATTGTGATATTACTTTCTCAACTGAATTGATTGAAGAATCATTGAATTATTGAGTTGGATTCTCAGTTTTGTACAGTCGATGACAAAAGTTAATAAAACGAATATTTACTAGTAAACATTGAAATTTGCTTACAACATTGAAAGTTGATATTCGAGACTGATTAACTTCAGATTTATTATTTATTAAATATTTTGTTAATATTCGAGAAATTACCTTCAGACTTTATTTTATATTCAAGCGAATTTGGATTTGAATTAAAATATTGAGATTGTTGTTAGGTATTACGATTACATTAACAGTTACTATATTTGAATTAAGTTATTATAACTTTTGAATTGGATTTCTTACATATTACTACGCGAATTATTAATATCTATATACAATTTTTTTATTATTATTATTATTGTTGTTATTGCTGCTTTGTGCATTTATATTAATCTAACGTATTAGTATATATGCACAACCAACGCTTTGAAATAAATATTGTTATTGAAAATTTGAAATCTGGTTGTACAATTATTTATGATTATTTGCATATCCTATTTATTGGTATTTGTCATTAACATATTCACAAGGAACTTCAATCCGTCTAGTCTGATAAAGCTGCTTTGGGTTTATATGTCTGTTCGGTCAAGACTCTTCTTTCAGGTTTGCTACTCGAGTTTAAATCGATTGATGAATTTTTTTTTCCAAAGTAGAGACTCTCGATTTGGATTCGTGTGGCGTGACTAGAGGGAAAGGGTCGTTACATATTCCAATAACTCTTTAGAATCTTTATTTTTCAGCCAGTTGTCAAACCTCTTACCACCACTCTGACACAACTTAGTAGCGTTGAAGTATCCTGTACTCTTATCTATAATCAACTTGAAATCACCAAATATACCATACCAATAATCATCTTTAATCTGCTCGTAACAAATATCGTTTAAACTAAGAGAACTATCCATAGTACTCATATTTATTAGATAGAAAATCTTTATTTATAACTTCATTTTCGTCACCAGCTAGTTTTACTGTGTAAGACGAGTTTATGAAGTTCCTAGCTTCGGAGGAATTTTGAAGTTTGTTGTAGTCATAGCACTTGTCATAGAAGTCTTGTGATATCCAAATGACAATGGCGAGAAATATTTTCTTATGTACATATGTTCCTGAGATAGCTGAGGTCGATTCTCTGTCACCTTCTTTTACTAGATATGTGGAAAAGCAACTCCCAGGAAGCCGGGAGTTGCGTTTCGATACCCCTATCTCATTTAAACATTTATATTTACACTACACTAAGGAATACAGACCAGACTCGTTGATGAAGATTGTATGAGGATGTACACTTGACAATGTCCTGGAAAACGGGACCTTGATTTGTTTGTATGTAAGTTTGTTTTGGAGCGACTCCTCGTATAGGAGTCGCTTATTTTTTTGATAATTTCCACAGCCGGAATACCGACCCTGGAAATATGCTATGAGGGGTAACGTTTCATTACCCCCTTATCTCGTTCAAACTACCCTTTTATGGCATAATAACCATAAAAGACAAACATTTATATTTACACTACAACATTACTCTTATCTATCCAACTATTATGCGAATCATCAAACCCTAGCCATTTGACATATACTTTGTCACCTTTCTTTCTCAACACCTTTTCCACCAAGTATTCATCTTTATGTTTCGTCTTTAATAGTTCTGGTTCGTAAAATCTACCTTGCACATCCTCTTCTTCTAAATCTTTAATTCTATATGTAGGCGGATTAAATGGAATAACTTCACTAATAACAAATACTTCTGTTGACCAATTAGGTGTATATCCTTTCTCAAATAACCCTTTCGATTTACTTATATGAACATGATCACCTAACTTGTATTTGGACTTAACACGCTTATATTCTTTTTGATACACTTTCTCCAATATTGTTCTCTCATTCTTCTTATTAACTTCTATAGGTTTTAAACCAATTGTTCTATGAATTTGATGATTATACTCTTTAACTAGTGTTGGTAATATCTCTATCCATTTGTAGTTCCCTTGTGTCGTGAACCTTTTCCACATGTTCTGCTTAAGTGTTCGATTAAATCCCTCAACAACAGAAGCTTTCTTACCACTATAGGTTGAGTAATGATTAATCTTATTTTCCTCCATTAACTTCTTAAACTCTTTATTGTAAAACTCTTTACCTTGATCAGTTTGTAAGTTGCTAGGTTTTCTCGTTCTTAATATGAATTCGAATGCTTCTGTAACATTCTTCCCACTCTTATCTTTAACAGGAACAGCAAACGCATATTTCGAGAACACATCTATAATCGTTAGCAAATACTTATAACCTTTATTGATTTTGGAAACACCTTTTAATACTCCACTATCCATTTCTACAAGATCAGCCTGCCAAAGATAATCGATACCTTTTATAACTACACTTAATCTGTCAAAGTTTTTTCTAGATGGTTTGTGAATTTCTTCTACAATGTCTTCTCTAACACCTTTACCCTCTTCTAGTCAATCAGGCTTTTTAACGAATTGAGTTTTAGTAACACCACATACAGAACAAATACCTTTCTTTAGATATCTTCCATTCTTCGTTTGTTCAATTCTAATGGTATCTTTCTTCGTATCTGTAAATTTCTTACACTTAACACAATACATCCTGTTTATTATATAGAAAATCAATAACTACCGCTGTTTAATATTATGCTATCAACATTCTCACCATCATCATCACTATCTTCATCTTCTCTTTCTACATGCATATTAAGCAATAATAATTTACCATGTTTCAGATCAGAATCTTTAGATGGTCTAACTGTCAATTTATCATTTGTATTAAAGTGCAATGGAAAAGTTTCAACTAGAGAATCATTTAAATATATATCTATATAATACGTATTGTAAGATGACTCTATATGCATTATCCTACCTTTATAAAGAAATTTGTATGCGATAGATAGATTATGTATTAAAAAGAACGGAGTTTCAACATTTTCTGATATCAATCGACTATGAAGCTCTATAACATAACTCCGTTTGATGAAGTTAAGCTCTTCTTTCAACATAGCAATATCTTTTCTCACAACTGTATTATCTAACTCTGATGTCATTTTAACATTACCAAAGATATCCATATTTATTATATAGCAAACGTCTTTAGGAAAGCTCTCTTTCTATGTACATTACAACAAACAATAATTGTCCTTCTTCCATAGCAGAATTTTTATTTGGTTTAATCGTAATTATATCGTTCTTCTTAAAGTCAAAAGGTATCTCTTTAATCAAAGTATCACCCAAATATATATCTAGAAAGTATTTATCCAAACTTAAGTCCATGTGCATTATTTTCCCATTATAGAGAAATTTGTAACCGTTAGAGAGATTAAATATTCTAAAGATTGGCTCCTTAACGTTTTTAGCTCTTAATCGATATAGTAGAGACATGGTTTCTTTTTGCATAATCAATCTAGTAGTATCCATCCTAATCTTTTGAAAATTTTCTTTCTTTATGTATGTGTCTTGTAACGTTTCTAATGCATCTTCAAATCGTTTTCTATCGTTCTCTAATTGGGCTTCTACTGATCTAAATTGACTTACGCTAACAACATCATTTAAATTCTCCAACAATTTTAATTTTTCTTCACTAATATCAACATCACCTTTTCTATCTTTAACATTACCAAATATATCCATACTCATTTATTATACAGAAAATGCCCATCCTAGTTTTTCAAAACATTTCTTTAACATCTCTATTTGTCTAGGTGAGCGTTTAAAATCAATATCAACATGAACATCATGCTTTTTCAACAGATACTACAATACACATTTTAGGTTAATAAACAATGCTCTTTCCGGATACAGCTCCCTAAAGACCTCGTGTAAGTTTTCGAAGTCGTCTATAAGTGTTTCTTCCATATGTCGTAACTTTAATGGTTTTTGATCGATAAGGTGATAGTGTATTAAATAGACATCATCATAATATTTTGTGTATTTGTTTTTCTTTAGTACTTTTAGAACATCTTTTGTTGATATTAAATCTCTTGGTATATCTCTAAGTTCATCATTTAACACCTTGAGCACCTCTTCGGGAATAATTCTATCCTGTAAAGCTTGCAAACGAGATAGCTGTAACTTAAATCTTTTTATAGTATCATACCATGGTTTTCTTACGCAAGCAGCTTTCGTTTCTTCACAAGTACTGTAAACCCAACCACTCTCTACAGAACAATCGTCACAAATGTAACTACTCATACCTTTTGTTAATGACTTACTACCACAATAACTGCATTGTAATGGTCTAGAGCTATAATTTGACAACAAGTCCTTTAAGGTAATTATTGGGCGTAACTTTTCCAACTCTTCTTCCGTGTACAAAAATTTCGGTATTAACCTTTTCCATAGTTCAATTACATTATATACGTTGTTTTTATCGTTTAAGTCTATCTCGCTAACATCTTGAAAATACTGATAAAAATTATATCTATCTAGTGCATCTAGTTCATCCTCATGCTTCTCAAAATAATCTAAAAATCTATTGTGTATAGCTTCCATATTTATCTTAAAAAACTTTTATGGATACAAACCATAAAAGCGCTTAATTATTTTTAATCATATACATAACGTCACTAAAAGGATACCCTTGATTTAGAAGATTTAAAACCTTAACACAAAGATGACCACATATAACTGAGTTAAAGTCTTGTATTCGTTCGTCATTGTAAAGTAAGTTTTCAGTACCAAGATATTGTACCAGTTGTTTAGGAGGAACACCACCATAAGAATCGAACACGTACTTTATGTTGTTATCTTTCCAATAGCATATCCAATGAGTACCAATGTTTTCTGATTTATCAAGGTTAACTACGCCACACTCATGTACATAATGTTTTTGTGGAAGTTCATCACTCATAAATACACCTCTAAATCGTTTTATCTTTAATTCTTTAGCCAACCTCTCTATATCGAAGTTGGTCAATGGTTTTAGTTTTTTGACTTCTTTGGTTTACCTGCCCCCTGCTTTTCTTCCATAGCCATATTGTGTCTTTTTTGTTCTTCAAGTTCTTGTTTGTTCTTCTTAGCATCCAGTACAGTTTTAGTAATCGCTGCTGCACCACCTGCTAATGAGCCAACTGCTCCTAAAGCTGCTCAAATGGCTGGAATTGTAAAGATAAAACCGCCAATATGCTCTTTCTTAATCTTTTTCATTTGTGCAGTAGTTAAAGTTAAATCCATTCCTTTACCTTCTTTAATTTTTTTAGATTTATCGTTAAGTTGTTTCTTTGTTAATACATGATCAATATTTAAATCCTTTAGTTCGTTATAAGGAACACTAAACATACAACCTTTAATAGAACACATCTTCCTATTTATCTAAGAGAAAATCTTGGTTTGTAAAAGTACAGTTGTTGTTGCTCCACCAAAATCAATTAGGGAATCATTCTCATCTGTTATCCTTATCTCAAAATTATCAACCTTGTCTTTGGATATAGGGAAAAATAATGGATAAGTAGGCTCGTAAATAATACTATGTTTGAACTCAGCATCTGTTTTGAATGATGTAATAATTCCTGTTTCTCTATGTGTGTATTCTGTATCTTTAACAAACATGCCATCAGCTATATTACAGTGAACATTTATAGTATCAAACGGATGAAACTTTGGCAACTTACTTCCAATATGTGTTTTGTTCTTTTCTAAAACTTCAAAAACATTAAACCCGAGGACAGTGCCTATACTCCCAATTGTAACATCATTACTATCAGTTTCAATTTTAACTCTATTTCTTAAATGATCTTCTGATAATGTTATGTTGATGGATTGAGATTTTAAATATTCATTAAGACTGTTTAAGCTGTATTGTCCTTCTGGTATAAAAACTTGTCTATCACCATATGAAAAACTGTTTTTTTGTGTTGTTATGTTTGGAGTTAGATATGTACTGTAAAACCCAACTAGTCCTATACTTAAATAGTTGCTCTTGTTGTCTAATTCGTAATGGAGTTTCTTCTTTAAAACAGAAATATCACTCGTTAGCTTAAATACCTTAGCCATTTATTATATAATAAATGAATGAGTTTGATTTACCTAGAGATATTCCAAGAGAGAAAGTAATCAAGTTAATAGAAGATGTCATTCAAAAGTTAGAATACAGTTTAAAGAAGAAAAAGAGAAAAATACGAATTGTTAAATATGCATACTACTCTTTGATCACGTTGTCGGTTATACTTTCTGCGACAACTGGGTTTATTAATATTTTTATACCTGTAACAATTTACTCGATATTAACAACGTCTCTTGCAACTGGAAGTGCTATAATAACAGGTTTGTCTTCTAAGTTAAACATAAGCAAAAGAAAAGACGAATATAAAACCATTATCACTTGTATTAAGAGGAGTTATTGCATTCTGTCCAAGTTCGCTATTGCCATTTAAATCCATGGTAATCTATTTTAGCTCTAATTCTCTTATCATGTGAGATATTGTTGTGCTCTTTTTTTGTTAGATAGATTAAATTGTATGTAACAGTTGTCTGTAGTTCTTTCCTCCAATAAACATGGTAAAATAACTTTAATTAATAAAAGTATTAATAAAATATCGAATTGACAGCTTGCCTATCAATTACTCTTCAACAGAGAAACAAATTGTTGCGTAAAAGAAAAAGTAAAAACAGGGATTTGTAGACTGTACCTTTTGCTAAACATTCCTGTAATCAAAATCTATTTTGAATGCATATTAGCAAAATTATTACGTAAAAAAGAAAATGGTACGTTAAAAAAAATCTAGCCAGCACGGGCGGCGTTTGCTCCAAGCATAGACCCACCCACTTTCTGACGTCAGCGCGGAGTGATACTATTCCTTGCAGTCTGCCTCACTCAACTTCTTGGAGGCGCGAAATACGAGTTCAGTTCGTTCGGAATCGGCTACTGGTTCGGGAATTCTTTCCTCTGTTGGTAGGTGTGTAATCTCCGAATTCCAGGGTGAACGCATAGTGTGTTTTTGTTTTGCTTCAGCAGTGTGTTTGTGCAGCTTTGAAGAAAGTGATCGTTTGGAAAATGCCATCTCAGAAAAGGAAGAAGAGCGGCCTTTATCTTTCTGCAAGAAGGAAGAAAAATCGAGGCGAAAATTTAGCTGCCTGGAGGGAACGGACAAGGTAAGATGTCATTTGTAAATTTTGAAACTATTGACAAAATTTTCTTCTTAATTTTTTATTCATTTCTCGGGTAGATTTTTAATAAAATTTTTAGATAAGTTGTTAGTTTAAGATTTTGATGTGTAATTTAGTGCACCGAATACCCTAAATGTTGATGGGTTTTTTTATCAACTGGACGTCTTCAGCATAAAAATTCTGTCTTTCTTTTATCAAGTATATCACTGTTATGTTTATTATTCATCAGTAAAAACTATAAGTATTTTGATACTTTGCCTATGCGAAAGAAGAAATAAAGAGCTTGAAAGCAAATTGTAAAGTAGCCGGGGGGTCGCATAATTTACAATCAGTAGCGTACCGTACGTAGGAATTTATTTCGGGGGGTCCAAACTCATAATGAGGGTATTTTATATCAAAATTCCTAAAATTGCCTCTAAAATTAGGCTAAATTTATACAAAAGTCGAAATTTCGGGGGAGTCCGGACCCCCAGGACCCACCCCCTGCGTACGTCCCTGTTCACAATCCTTATCAGAAGGGCGTTCTTGTTTTATAAATATTCTCAGTTCTGTGGCAAACTAGCGATCGAAATCACTGTGGGGAAAATCAAAGGAAAAACACTTTACTGACTATAAAATCAGGTGGTCTAAAGAAGGTTACGAGAAATTCAGAAACCTGGAGTCATTATCCTTTCTAGGACCTCATAAATAGGCTATAATTTTGAGTAAATTTAGTTGGTGTGCTGCAGATACATTCTTGGTATTGTCTCACCTATTACTGCTATTTGACTTCGGTTTCCCTTCCCGAATATCATTTCAGAAACCGGGCTAGTATTTAGTCAACGGACATTGCTAATATTATATACACAAATGATAAGTTACGGTACCATGCCAGTGATAATAGAGTTACCCTGGCCAGTGGCGTAACTAGCGGTTTGGGGGCCACCCCGCAGACAACATGGAATGGGGCCCCTTCTCTACGTCCTACATCACGATTTGGGGGCTCCGTGATGGCTTGGGCGTCCCCGCAATGCGGGGTCTGCGGGGCCCTTATTTACGCCCCTGACCCTGGCAACAAATACTAAACACTTTTTTTTTTCGAATACCACACATCTACCATTACACATGCCTGCAGCTATTTATTTATTTATTTTTCTCTTTTTCTTTTTTTGTTTTTTGTTTTTGGTGGATGTCTCACTTTACTTGTACGTATCGTAAGGTGAGGTTACTAGCGCAACAAAAATTGTCTTGCATTTGAACTGATGTAGAAGGAAAACGGAACATAAAAAATGGAGACAACTAACGGTGTACGTTGTATGATGAGTGTTCTGCCCGAAAGTAGGTCTTCAACCCGAAGATCTCTTGGCAAGTTGAGCCCATGGTGTTTTGCCATTACATTCTATGGAATAATGATGATGTCCAAAGAACGGGATCTATAGTTTAACGTGGGACCCGAACCACTTGTGTCCCACCGGGAATAGAACCCAAGCACTGATTAGAATGCGAAGAGCGTAACCACTCATCCACCGGGGACACTGTATAGTATGCAATTGACTTGTATTTTGCATATTTTTAGTGTTATATATTTTACTATGAAACATGCTAATATAAGGCAGAGGTAATATCAATAATTATAATTCTACTAGAGTAAAGCAGAAATCTCAGGGCAGTAACATTTCCTATTAGCGAAGCTTTTAATTTCTTTCTGAAAAACTATATTTGCCCATCTCGTATTAATGATAAGTAACCATATTCATATAATAGAATTTTCACAAATGAGAATGAAAGTTAAATTAACTTCAAATCATAATAGGCCAAAATTGTAATAATGGGTATAATAATAAATAACAACGTATGGAGGTTAGAAGTTTCCCCAGAAACTCCCTGATTTGACATCCGTTTCACCGTTTCAGGTTTCTAGGAATTTATCAACGAAGACTGTAATACTTAAGGATGAGAACGAGCGAGTTTTCTTTGAAACTCGACTCAACTTGAAACAGATATCTTTGAGCTCGACTCGAGAACTCGGCTCGAAAAATTTCCTCCAACTCGACTCGAATTTGGGTCGAGTTTCGAGTCGAGTCAAGCCAAGCCAAAATAGCCAATTTGAGCAAAACTCTGTGTAGTTCCAAGTACTCTCTTCAAATATCCTACATAGACAGTATAAATATGAATGATACTACTACTACTACTACTACTACTACTACTACTACTAATTATTATTATTATTATTATTATTATTATTATTATTATTATTATTATTATTATTATTATAACACTGTGTATAACCATGAAAGGTCGGCGGTTTGGATTGAAATACTTAAAACTAGTTGACTGTCGATCTTGGTCATCGAGGAATCTTCAGGAGGCAAGGACATCGGCCACGAGGTTCTGGGTTTGAGTTCCGGAGGAACAAGTATTCGGGCTTGAGCCAAAAATTGTTAAAACTCATAGGGCGTCGGCCAAACGTGTTCATAACTGCTTGGCCCGGGTTTAGGGTTGTCAACGGCTCAAGCGGCTCGGCTCATAGCTCATTCACTATTGAGCCGAACCGAGAAATAACCCGAGCCAACAGCTCACCCAATGGAGCTGGCTCGAACCAATGGCTCATCCGAGCCGAACCGAATTGAGCTGATTTCTCATCCAACCAAGCCAGTTTGAGCCATCGACTCAGTTGAGCTGAGTCGAACCGAGCCGATAGACTCGTTTCAACGGAGCTGGCTCGAGCTGATGGCTCACATGAGCTAAGTCGGTGGCTTATCCCAACCGAGCCGGCTCGAGCCATCGGCTCAATTGAGCCAAGTCGATGGATTGTCCCAACCGAACCAATGGCTCACCCCAATCGAGCCAGCTCGAGCAGTTTGCTCAGTTAAACCGAGCCGAGCCGGTTGATATTACTACCCGGATTGGGCTTCTGCTTATGCTCAAAAATTCGACCGTAGAAATCTCAGCTTTGATGGTAAGAACTACATACTTATATTGGTGCTCATGACATTTGAGGCTGTCTCCTTATAAAAATCTATTGTTGTCTCGTTATCGAGACGAGACACATTATAAGTACCCCACAAGATGCACTAAAAGACGAGACGAGATGCACCCCTGTCGTGAGCAACACTAAAAGTATTCCACGTTACTGCTTACATTTCTGATGGTTTTCGCTTTCCAGTTTAATCAGGCCATGATTTCAAAACGAGTTAAAACGAGCCGAACGTGCGAGCTATTCATCAAACTCGACTCGACTCGAAACACGACTTTAAAACAGTGACTCGACTCGGAACTCTTCTCGAGAAAATTACCTTTGACTCGACTCGAGTTTCGAGTCGTTTTAGCTCGACTTGTGCCCACCCCTAGTAATACTTGCCTCCTACGCCTTCCCGTAAAAAAAAAAAAAAAAAAAAAAAAGAGTTGTACCCTATCTTAGATATATCGTACTTTTGAAATAAGGAAACACGTGTTTTTCTGTTTCCACATGTGTTTCACCGTTTCAGAATTTTAGGCGTGGTAACGCACTTATGGAAACCCTGTATATAAATATAATAAACTCGATATATTCTAAATATTATGATTTTTTAAAATGAAAATTGGTGGCTCATAATATATAAGGCAATATTATTTTTTTAACAGGTCTACCCCATCAACAAGCAGGATAGAGGCAGAGTCATCTCAAAGCGACAAAATGACTGGAAGAAGGATCGTTGATTTTCAGCATGCTTTTAAGCAACTTCAAGAACTAGAAAGTCATGGACCCTTTGGATGTACTATCAGAGAAATGGATATAACTAAAGAGAAACTCCACGGTTATAACTCCATTGTAACTTTCAAATGCAAAATGTGCAAATATACACAGCAAGTAAATTTAACATCGCAAAATAGTACCATGATGGATGTCAACACAGCTGCGGTGGCTGGAGCAATGTCAATAGGGATAGGACATACCCAATTAAATGAAATTTCTGCTGCTCTAAATGTACCTGGAATGACACAAAATATGTACAAAAAGTGCCATGATGAGATATGTGACAATTGGGAGAAGGCTGCGTGGGAAGAAATGAAGAAAGCGGCTCAAGAAGAGGCACAAATCAGCATTCAAAATGGTGAACTGGACACGGATGGTGTTCCAATAGTGTCTGTAGTAGCTGATGGATCTTGGGCGAAACGTTCATATAGAACTAACTACAATTCTTCATCAGGAGTGGTAAGTATTTTGACTGTGTGTTTTATAAACTATCCTTGCTTCGTACATCAGTGATTTCTCCCCTGATAACTTATTAGGTCGGTGGGCAGCATAGTACACCTTTAACCTTTCTGCTTTCAAACGTTAGTTCTGTAATTCTATAATAGTTTTTTTTTTCATTCCCAATCCACGTGTTCCTGTCTTCGTCTCCCTCTTTCCAGCTTCGCACCTACTCTTCGGAAAGAGAGTAAATGAAAGGGAAAAATAATATGTTTTTTTTTTCCTGCCCACTCTTCAGTTTTAAGTGGCACCGGAAACCACGTAAGCTTCAATTGCTATAGATAGAACTTACTTTCAGTCCTGTGTTGCTGGGGCAATGCGCAGATTATAAAGTTTTTTTTTTCTTTTTAATTGCTAAAACACATCTAGCAACAGTTAGCAACCATAAAATAAGGGAACACGTTTATTGTATGACACCCAGCAAGAAATGTTCGGTGCTTATGATTAGGCCTATAGACGATGTAATTAATGTTCGCAGCTTTATTCCCAATTCACAGAGAAGATAAAAAAAAATATATATCCACAAAAGCGATATTGGTGCGGATAACCGCGGCTACATCCACATCCGCGCAGACTTTTATTGGTAAGTTTTAGGTCCTGATTTTGATCCGATCACAGGTCTGATGACACACAGGTTTATGATGAAACACACCATACTCGTGTTTACTTTTACCTTGTCATGCTATCGTCTCCTTTTGTCAAGTAAATCTACAATAGCTTCAAAATTTAATGTTTCCTATACACTTTTAGTAAAAGGGATTATATATAATTTCTAGGGTTTCTTACTACACATATTGTTTACGTTTGAACATATTGTTTAGTATATATTTAGTAGTAGCTGTTACGACCGTTCTTCACACGGGTCAGATAAAATATCTATCTAACAAACTAAAATTGGATTTATTTTGTGTGAATGCACATCTGACAAAGAAGATGTGTTTCCATTGGGATGACTTTAATAAAAACACGGTTTATACATAATATAACCATTAACTAACCTATTTTTAACCACAATAAAACCATCTGCTGCTAAAAAAAAAAAAAAAAAAAAAAAAAAAAAAAAAAAAAAAAACATGAATGTAGACATAACTATGGATTTCACACAAATATAGGTCATTTTCGATTATTTTTACACGTCTCGGTAACCTTCTCCCAGGTAGCACCTGCCCGCATACAATAATGGCTGAGTTTGAAAGTCATCGCTAATGGAAGTGTCACCATTGATCTCAACGACCTCGAAAACTATAGATTGACACTAAAATATCGATCATTTTGGATTATTTTTACATGTCTTGGTAACCTCCTTTATTATGGGCCCCTTCCTTAGCTGATGGGAGCTAAATTTAAAAGTAAACGTTTTCTTGAAAAAATGAAATGAATTCTTTGAGTTTTACGTCCCACGATTATGCCGGTTAGGCTAAAGGAGACGGTGATGATGAGCAATGAATGAAATGGTGGAATGAAGAAAGTGGGAGGAAACGGGAGAACCCGGAGAAAACCCACGCACACGGTGTTTGTCCACCACAAAGTTAACTTGACGGGGGTTGGGATCGAACCCGGGACCCCAAACACCAGAGGTGAACGCTCTACCACTGAGCCACCGCGGCCCCAACGTTTTCTTGAGTTTCACCATTGAGCTCAACAACCCTGAAAACTATGGATTTGACACTAATTTCGGCCCTTTTCGATTATTTTTACGTCTAGATAACCGCCCCCCCGCAGGTGCCTTCGGCCCGCATACAATGCTAGCTGAATTAGAAAGCCATCGCTAATGGTAGTGTCACCATTGATCTCAGCAACTGCGAAAACTATGGATTTGACACTAATATCCGTCATTTTGGGTTATTTTTACATGTCTCCGAATCCACCTTGGTGATCCCCGGCCCTTAGCAGAATGGGTGACTTTGGAAGTTAATGCGATCGGAGTTTCACCATTGATCTCAGTGACCGCGAAAACTATGGATTTGACATTAATATCGGCCATTTACGATTATTTTTACATGTCTCTGTATCCCCCCCCTGGTGACCTCCGGCCCGCATACAATGGTAGCCCCCCCGAGAGACCCTCTTGGTACAAAATTTAAGAAAAAAAAAGCTTCGTCTTGGTCTGGGGCCTGGACTAAGATACCCGTGGCCCAAATTTGGTAACTCTCGGTCTACTCGTCTAGTCCCCAGAACGCACACAGACACACACACACACTCTCTCTCTTCATTTTATTTATATTAGATATGTTTAGTAAAGTAAAATGTTAAGTAATAGTTTAATTTTTATAACATATTATATATTGATTTCTCTTCTTTTTCTAGGCCGCGATTGTTGGCTTAAGAACACGCAAAGTTCTCTTCTTGGGAGTTAGAAATAAATATTGTACACTATGCGCTAGGAAAGAGAGAGAAGCAGCTGATAGTTCAAATCATGATCATCTATGCTACAAGAACTGGACAGGAAGCTCAACTAGTATGGAAGCTGATATTATCGTGGAAGGTTTTAGGAAAAGTGAAGAACTTTATAACGTAAGGTTTGGTCGCCTAATCGCAGACGGCGATAGTAGCGTGTATAAAAAAATTTTGGAGGCAAGGCCTTATGATAATCTTACAGTGGAGAAAATAGAATGCAGAAATCATCTTCTGCGAAACTATTGTTCCAAACTGCGAGAAATTGTAGTTAATAGTAAAATTAAACCTGTGTTTCATAGACGAAAATTAGGAGACAAAATTTTGCGTCTTCGTGTTGGTGTGTGTAAAGCAGTTGAACACTGGAGGAAAACCACGGATAAGAGCAAGGCCACTAAAATTGAAATGATTTCGAAGGACATATTGAATGGACCTTACCACGTGTTTGGTGACCATTCAAATTGTGCAAGTTATTTTTGCGGCAAACCTGAAGAAGAGAATATTGTTCCCTCTTTGAAAGAATCAGGCCTTTTCTATGAAGTTTTGAAAGCTGCGAACTTTCTTGCTGACCAAGCACATAGTCTTTACGAAGACCTTGACAGTAATGCTGTTGAGCACTACAACGCTATTGTGGCAAAGTTTATTGGCGGTAAGAGAGTAAACTACACTATGAAACGATCTTACGCTGGGAGAACTTACGCTGCTGTGGTATCGTTCAACACTGGGAAGCCTCTATACAAATTACACAAAGTCATGTATGGAACTAGTCCAGGAAAGTATACGAAGCTTTTAGAAGAAAGGCGGATGAGAAAAAATATGTTGGCTCGAGAAAAGGAAACTTCAAGCCGAAGAAGAAGCTTGAAGTTTTCAACTAAGCCATCCAAGTCAAATGACAAAGATTATGGAACACATGCTCAGCGGCCGGACATGTCCCCAGAAAAATACGAGATGAAGCGCACCACTTGTCTTGCATCTCTCCAAAGAGGCAAGGACGAAATAGCTCATATTGAAGAAGCCACAAGGTTGCAGGGAGAAAGTGGGGTGTGGAGGGAAGAAAGAAGGAAACTTTTGACAGCCTCTTTCTTTGGAGCTGTGTGCCGAAGAAGAGCTTCCACAAGGTGTGATGGCATTATCAAAGCAATGCTTTATACAAGCTTGGATAATGCAGCCATTGCTTACGGTCGGCACCATGAGAAGACCGCATTGGAAGAAGTTGGAAAAGCAAAGAACGTGGAAATCCGAAAATGTGGCCTTTTCATTGACGAAAATTTACCATATTTGGGAGCAAGTCCTGATGGACTCATTGAAGATAATGGGATTGTTGAGGTCAAATGTCCGTCTTCTTCCGAGAAAATGACTCCCCATGAGGCAGCATGTAAGGGTAAAGCTCCATACCTTAAATATGATAAGAAACAATCCCAAATAATTGGTATAAACAAGAAGCACGTGTACTATTACCAGGTGCAAGGGCAATTGCACATAACAGGTAGAGAATACTGTTTGTTTGCTGTGTGGACACCCCTAGGACATTATATTGAAACTGTTTTCAGAGACGACCAATTCTGGAAACATGAAATGGAGCCTAAACTCAGCAAATTTTACTTAGACTGTCTCTTGCCTGAACTCATTGACCCTAGATTTCCCAGGTCAATGCCAATTCGCAATCCCGACTGGATATTGCAAGCTGAGGAGGCGATAAAGAGAAAAAAGGAACAAGCTGGGATATCCAACATTACACAAAAGAAGAGACGAAAGGAAGAAGAGATTCTGAAAGGTAATTAACCCTATTGCCTGAAAAATCCAAAGGTTAGTCGTGATCATTTCATTGCTTTCTCTGCAATAAAAGGCCAAAACGATTCAAGTACGATTCCATGAGGTAATGTAATGTAATGTATGTTTTGTACTGTAAGTGTTATGTAATTATGTTTTGTACTATGAAAATAATTGCGCATAATCTACTAAAACTATGAAAATATAATGTAATGTAATGCAATGTGTAGTATCCATGTATTCTAATTTGGATGTAATTGTGTTCGATATACGAAATTAATTTTGGCATATTCAATTATAAATATTGAAATAATGTAATGAAAAAATAATATAATGGTGTCGTGTATAGTTTACGTAAGTACAGTGGCGTAATTTGGACATAATCAAATAATAATAATAATAATAATAATAATAATAATAATAATAATAATAATAATAATAATAATAATAATAATAATAATAAAATCTTAAAATAATACAATGTAATGTGTGTATGTATTCCGAATATAATGCAATTGTGTTGTATATACCGGTACTGAATTTTGCCATAATCAACCAAAAATATTCAAACAGTGCAATGTAATATAGTTGTGTTATGCGTTATCTGCAAAAGTAATAAATTCTGCCATGACGTCATTAGTAGTAATGGATAGGAAAGCTTTTATGGTGAAAAGTAGGCTGGCAACTCAACCAGCTCTCCGTGCATGATCGCATGATTGGAACTCCCTTCCCTGCTGGTCTAGTGGCTAGCACGTGCGCCTTTGGTGTACAAAATCCGGAGCTCGGTTCCCAGTGAGAGAGCCTTTGTGGATTTTAACTGTCCTCGATGTTTCAGTATCCGTGTCCAGTAGTCCCGATAAGAAGAAAAGTGAAAGTAAAAAAGTCAGGAAGTTTAAAAAGATGGGTAGACAGGGACTAGGAATTCGCAGTAAAGTTTGGCACCGGTTCGAATCCCAGTCCCATCAATTTATTTTATTTTTTATAAAATAGAATATGTATAACGTAGTAGTTGTAGTAGTAGTAGTGGTAGTAGTAGTAAACGCCCGCAATAATCTACGTACTTAATTCATACAATATTGCCAAGCGAGCGAAAGCAGGTTAGAAGCTTCGCAGGGCTCGTGTTAGTAGTCGCCATTCATTTGTTTTCTGCATACTTAATTACGTTATGTCCTTATTAATGACGTCATGGCAGAATTTCTTATTACTGCGGGAAGACACGCGTCTGCAAAAGTAGCTACAGTATCCTAATTTGGACATAATTAGTAAAATAAATAAATAAATAAATAAATAAATGGTACTATGAAATGTAATTTTATTTATGTTCAACTAGTTTGAGCACCAAAATCTTAAAACAATAAAATCGTAAAATATAATGTAATTTATGTATTCTAATTATAACTGTGTTCTGTACACTTAAGTAATTTTGGCAATACTTATAATCAACAAAAGATAATAAAATAGTGTTCTCTGTCTATTTATTCTATATGAAATGTGATTGTTTTATATACCGTAAGACGAGGTTACTTTGCACAAAATATGAAAAGAGTTTCACAGTGCTCTGTCGGCAAAACCATGAACAGAAAAGAGGAAGTTTCAACTGGCACCGTAAGATAGAACATCTAACTGTATTTTGGCTATAATGTTGGCGGTTAACATCAGTTCTAATTACCGAGAGGGTTCATTGTTGTAGAGGTATGGAAAGCAGTCACTGTAAAGGCCGACAAAATTTGGTAGATATCACGTACAAGATTTTCCGTCAAAGTTAAGTCAGTTTTGTAGAATACTACTGTGTATAATGGGACTTTGATGCAATAGTTGAAATTGAAATGTGAAACGTTTTAAAGTCATAAAAAAAAAGTAAAACTGAGAGAAGGCAGTTTCAGCCTTTACTCGGGGTTACTTTGCACTGGTCCAAAATACCACTTAGATAGGAAATTATTACTACTGGAACCTCTTGCATTTTAAATTTAGGTAAATTTCCTATTTAGGAAGATGCCGGAATGAATTTCTTGTTGGAAAATAAATTATGAACAGTGGCGGATCCAGAAGAGTAGTTTGAGAGAGGTTTCACCCACAAAGACTTCGGTGTTTTTATTTATTTTTTTCATTTTATTTTATTTATTTATTTATTTATTTATTTTTTAGAAATAACTAGACTTTTGGAAAGGCTTGCAGCTTATACGCATTGAATGATTAGCATTAGATTTTTTTGAAAAAGAAAATATGCAATTTGGGTGGACTTCAGCCTGAAAGTCTCAAACCCCGTAAATCTTCCACTAATTACGGTCGGGATGATATTCTTAGGTATAAGGAATAATCCAGGCAAATCAGTTCACGGGGATTTTTTTCTGTTCCTGAGTTGGTATTTGTGTGGGACATATGCTGAACTATTAGAATGTAGTTCCTGTGCCGCTACCAGAAAATACATAATTTTCTTCACAAATATTGGCAATTCATACTAAGTATCGATACTAGTACCCTCATTCTAATATCAATATTTGTAAACTGTATGCACTTTTGTGTAGAAAGTAAAATGTATA
The DNA here is from genome assembly GCF_964235325.1 of Thermobia domestica. Taxonomy (NCBI): domain Eukaryota; kingdom Metazoa; phylum Arthropoda; class Insecta; order Zygentoma; family Lepismatidae; genus Thermobia; species Thermobia domestica. Next base: position 186,530,519 of record NC_137459.1, read on the forward strand.
AATATTGAAGGGAAAACATTGCACAGAAACGTTACTTTTTTGTATGTTGTGCAAAGTAACCCCAACTATGTATATGGAGTTACTTTGCACCAAAGTTTATATTTCAGTAATTATGGTCATACTGAAGTTTACTAATGAACTTATACGAATGTTTTCCACACATATCTAGCTATCATATGTTTAAAATATAGTGTTCTAAATCATTACGTTTCTGTTACATGCGATTTTCTTTAAAATTCCTTAAATCGTGTGCAAAGTAACCGCGTCTTACGGTACCTGCAAAAGAGAGAGGGGGTGGGAAAATAAACGGAATCGAAACGTAAGTTATTCAGTGTATGGATAATATGTAAATATAACCAATTTGAGCATGTGTGTCTTTTTTGTTCATCTTGTTGTTTACTATATAGTCATTTAAGGGAAATAATGGACCCAATACAAAGTGTCTGTTTCTGTGATGTGAGACTTTTTATTGTATGCAAGTTCAGTATGTAAGCACTTTATTTAAAAATATACATATTTACTTACCTAATTTCGTTTTGATTTTCAGAAGACGACTATATGTACAGTGGCGTCACTAGGCCTTATTTGGGGGGTTAAAGCCCGGAAATTTCTTCCAAGCCCCCCTCCCAAATCTCACACTGAAAATATGTTATATACTGAGAAATTTATTTCAAAGGTAAGATTCTAACACGTCATCAGTAGACTCATGATATATTGAGCTGCCTTCTTTTTGCTTCAACAAACAGCAACGCGTTCTGTATATAGTTCTCAATGCGAAGTTCAGTCTTCGGCGAGCGACTACAGATACTTGTTGATGTGTTAGATTTAGCTGAGAAAAGCGATAGCTATTATAACTATGATGTAATCAGTGGCGTATTTAGGGGGGACTTCCGGGCTTAAGCCCCCCCAATCTTACTTACTATAATAAAATAACTGAAATATCTTGCAGAATTTTCACATTTCCAGGCAAAGCTCCCCCACCCGAAAGTTAGGAAAGCCCCTTCCGAAACAAAATCGTTAATACGCCACTGGACGTAATTATGCTTCTCTATCGTATTTCTCACTTGGAAATATTATGTGAACTGAACTTCTCATTCCTTTACTTCTTAGTTTCCGCAAGGTGAGGTCTCAACTATAAACTATCTCATGCGGCAAATTTTAGATGGATAACTTTTAAGAAATTTTATATGCTATTTATTATTGCCTATTTTTACCTTATTGTATTACTATTTCAGGCAGATCAGAAGTCGAATATAAAAATAAGATTGCTGAGAAAGAAGTTTCTCATGAAGTATTTTTAAGAAAAATAACTATCAAGAAAAGAAGGAAAGGAAGAAAGAAAAAAATGCGTGATTGTATCTGAATGAGTCGGTGAAGTACAAGAATGTGCATTTCCGTAACGATAAAAGTGAAACAAATAAACATGACCATAATACCAAAAATATGAAAGCGTAGAGCAGCAACAATATTCTTCCCCCCCCCCTTCCCTCGCCCTAAAGCGAATTTCATTGTGTTCTTGATTGAAGATGATTCTAAAATACTAAACGAAGTTTTTGAGTTGTTGGGGAGTATGCCCCCCAAACAAAATATTTTAGTGACGCCACTGTATTGGCATTTTTTGCGTGTAAAGTATTGTGATATACGTTTCTGAAATTGTATAGGGCATATGCTTTCTTACAATGGGAGACTAAAAAACAAATCTTCAGGGAACGCAGCACAGCAGTTCTGATTACTTTTTTTTTTTTTTTTTTTTGACAAACTGAAAGGTCTCCTCCACAGCTGGAAACCGTGTCAATGGACTGTGGAGTGCGGGAATGATTTTACTATCTGTCCGGCAGGTATCAAAAGTCTGCGCGCGCGTTTCTAAAGAGGAACCTGTGTTCACAGGTTGTGTGTGTGTGTGTGGTATGTCGCTTATTCATATCTCTAGCGCTGTTGCAGAGTACAGGGTAGTTTCAAAGACGACTACAATGCAACTTCATTGCCATTCAAGCATCGCGGAAGTATTGCAGTAAACTGTCCCAGAAATATAGAATTCATAGTTTATACTGAGATCAGTGTCTGTAATGTCAGGAAGGTTCACTATGATTGTTTTCAAGCAGTGAAAAGTTGAAAAGAAAACTTATAACATAAATTTACACGCTTTATTGATGAGAACTATTTTGGGCGGAATTTTAAGGTTGCCATATCTGATATGAAAGAATTGTCTAAAGGGAAAAAATAATTCGACAAGAAAGTTAACGTTCTGTACGACTTCTGCAAGAAAAACAGTAAGAAATTTGTAGTATCTTTTGTGTGAATACGTCACCTATGAGAATGTGGTAGAATTTTCCTAACAAATGACAAAACAAGAGGAAAATGTGTAGGTACCGATAACGATATTTAATGCAAAGTGGAAACACTACAGGACGAGTTTGACTGACAGACGAATGGCCACACCTACACTACCCTTCTTCCCGCTCCCAGAACACTGAAATCTGAAATGCTCGAGAAGTAGTGAGAGCTCTTAACTCATTTAAAGAACAGTTAGAGATGATAATAACATTGAATGGTGAAATGGATAGTTAATATATAAAAGATACGTTGCTTAAGATCAGAGAACAACTTAAAGATATAAGATAGGCTATGTAAATACAAGTCAAGTCTCTAATCCTTGGCCCTTCACATGTGAAGGGCCTGAAAGTCTTGGAAACGTTTCAACTGTTTCCTTCGCATCACGTAAGACCAATGTTTCAGAGTAGATTTGAAGACCTGGAGACTACAAATGGTGTCTGCATTACGGACACCCTTCCAAATGAACAACCTCACACAACCTTCATCAACGAATCGGGTCTGTACTCTCTCATCATAAAAGAACGATTTTCTCTATAATAAATGAGTAAGAAAACTATTAATTGGGATGTAAAAGAGATGATAAAAGAAACAACAGCTAAGAAAAGAAATGGGGAGCTTATACCTGATGATGTTCTATGCCTTATCGTGGGTCCGTCGGCGTGTGGTAAAACTTTTTTGCTATTTAACTTCTTATTACAGCCAGGTTGGTTGAACAATAATTACTTCTACATATATTCTAAAAGCATGAATCAGCCAAAGTATGAGCAGTTAAAAGATCGATTTGAAAAGGCAGAACTAAAGTTTAAGAAGCAAATAGCAACGTTCTTAAGCGGTAATGATTCTATTGTGCCTATTGATGAATGTGAAAAATACTCTGTTGTTGTGTTTGACGATTACATTTTGGAGAATCAAGATACTGTTAGAAATTACTTTACAAGAGGTAGGCATAGACATTTAGACTGTTTCTATCTTGCACAAACATATTCAAAAGTACCTAAACAGCTTATAAGAGATAACGTCAACTTCCTATGCATATTCAGACAAGATGATACTAATCTTAAGCATGTGTATAACGAGTTTGTTGGGGGAGATATGTCTTATGATAAATTTAAAGAGATGTGTTCAAAATGTTGGCAAGAAGATTATGGTTTCATAGTAATTGATATGACAAGGAAGGTAAACAATTGTAAGTATAGGAACAAGATAAAACACTTCTTGAACGTTTGACGTTTTTTGATGTTTGACGTTTTAACGTTTGACGTTCTTTGACGTTTATTAACGTTTTTCACGTTTATTGACGTTCTTTGACGTTTGTTCGTTTGCTATACAATAAATGGATGAGAAAGAAATTGATAAGAATATTAAGTTGAAAGAGTTCTTGATAAAGGGCTTCAAATCTTGGAAGAAAGAAAGAGCAGGTATATATGATAAATTTAAGACACAAGAACAGCCTGTAATTGATGCTATTCAAAACTTAGGGAGTGAGATCAAAGATGTAACAGAACAAAATAAAAATCTAATAACTGAACTTGTTCCAGTTGCACATAAGACGGCTTCAATAGATCCCAGTCTACTAGAAACACCTAAAAAGATAACTTATGATAGTTCTCCAAGTAGTAGTGATACGCCTATAACGGGAGAAATAAAACAAATGAGGAAACAAATTAAAGACAAAGTAGAAGGAGTAGAACCTTTAACAACAGCACAATCATTTGGTAAGATTGCAACGAAATATTATAGTAAAAGAAATGATACTGTGTTTGGAATAAGAACTGTAGAAGAAGATGGAAAAATAATAAACAAGATAGGAATTTTGGAAGTTAAAGTGAATGGTGATGATTTGATAATTAATGGTAAAACTTATAAAGGAACAGAAGGTCTATGGGAATTGTTAACGACGAATACTAGTAAAACCATTGAAGATTATGATGATGATGATTTTGAACAGTACAAGGAAATAATAATAGACTCAGATGCTGCCTTCCAAAAATATAATCGAGATAAAAAGGTAGCATCTAGTAGAGGTTCAAAGTACATTAATATTATCAAGCCTATTTGGGATAATTATATTAAACCAACTTTACCCCCAACTCCTAAAAAGAACACGACACCTAAAAGGACTGGTGAAGGAATTAAACAATATACAGAGATACCTAAAGAATATATATGGATGGATGATGTGAGAAAATTAATTGATCGGCTAATAGTTATAGATGGAGAAGAAAAGGCTGGTAATCATAACTTTTACAATGAGAAAGTAGTTATAGTGAGTATGATTAATAATAAGCTTTCACAATTTATTCCTAATGATCCAAAAGGTATAGGGTATTTGATTAAGATCTTAAATACATTACCACCGCGATTCTGGAATGATGAGAAGCTTGGGAAAGGACTAATGAATAAGATTTTAAACATGAAGGGGATACCGGAGTTACATATACCAGGCTTCAGATTTTGCGGGCCTTTTACGAAACTTCAAGAAAGGTTAGAGAGAGGTGATAAAGGCATTAACCCATTAGATGAGGCTTGTAAAGAACACGATATATACTACAGAGACAATAAAGATACAGAGTCGAGACATATTGCAGATAAGGAACTGGAAACTAAAGCATGGAAAAGAGCATTTAGTAGTGACGCATCAATTGGTGAACGATTAGCTGCTTTTGGGGTTGGTACTGCTATGAATGCTAAGGTTAAGTTGGGATGGGGATTTTAAATTTCAGAAAATTTTTAGCCCCTCTGTATTCGGAGGTCCAAAATGTCAAGTATTTTCTCACATCTAAAGGTACAAATCCAGCTAATTGTTATTATGTATGATTCTTTTATGGGTATATCCCATAAAAGCGCCAAGGGGGAGTTTTAACCCCTCTTACAGAACGTTCATCCTCAAACAGTTTTTATCAACGATGTTTCAAGATTTTCTTTATAATAAATGGATAGTGTTGAGAGTTACGAGTTACAGAGTTTTAAAGCTAACACAAGAACATTTAATAATTTGAATGAAGCTAACAAAGATATTGAGTTTGATTTCAACGTGGGCGATGGGTTCGTACATCCACACAAAGCAGATTGTCATATGACTTTTGAAGTTGTTGGTGCATCAGCTGGAGGAACATTTGGTGCAAATGATACTATAAAACTTGTAGATAACTTCTTCCCATTCTTCTTTTCTCAAATTGAGGTTAGAAAGCATGGTGTTGTTATAGATAAAATTGAGCTACCAGGAATAACATCTACAGCTGTCGGAACATTAAAGATTTCCAAACCAGAAGTTGAATATCTAAAACAAGCAGGATTTGAAACAGATGATAAACTTGGTCTAAGAAAGGACTTTAGTGTTTTGTACCCATTAAGATTAATTCCAGGCTTCTTAAGTGATTACAAAGAGGTTATGTGGAAAGGTGGATTGAGAATAACATTTACAAAAGCTAACAACAATAACGATGTCTTGTACAAATGGACTGGATCAGGAGCAGCTCCTCATGATGGAAAAATAACAATAAAAAGTATGGAGATAAGAATGCCTATTGTTGAATACGAATCTAATTATGAAAACAAGTTAAAGTTGAACATTCTTAAAGAACCAAAAATCATAATTTCATTCCATACTTATCAATGTGTTCAGAAGACTGTTGTAGGTTCTTTCTTGGAGTTTGATGTTACTACTCAATTTAATTCTAGACAATTTGATATGCCTGATTTCGTAGTTGTAATGTTCCAAACTGATAGAAGTGGTAAACAAACAGCAGATGCAAGTAAGTTTGATCATTGTAAGGTAAAGAATATCTATCTTAAGAATGGGAGGAATGAGAATCAATAAACTTAGATATTGCTAACAATGATTATTTCAAGATGTATAAAGATTACACTGCATTTAAGAGAATAACATGTGGCAACACCGAAATGTACTATGACCCTAAAGAGTTTATAGACAACAGACCAATGTATGTGATTAATTGCAGTAAGAGGAAGAATGTATCGGTAAATGAGAGAACAAACATAAAGATTGTTGTAGACTTTGCAGAAGCTGTGGCTGCTGATACTATATGTTATGCGATTTTAATTGGGCGAAAGAACTTTACATATGATCCTAAGAATGAGAAAGTAGTAGAAGAGTTTTAGATAGTTAACAAAATATCAACGGACATATAGAGATTTTAAGGTGTGTCAAAAAGATACCCTTGCATCCTCAAACCGTTTTCATTAACGATTGTTTTATGGAAGTTTTTCCATCAAACGAAATTGACGAAAAATGATTAAATATTTTTGGGTGAAGATAAAAATTGAAGAGTGTTCATTGATTTTCTATATAATAAATACGTTGGCAAAACACGTTGATTTTTTAAACAACCTTGGAAGTCTTGAACAAAAACAGGTTATTGGATTAAGAGAATTAGAATTAAATACGGAATATAAAATTGTAAAAATGGAAAAGATTAAAACTAAGTTTGGAAAGAGCATATTAGTTGAATGTGAGAAGTTCAAGGTTTTTCTTCCACCTAGATTTACAAAACACTTAACAGATAAAATGATTGATGAGATCGTTAAAGATGGAATAAAAATCAAATACACTGGTCTAAAAGGTAACTATCCAACTGTTGAGTTCTGTATGTAAATCCAAAAAATGAACGAAAATGAACAAAAATATGTTGTCATAAGTAAAAAATGAAGTGTTTAGAAATGGATCCCCCAAAAAAGTTCATTCTTACTAATAACTTTAATGTAATTGTAAAAAATGTGCAAACCGAAGTTCAAGTGGTTTTTGATATTAACGGCTGTCTATTCAGCTTGAATTACGATCAGTGGACAGAGTTTAGGAAGTCATTGTTTCCTATAGAGAACGAGGTTAACAGAAGATTCCATTATCAGTATCCGAACTTGTAATTTTAAGTATGTTTTAAGTGTTTTATGGTTATAAAGCCATAAAACTAAGACCTTTGAATATAGAGATACAACTCAGTTATTGAATGCTTTCAACTCTGGAGAGAAAAATAGAAGATGTGAAAAATACATTTTGTATATGGAACACTAGCGCGCGCATGTGGCACGTTTTGGAACTAAATAGTGGCTCTGTCGACAAGGCCGCCGTGTAACAGCGCAACATTCTTCGCTCGAATTCTGATCGTTACGAATCGTTACGAGAGAAAAGTTTAGCGAAGAATACAGCGCCCGAGCTATGTGAAGCCGTTAAATTCAATGTTATTTATATGAAAAGCGAGACATACTGCTGCGTTAATCATTCTCTCTCTGTTTCTATTGCATAAACCTCTCTGTCGTTCAGAGCTGATGGGAAGGAAAGAGAGAGAGAATGAGAGAGAGAAAAAAAATTGGCAAGCGTCCAAGTTTTACTTCCTCCTTCTTCCTCTTTGCTATATATGTATATGTGTGCTCGACAGCTGATATTGTAAATGTGTGTGTGCGATTGAGCGAGAGTGTATATACATATATCTGTAGTATACAACATACTAAACTTTAATGTTTTATAATTCAGTTATTTTTGAACCAATTTACACCAAACAAAAACTATTTTTTCAATCAAAGACAGCGCTATAAGTTGTAAGTTTTAGATGTAAGTTTTTATGATTTTAAATGTCATAAAAGCATATTCCATCTCACTTGGGGGTATCCTTCTGTGTTAAAGTACAATAGTCAATGGCGACTTCATAATTTTTTGGCAGTTAGGGGGTAGAGGGGGAAAGTGGGGTAGAACATACATATCTCCCCTACTGCTACAAACTCATTTCAAGATCTATACATAGCAATTCACTTCCATTATGAGTCTCCTATCCTTTACTTGTGTGAGTAAGGAGACATGCACAGTGGGAAGAAAATTCATGGTCATAACAGAACGATGCGCTGAGTATAGAGCGCAGGTTTAGCTAGTCTCTATATTAAAATGCTAGGTTTATATGTTTGTAGTCAAGAAGATTTATGAAAAATTCTTTTCGACAATAAGATCTCGAAAACTACAAGCTCTAAATACGTTCAGTTTTCGCTGGTAGATTCCAAATTTTGTGTAGATTTGCCAGGTCTAACTCAAATTTTCATTTTTTTTTTCTATTCCACATTTTAGGATCTATAAGTTTAATATCGCCACCACAATGTTAAGATTGATACCTTGTCAAAGGCAACCAGTAGAGAAGCTACGTATAGCTGGTTGATGGACATTTCAGGCGCTTTCCATCAATCTGAATGACAAAACCTATTGCAAGGTGTCAACGTCGAAGGCTTGTGGACTTACAACAAGGCGTATTTGGATATGGAATTATAAGAAATGTATAATACATATCTGTATTTGGTATCACCCAAGTTTGTCACCCAAGTTTGCAACAAACTCACCGCAATTCTATTTATTAAAATACTATATTTGTGTTCTATAGCAAATCACTGCCTTCTTGAGACTCTTTCTGTCTTTTATTTCTGTCTGAAAATGGACTTCTACAGATATGGTGAGAAATGGGAAGGAAAACCACATTCACATTCAGACGGCGCGCTGTGTAAACACTGCAGGTTCAGCTAGTGACTATTTAAAACTTCAAGTGTTAACCTGCGCTTTGAGCAAACATTAGCAATATTACAATGTGTTCTTTCATAAGTTGGCTCGGTGGTCAAGCGTGTTTAGTAGTGGTCTTGAAATTCTAGCGTGGAAGGGTGGCACTTCGAATCTACCTCCAGAAGGTTTTCATCAATAAATGGAAACATTTCTTTAAATATAAAGTTCAATTTTGAAGTGCTTCAAAAAACAAAATCAGATGAACTGGCACGTTTCAAATTTCAGTCACATTTATTCACACTTTCATCATTTATATACGAAGATGCTAACATGAGGAACGTTAACATTGTTATAATGGGAACAGATTTCTGATTTCAATACCAACCTTAAACCACAAGTCCAAAATGAAAATTATTCATGCTCCTGATACCTATTGTAATATACAGGTGTATACGTAGAGAGAGAGAGAGAGAGAGAGAGAGAGAGAGAAAGACAGAGTATGTGAGAGAGATAAAAAAAACAATATACGCTTGTATGTTTACTTACAACGTAAAAATTTATTGCAATCCATAATCTGGATTGTTATAAAGCGATTTGAACGCTTGAAGCGACTTAATGTTCATAAAGCTTCTTTTTCTTAAAGCTTTTGTAATTAATGTCGCAAATAGTCCGATGCTTTGTAATATGTGCCAGAGAAATAAATACATGTTTTTAGCAGGATAGTATCGTCTACCCCTTGCTTCTATTGATGGTATAAAAATAATGTTGAGTTGATTTTAATATCCCTTTCAGCAGTGAGGCTGTATGAGACGTTTATCTACTGATTAGCGTGGAACCCGAACCACATGAACTTACATCGGGAATCGAACCGGGTCTCTTACGTCAAAGGTGCGTACAGTAACCGCTTAGCTACAAAGGAACTCGGTATGAAAATAGAATGCTACACATTATCCCATATTACTTCACCGACCGATTTCTGTTTTATAATCAGTTAAAATAGTATTTCAGGACACTGTAGCGAAAATATAATTGCTATTTCATGTACTGTAAGAAAAATACAAAGAATAAACACAATAAAAAAATGAAGGAGAAGAATTCAGTGTAAAGTGCTTTGCCTCTCTCAAATAAATCACACAATATATTACAAGTGCATATCTCGAGCATTTCTAGTAAAACTATTAAAACGCGCTGGCTTTATAACTTGCCTGTGTGGTTTAGTAGCTAGCACGTGCGCCTCTGTTGGACGGGGTCCCTTGTTCGATTCCCGGTGTGAGAACTTTTTGGAATCTTAAAGGTTCTCAGAGTGTCTGTGTTCGTTTCCCTGTCGTTCAAGGTTACTGGAAATAACTGTAAAACCTCTATAACCTAGTAGGAAATGTACACAAGTTACTGACAAGAGGAAAGCAGACTTTGGTAAATGAATTTCGGGGCGACCTTTCGTGAGGTAAGAGTGCACATATAGTGTCAATATTACAAACTGCAATAGCCAGAAGACCCGTCTTAAAGTTTATGACTCTCCGCATATATGATAGAAAGCGTTAACTTTTTAACGCGCCATTTATTCGATCAGACTGTTTTTTTTAAAATTTGGAGTGGTTTTGTTGTAGGAAACACGGGAATTGTTTTAAAAAAATATTAATGCAAATAATATGGGGTCTACGGGATATTTTATGGTGTATGTATTTTTACGCAAAGTTCCACGTTGAAATCTGAAAAGTACACTAAAACCAGATAGAACCAATAAAACGTGACGAATGTAAGCGTACTTTCACTTTTGCACTCATTACACTTCTGTCTAACACAGAAAAAATCAACAGTTCAAAACATGTCCACCTAAATGAGCAAAGAAAGTTCAAAGATTACATCATAACAACTCCGAGTGCAGCGAGTAAGAAAAAAAGAGTCCAACGCTGGCTTACTATGACATCTAGTGGGAAATTCAGAACTTCATTAGTGAAAGGACATCTTAGCTGATACGCAAAGCTGCTTTTCTATGTCCGAACCAGAAACTAAATAGTGCAATACAATTTCAAAGTAAACTTTGGATATATGCAAAGCTTCACGCTAAAGAGCTAAGTAATCAAGTGGCAGAATGAAGAGTAGGTACAGCTTACTCGCTGAGTGAAGAGCGCAAAAGGTCGCGCTCGAGTCATTTTTCTTGTTTTAACATATAAAGTAGCCATTTGTAACTACAAGCAAAATATTAATTCACCATATGTTTATAATGCAAACAAAAATTAAAATGTTCAAATCAGTTGTATCCGTAAATATATTGACAGTGACGTATTTAGGGGTGGCTATCGGGCTCAAGCCCCCCGAAACAAATTTCGTATATGCACAATTTCAGTAAAATTTGTCGCCACACAAAAGGAAAAATGTAAGATCTTATTCACGTGTTGTGCATAGCCCCTAAACGAAACAAAATCCTAAATACACCACTGTATATTGATATCACTAGATATATTATGGTTACCACAGGCGTTGTGCAAAAAATATTCTTGACGCTTCGAATCCATATTTGTGAACAGTGCGAATTTCAAGGGATATGAGGAGAAAACCCCTTTTGGTAATACTGGATGTGTGCTACAAATACGACCCCTCCAAACCTTTGATCACAAAATATCAAAATTGCTAATAAGAGTATGTCAGAAGTGCCTAAAGGACATGAAGAATTGCAGCGAAACTTTGTGTAGTGACAATACGCAAAAAAATAAAATAATATGTTTTTTATTTAATACCGAAAAACAGTTTTAGGGGTAAAATTCCGCAAAAAAAATTTTGAAAGTTGACAGCTGAAAGGGAAGAAGAAGTGTACAGAAGTCAATGAAACTGTGCACAGATATTGTAGACGTAAAATGAGGGAATACTGTTTCGTACTTTTCTTTTAAAAAACGGTTGGGTGAAGCACAGACCTTCTAAACCGTTGATTACGAATTATCAAAAGTGCAAATAAGTATACGTCAGAAGATCCTACAGAATATGAAGAATTCCAACGATACTTTGTTTATTGACAATTCGCAAAAGTAAATGAACAGATGTTTTTAGTTTGTGCATAAAACAGTATTGGGGCGAAGTCCCAATCCGAAAAAAAAATTATATTACCGTAGTAGCGCAGAAAGGAGTGAACGGAAGCAAATGAAATTGTGTGTAGATATTGTATATGTTAAATAAGGCCTCTAGTGTTTTCCAAGTGTCCGCATCCGATTTTCTTCAAATTTGCACATCAACGGTAAACGGGAAATTAATTGACACTTGTTTTTGTTTATGCGGAAAAACATAGTAGGGGTTAAAGGTGTCCCCCTCAATACTACAAAATACGCTATACTGTTTGTGCTAAATTTGCAGTTGATGTTCCAAATTTGAAGAAATCGGATGGGGATACTTGTTGAACACCAAAGGTCTTATTTTACATATGTAATATCTACACACAAGTTCATTCGCTTCGGTCAACTCTTTCCGCCACCCAATGCTTCGGTCAAAACAACTGTTTTATTTTTCAAAAAAATTCGAATCACGTATTCCCTCATCTTACGTCTACAATATCTAAGCACAATTACATTCACTTCAGTCCACTTCTTCTTGCCTTTCGAGCGTCAACTATCAAACTTTTGAGTGGGTGTTTTTGCCCCTAAAATCGTTTCTCCGCAGAAAATAAGAAACCCGTATTAGTTTATTATTTGCGTATTGTCACTACACAAACTTTCGTTCCAATTCTTCATGTCCTTTAGGCACTTCTGATATACTGTTATTAGAACTTTTGTTATTTCATGATCAAAGGCTTGGAGGGGTCCGTGCCCCACTCAACCGTTTCTTCCAGAAAAATACGAAACACGTATTCCCTCACTTTACATCTACAATATCTGTGCACAATTTCATTCACTTCGGCCCACTTCTTGCCTTTCGAACGTCAACTTTCAAAATTTTGTGTTGGGGCTTTTGCTCCCTAAAGCCGGTTTTCCGCAGAAAATATAAAAACACGTACTCGTTTATTTCATGTGTAGTATCCACCTGCCAATTTTTATCAAAATCGGAGTGTTACACTTGGGAAGTGTTGCATCTTAGACTTGTAGGGCCTTATGCAGAGTAGTGTTGATGCGTGATTAGTGTCATACTAAAGAGTTTGAGTAACATATGTTTCCTGTAGTAGTCAGGCCTTTAGTATGACGCTAATAATACGCCTAAACGACTCTGCAAAAGGCCCATAAAGTTTAAGCCGGGACGCGGTGGCTCAGTAGTAGAGCGTTCACCTCTGGTGCATGCGGACCTTGATTCGATCCCAGCTCACTGCAAGTGAACTTTGTGGTTGACAAACACCGTGAGCGTGGGTTCTCGGGGTTCTCTCAGTTTCTTCATTCCTTCCTTTCATTCATTTCTCATCATCATCATCTCCTTTAGGTCTAGCCGGCATGGGACGTAAAACTTAAAGATTTCATTTTGTTGTATAGTTAACGTCCCTTTCAGCAGCGAGGTTATATGAGACGGCACCCATTAATTAAGGTGGAATCCGAAGTGCATGAGATCCTGCCGGGAATCGAACCAGGGTCTCCCACGCCAAAGGTATAGATAATTTTGTCTTACATAGCAGGTAATATTCTTGCTACAAAGTATAAAATAACTAAACATTTGATGTAAATAAATGAGAAACCTAGGATATTAGCTGTCATTTAAGCTCAAAATTTTGTGAATTAGTTTTAAAAAACCTTATAAGCATGGGACTTTGAGGTTAGATGCTTTCGGTTGTAGTGAACAACATACTAAAAGTCCGAAAAAATCACAAGTGTGCTACGGCCCCATATTGAAAAATGTCTGTCGTAATAAATCATTTTTTTAAAGTTGTGATCAATAAAGTAAGTATCTTATAGGCATGGGGCTATGTGAATAGACGCATTTTGTGATGGTGACGTAGCTACTGACAGTGTTGATTACAGATTTTCTCGTGGAAGAATTTCATTACACTAGAGCTGAAAATCAGACGTCCATTTAGACAGCCCCCCTTTTCAGACTCAATCGGAAATGGTCTCAATCGTTTGTACAGAAATATGCAGGCCACATTTTAGTTTGTACAAATTAGGGGCGCCGCCAGAACGAAAACAAAGTGGGGGGCTGTCTAAATGGTAGCCCCCCACCGTGTCCAATTCAATCACATATTGTCACAATCGTTTGCACATCGTTTCTACAGAAATGTGCAGGCCAAATTTTCGTTTGTACACAATTAGGGGCGCCGCCAGAACGAAAACAATGTGGGGGCTGTCTGAATGGTAGCCCCTCCTACATGTCCAGTTCAATCACAAATTGTCCAAATCTTTTGTACATCATTTGTACAAAAATGTGCAGGCAAAATTTTCGTTTGTACACAATTAGGGGCGCCGCCAGACCGAAAACAAAGTGAGGACTGTCTAAGTGGTAGCTCCCCACCATGTCCAATTCAATCACAAATTGTCGCAATCGATTGTAAATGGTTTGTGCAGAAATATTAATTGCAAAATTTTCGCTTGTACATAATTAGGGGCGCCGCCAGAACGAAAACAAAGTGGGGGCTGTCTATGTGGTAGTCCCCACCATTTCATATTCAATCTCAAATTGTCGTAATCGTTTGTACATCGTTTCTACAAAAATGTGCAGGTAAAATATTCGTTTGTACAGCGAGGGACACTTCTAAATGGTACAGCCAAATGGAGATTTACGGCTAAGGTGCTCCACCAACTGAGTCCGAAGTATTTGCCGTGGGGTATGCAACCAAATTAGCTGTAAAGGAAGGCGGGTGGAATAATCGCCAGGAGCTGAAAATTCCCGTACACCTTGGCGAAATTCCCACTACTGTCTACAGCATCATTTCTCCAAAATGAAATAAATCTTAGACGTGTAGTTCTTAAGGCAAACATATTACTTGATATTTGTCCTATTTAAGACGATAAATTGAAACAAAAAATGAAAGTCCAATCCTGTTGCTGTTGGAATGAACTCTCTTTAAGACGTTTGATCTGTAATGACTTTGCAGATCCTGAATAAATATTCTGTCACTTCAGGGGGGTGTAGGAAGAGAGAAAGCTCCCCTAAGACAGTATGATAACACATACTTTTAATCAAATGCTTAGCGAGATCGGTATAGCGCTTTTATGATTTGAAATCTTGCTCCAAAGCCATCTTATGTCATAATTGACAACATAAAAGAACGGGAGATGCAAATATGATGAAGGAGAAATACACTCACATGTGAAAATTCAGAATTGGAGACAAGATGATCGGATAGCATCCATATTTTGTCGAAAATTTTGATTTTGTAAGTAGACATGTAAAAGCTCACCCGAACCTGAGAGCATCCCATTACCAAGTGTTGAATTCAAGTCGAGAACTCAGTTGAGAGCATCAGGGAGAGAAACAACTTAAGATATGAGAAACGAACAATGAAAAAAAAAGTACCAACTTCCCCCGACCGTACTCGATCCCTAAACCTCATGATTAGCAACCCACGCCTTAGCTTACTCATCCACGGAGACACACAGGATGACAGACAGTAATACGTCAGGAAAAAATGTTACGACCAGTGATTTATTTGTACGGGGAAGCTAGAGAAATTCCCCGCCTCTAGTTTTTCTTTCCTTGACACTAATTTAATTACTCTTGTCCCAGCCTGAGAAGAATATTTTCCACCTCTCTAGAAAGTTTCCTAACAATTTGCATACATTTTTAGCAACGCAAAACATTTATTCATCGATGTTCTGCATAATTATACTTATACAAACGAATTATTTCTAATTCTATGAATTCCCGTGCCAAGTAAACAGAAGTACTGAGTATGAAATTCCATATCTCGCGAATAGTTTTGCAGAAAATACCTAAACTAAATTTTCTATTGAGAACAGGGAAAAGCACACACGCGGGGCTTAGGAAGCACATTGCGCCCATAAGATTTGTTTTGGTCAGTAAGGAACATAAATTTACATTCAAATGGCAAAATCACACGTTTAATTATACCATAATTTTACTTTTAAGAGCGCCAAATGCGTAGAACGAAGGCATTCTTCTTGGCTTGGAAGAATAAAATTATTGCTGATGGTGGAAGTGAACAGACTGATTATGATCAGGAACAATGGATGCTACCAAGCAGTGGCGTAGCCAGGAGGTTTGGAACGCCCGACATTTGTAGAAGTTGTTAATATAAGACCTAAGATTGCGGTTTAATTTAAAGTTTTTCCCGGGGTGAACCCCCGGATACATCCCAAATGAACATTTAGTCAGCGGTCCTCCTGAAATCAAATCCTGGCTACGCCCCTGCTACCAAGTGATGTATTCTCTGTCACATAAGAAAATGCATGTTTTCCGTGGGATACTATCTTTTTCCCATTACTATTAGAATGAAATCGCTACACATTCCTTGCTATCATATCGCGATTTAATTAAATGTTTTAAAAGTTTTTAAAGCTCAATCCCTAACCAAATCAATAACTGCATGATCGATCTCTTTGCAGTTCACCCAAGACACTATAGAAATATCGTAAAACTTAATAAAAGGGAAAAAGTTCTTGCACACCGTGAAGCTTCCGATTATTGCCATATATTTATAGCGTAGACGTACCTTCGTGTACCTTATTCCGTGTAGAGTTCCCATTTCCGCGACCCGTGTTCGAATCTTCGTGTCGCTATTTTTATTTTTATTTTATTATTGATCAGGTAGGACTCCAGTAGAAAGAAACATATGGTTACAGTTCAAGGTGTCATTCGATATTCTGCAAGTATTTATTTATTGTTTTCTTGTCAAGCGAAAAAATGAAGTAGAATTTTACAAGGGTAGAACTTGTAGATTTGACTGTTAATAAAAAACTGAATAAGATTACAGCTCAAAAAAATTGAATATGGTGAAGCAAATGGATTTCAGCTGTTTCGTGTGTGATCAACACATTGACTTGCACCATCCCTATTTCTGGAACTAAATATCACTAATCTTGTTTTTTTCTTTTTTATATGAAATTCCCATCTTTTAGTAATTAAAAAACCAGATTATTGTTCAAACTGTCACTATGGGATTACATTTCATTATATAATGAAATGAAACTCTCTCTCTCTCTCTCTCTCTCTCTCTCTCTCTCTATATATATATATATATATATATATATATATATATATATATATATATATATATATATATATATATATATATATATTATATATATATATATGTATATATACCTAAAATATGGAAAACAATATGACAAATATTATGAACAATTTTATAATGGAACTAAGCAATGTTTTATAATACAATAAACTGAATAAAATGCAGGGTATTTGAAGTTAGCGATAATATTGCCAGTAGATTCTGAAACACAAGTTTCTTGAACAGATATGGACACTTCACCTTGAAATATACATCTTGAATTTGATTCTCGATAGAATCTGAAATACGTTAAGAACTTTAAACCTTGAATAACGAAACACAAGTTTGAATGCCATGGTTGTAATAGTGTCGTTACAAACTCACTCTTTTTATATAAATCAACCAATCTAAAGCCGTATCTTTTATCAAAAAGTATTTTCTCCTTTGCGTATATTTCAGGGAGAACATTTAACGTCAATTTTTTATTAGCAAATGTAGCAACTGATCAAATTGAATAATGCTAAAAATAGCCTACTTAGCTTGCTAGAACTTATGTTTGGTAGAAGTTCATACATCAAATCTTTTTTTTTTTTTTTTTTTTTGTTTTTTGTTTTCTTAGGTTTCTGAATACTTCGGAAGATTTTAATAGAATGCTTGTAATTAAACATTTATGTTTGCTCTGTTTGATATGAAAAAAATATTTATTATGAAAAAAATGGTCTGCAGAGCTCTTTGTAGAATGTCTGTTATTAGTTATAGTAGTTGCTTTTACTTTAGCGTCCCATTCAGCAGCGAGGCTATATGAGACATGGACTTACAGCTTAACGTGGGATTCGAAACCATAGGCTTCTACTGAGAATCGAGCTCCGTTTTTAGGAAGAAAAAATCTAACCACAGGCAGTTCCTACCCGTTTTGGTTAAAACATACCCTATTATTATACTGGTATTTGGAAGCAGTGATAATTGGTTACGAATTTCGTGACCTGGAAGCAATCACACTCGTGTCCCGACATGACCGGAACAGACCTGGTGACGACGACACGTCGTCATACGCACGATGAATTTGTATGATACTGTTAAATATTAAAGTTAATACATCATTTTTATATCAATAAATAACTTAAATAAAAAAGGCAGTAACAATACTATTAATGTATATCTTCATAGGATATAAATGAAAAATGCGTTGTCTTTCATAACGAAAAATGGCTGGATCGTTTGAAATGAATTTTATTGACATAGTTAACCTCTAGCTTGGACTAGGTTGTTGAGATATTGCTCGGGAGAGTACTCCCGGAAGTAGTAACTAAATACACGATTCTGGTTGGAGTTATCCGTATCTTGCTACGTAGCCTATACCTATGTATATAACAGAAATCATACGCTTGTTGCTATCGGTCCCCGTAGTCGTGCGCGCTAGCGTTGTAGGTTGGTAACAAGAAGTGCTTTTGGCGTGAGTGCAAACCCTGCCGAAGGAAATTTTTCTATATTTTTTAAATCGTTCATAACACTTTTTTATCAATAAAATATCATGAAAAGAGTACTCAAAAAGGCGGTTTACTTACTTTTGGGGAGATAAGTAGTAGTGCTGGAAGTAGTACAGAAGCGAATAAATATATATATATATATATATATATATATATATATATATATATATATATATATATATAACTTTCCATGACATCATGAAGATAAAAAAAATTGACTTCTAACTCTATTCAGAAGGTAGATATATTGGCACGTGTCGAACCGAGTTGTTTGCTACGCGACGTTATGCCTTTAGGCAAACTACTGGCTATCGTCTAGGTAAGTCTTAAGAGCCACCTTGCAGAAAGAAAGAAAAAGGTATGCTTATTTCAGGGGGAGAACAAAATAAAATAGTCTATCTGCTCCTTGACATTAAGTGTTTGAAACCGATGCTGTTATGAATATCCATTTTTCTAATTTCCTTACGAGACTAAAGGGAAACGTTAATTCCCCTATATATGAAAGAAAAATATATCCCATATATCACACAGATAACGAAATAAAATAGCATATTTATCTAAGCCTTGGCGTTAAGTGCTTTAAAGTTGTTCAGAATATTTTTCCTTATTCCCATAATAAACAGAAAAAATGAGAATTGTTAATTCCCATAGAAAAAGAAAGAAAAATATAATGATATTTATTAAACAAAAAGAATAAAATAAAATATATTTAAAATATATTAAAATAAAATATGACTAAACTAAGTAAAACGTTTACTGCGAATAGTCTCTGCAAGTAATTTGTAGAAAATTGTCTTCTACCATATTGAGTCTATTTTGATTCAATATGGCGTATATTTTCTTTGGGGTTTCTCGATCATCCCTATTAAACGAAATCAATTGGGTCAAGAGAAAAATGAAATTAATTTGTTATTGGGAAACAGTAATGAAACTAGATAAGAATTTCATTACCTGGATCCGGTATGACCGAACAAACCTGGAGACGATGGAAACGAAAGTGTCTACGACACAGTTATAGAAGCCCTATCCGTTTCTGTTGGTCTAGTGTTTAGCGTGTGCGCCTGTGGTTCGTGTAGTCTCGGATTCGATTTTCGTTAGGAGATCATTAAAACTTTACTTTAAGAAACATTACTTTCGTTGATGATCCGTCTCCTTTAGTCTAAAGGACTTTATCGTGGAACGTGAAACTAATTTTTCATTAATGTTCATTTAATTTTTAAATGGAATTATAACAACACGATTTTGGTTTCTCTTCTTACTAAATTTATATTTGCCTTTCTTGTTTGATGTGTGCGTCTGTGTGTGTCAAAACATTGCACTGAAAGATAACTGCAAGTTATGAAAGAGTAGAAGCGCTTGAGAATAACAGAAAAGATAAGTTATTGATTTTAAGGGATTGTCAAAATTCAATCAAGCGAGCCAGTAAAAATTGTCGTGTATAATGTACGGGGTGGGGAACGGGGGTAATTGCTACAAGATCCTAATTAAATGGTCAAAGCAAGGAAGTAATTTAACTGTTTACAATGAATTTTGAACATATATAGTTAACACGTGGATTGACTGGGATAGCTTTTATCATTCGCTGTTTTTCTGGGGGGAGGAAAGGGGCTTAAATACTTCCCAAATAACATTTTCGTACACTTATTCTTCTCGTGTGGAGAATGGAAATTTTAATTAGTTGGTTGATAATTTTTAAACTGATGTGAACAGTGAAAACGTGCTTTGAAAATCCAGACGAATGCAACTATGTGTCTAATTATTTTTACATATTTCTTTTTAAACCCTGGATTTACAGTTATACTCAGTCAATAATTTTAAATTAATTGTTGATTCTATTTCATGAGTTTCAGAAGATATTTAACTACTTTGCCAAGCTTATATTAGGGACCCATAGGCCCAATTTTTAGAAGATAAAAATCTGAAATTTAATTATAAGTCACGATGCTTCAGCGAGAGATCAACTTTCATATCTAGCATTGTGATCCTCATTGAGGCTTTTTTAACTGCAACGCATCACGGATCACACCAATAACTTTCTTATAATCCTATGAGCTCTAAGATGATGGGTTGGATGGTTAGAAGTTTAACTTAACTTGCAGCTTCTTCTCTTTGTAACACAGGGGTTTTAAATCGTTAAAACTATTCCAACGGAGAAATCATCATGAAAATTTAAGACGAAAGTTATTTTGTGTCCACGTCTACTTGTTTGTTTTCAGGTCGTATTTAGGAAAGCTCGATCCCCTCTGCGAAAAAAAATAAAAAATAATATATTTTAAAATTTCAGGCGAAATTTATGTACTAAATACATAGAAGTTATTCGGGATCGTAATACGGCAAATTTTGGATGCGTTAAAATATCGAATAATACTTTTGATAAAGTGAATACTTTCAAATATCTAAGATCAATATTAACAGACGAAAACGATATTCACGAAGAAATTAAATGTCGACTAAAAACAGGGAATTCGTGTTATTATTTAGTTCAAAATCTCTTGTCGTCGCAAATTCTGTCGAGAAATTTGAAGCTAAAAAAATATATAAAACGATAATCATGCCTGTTCTTCTGTATGGTTGCGAAACATGTCGCTTGCTATGAGGGAAGAGCATAGACTGAAAGTATTTGAGAACAAGATCCTCAGACGAATATTTGGACCCAAAAGGAACGGGAATGGGTAGTGGCGGAAACTTCATAACGAGGAACTACATAATTTATACGGTTTACCAAACATTGTTAGGGTCATCAAGTCTAGGAGACTCAAGTGGGCAGGTCATGTAGCCAAGATGGAAAAAAGTAGGATCGCTTTCAAAGTCTTAACTGGAAGACCAATCGGAAAACGACCATTAGGAAGACCTAGGCGCAGATGGGAGGACAACTTTTAGATGGATTTCGCAGATATAGGAATACAAAGTAGAAACTGGATACAGTTGGCTAAGGATAGAAGTCAGGGAAAGCTTTTGTGAACGTGGAATTTATCCTCCTGGTTCCATACGCCATAGAGTTAGATAGTTTTAGACGAAATTTATGGACTTTATATTTATTTCGTGCGGCTAGCTTGTTCCGATTTAAAAAAAAAAAAATATGTCCCTGCCAAACATCAGTAACTTTCGCGAAAAGAAAAGTGTCATATTGATAAACGATGCTGTAAGTTTTTTTCCTTAATACTTGAGACACATTGTTTGGGATTGAATAGGTAAACGATTGGGGATTAATTCAAAATTAAATCCCAATACTTCCACCTAAATGACATAATTAACATTTAATACTAATTCCTAATGTCTTTTCTGCAGTTCGCGACTTGTATTATACGAGGAGAAAGTTTTGATTTAAGTAAAAAAAATCAGCAAAAATTATATTTAAAAAAAAATCATGATTTTTTTTCCACCCTGGTCAACAGTCTCACACCCCAAAACAAATAAAAAGATCCACACTCGTCATATTATTTTGTCAAAAATAGAAAAAGAATATAGTTAGAATTATATTTATATTTGCGGGTAGTAACTTGCTTCTTTACAAAAATAAAATTAATAATACCCACAGAGAACATGCATCAATAAATAAATCAACACATAATATTGCTCCGATCCTTAACACACGCCTTCACATTCATACATCCCGTGGAGTATTTCGTTTGTGATTCTAGTGTCAACAAAAGTGCCTAGAACTAAAGGCGCTTTGGAGTTAACTGCCGTAAAGGCGAAGTTATTGGCCGTGCTGCTAATGGTGAGAAATTGTCTCTCATTGCTAAAGATTTTGGGTGTGATCCTAGAACCGTGAGGAAGTGGCTGGATCGTCATGGGGAGCAGGGAAACAGAGAATGGACTAAGTCAAGACCCAGAAGTGGAAGACCGCGGGCAACATCAAAGACCCAAGATGAAGCTCTCGTTGAAGAAGTACGGAACCACCCTTTGCGTCATCGGTCTGTGTTGAGAGACAAAGCTGTTGAACTAGGATGTTCACGCAAGACAGTAAGGCAACGGTTTACTGCGGCTGGACTCCATCACGCACAACCAGCTATGAGAACTATTTTGACAGATTACCACAAGAAAAGGCGTTCAGGGTGGGCTAAGAAGAACGTGAGTCTTCCACAAGCCTATTGGGATCTTGTCATCTGGTCTGATGAGAAGGTGTTCCTCTCTGGTCTGCAAGGGAGAATATTATACAGGCCACGCGAAACACATGTCTTCCACAACATGTCATTCGCACCGAACATTCAAGACGAATTTCAGCTCATTTTTGGTGCTATATGACAGCTGAATTTCCGGGCGAGATCGTTCCTGTTCCTGGACGAATGACTAGTGCGACTTATATCCAAGTGCTGGAGGATACACTGCTTCCGTCTCTACACGAAAAATTTCCAGAACAAGAGGAATTCGTGTTTATGCAAGACAACAGTGGTGTTCATACCTCGAGGCAAACTCATGCATGGTTGGAAGATTATCCAGAGCTAATATGTATAGAATGGCCTCCTCGATCGCCATACCTTAACCCCATAGAGCATCTTTGGGCGTTAATGGTTCAAGAATGGAAAGAACGTCGACAAGACCGTAACAAAGGAATTCTTGAGGCACATGTAATAGAACTTTCGAATAATTTCCAACAACATCCAAGTATATTCTCGAATCTTGTAGCTAGTATACCTAATCGTTTGGGTGACGTTATAGAAGCAGAAGGTAACTAGACAAAATACTAGAATTCTTTCATTTCCAAATATTTGACTTTTATTGATCTTTTCTTCATTTGTTCAATGGTAAAGAACTTATACATTTCATTTTTGTTCTCAATTAACCTAAAAGACATTTGAAGCTGGATTAAATGTCTTACGTTTTCTTCATCAAATTCAACTTTGATTTTATTTTCATCCCAAATAATGTCCAAGAGACCTCTGGAGCTAAAGTTAAATATTTTATTTCGTTTTTAGAAAAAATAGTTTTAATTTTATTTTTTCCTAATTAATGCCCAAAAGACATTTGGGGCTAGAATTATATATTTTATTTCTTCTTTACAAAATAACGTTTTATCACCACTACTTGTGCTGCGTGTTGTGAGCTCCTCCGTGGCTAAGCGGTTAGCATACGCGCCTTTGGCGTGGGAGACCCGGGTTCGATTCCCGGTGGGAGTTCATGTGGTTCGGATTCCACGTTAATCAGTAGGTCCACGTCTCATATAGCCTTGCTGCTGAACGGGACGTAAAACTCAAAATCAACTCAACTCATTCTGCTGTGTGTTAAAGAAGAGAGCGGATTTCTTTTCAACTTTTACATTTACATTATCTTTCTCTTCATCAGTTTCAGTCAATAACAACAATATTAGTTCTTACACTTTCAAGAATGAAAGTTGTTTCATGAAATCAGGTTTAACAAAAGCACAGAAGTTATCGTAAAATATAATCTTGAAATTGGCTTAATTTCCCCCAACTCTCGTGCGTAACACCATAAACAATAGACCTAATTACAGCCTGAAAGAAAACATACCTACTATTTCATGAAAATTTGGAACTTTGGAGAAAAAATGTTCTTAACAGTTTCACGAAATGAAATTAATTCACCTTATTTTCCTCCAACTTCAATTCCAAACAATAACTTTATGCCTGTAATTTCAAACAAAACACATTATGTTTCACAGAACTAATTTGCACGAAATATTTCTTGTTACATAACAAGAGGAATGAAAATTACTCCTTTATTATTGACCAATTATAATTCCAAACAGCGGAGATAATTGGGAACCTACAAAATAATATTTGGAATTGATTGGGAGGGGGCGATTGGTCATTCTTGACTGACCCCTAAAAGTGTGGCTTGTTCATAAACTCCAAATTACATTCGCACCATATTCTTTAAAAGTTAAATAATTTTACAGAAGTTATACTGGATCTTTTTAAAACGACAGGGTAAAGTAATTCAACGACTAATTCTTGTTAGCCGGCGTACTTCCGTCTTCTCCCACATTATCATTCCACCAAGTTTACCGTCACAATTCACATCCCTGAATCATCGTCCCCTTTAGTCTACAGGGCATAATCTTTGGACGTAAAATTGAAAAAGTTAATTTCATTTTTCTCTTGACCCCAATTGACTTCGTTTAATAGGGATGATCGAGAAGCCCCAAAGAAAATATACGCCATATTGAATCAAATTGACTCAATATGGTGGAAGTTATTTTTAAAAATATTTTATTATAATATTTAAATAACCAAGTTTCGAAGTTCAGAGGAACTTGGTAACTTTCACGCGCTTATCCATTGCCAGTTTCACCCGCAACCAATTCGAATGATGCGGATGGCCTAAAGTAAAAATAGCCTATGTTTTGTCTGATCAAATGAGCTTCAAGTTGTTTTGCATGTAACACAAAATTGTTTTATATGTGTATGTGCAAAGGGTGAGTGTTTTAGCTTTCACCCCATATTCTTGATAGAGTTAAATCCCAAACAATAGGATTATTAGTTGAAACCATAAACCAATTTTCATTAAAATGAAACCAAAACAATAAAAAATAGTTGTGGAACAGGCAAACGGCCGCACATACACACAAATGTCAGTTGAGTCGAATTGTAGCGCTCGTCTTTGATCAATTTCACTGTGTTTCATAAAAATGGGATTTGTTTAAAGATGTCTTCGCGGAACAGTTTTCAGTCAGGGACGAATAATTTACTTCCTCGGTATTGACTGATTTCAGCCCCGAGCAGTAGAATTGTGGAAAAGGCTTATAGAACATATACTTCATATTGTATTAGCATCTAATCACTTTTATGAATCTCGAACCGGCTGGGTATGTTGAGGTGTAGGGTAGGCTCACTTCAAGGTTCGGCTCGGTGGTGACTGAGTCGTGAGCCGAGCCGCTCGAGCCGTTGACAACACTACAGGCTGACACCTCAGGCTGCTAAGCTACACCCACCGGCTTCCACTGGCCACTGCGGCCCCTACCTTTGTAACAGTTTGTAGTAATATTCATTATCTTCACTCACGGAATCAGCTGTCCAGTTGCGATGATTAAGTTATACATATGTATTTTGTTTATTTATTTACTAAAATATTTATGATACAGCCAAAAGATCATTATTTTTGTAAAATGTTCATTATTTTAATGAAGCAAAATGAATATTCTACTTGGGTTTAGAATTATCACTTGCTACACTTTTAATTGACAACTAATAGTTTATGCTCATTATTTCTGACAATTTTCTACAAATTACTTGCAGAGACTATTCGGAGTAAATGTTTTACTTAGTTTAGTCATATTTTATTTTAATATATAGGGTGCGGCAGAAATAGTTAGTCGATGTTTGGTTGCAAATTAAATATTTTAATGACCTTTTATGAACAAACGTTTTACATGTCCAGAATGTACACCTTGTCTCAAAAAGATTGAGCGTATTCTTTATTGCAATTTCGAGGCAAAAAATTTCTAAGTCCAACTTCGGGTATCTTCGGGAAAAAGTAAATCAGGTTCGAAACTCGAAGCCAACCTTTGCAATCGGGAAAAATCTTGCAGATGTGTTTTTCTTCTTTTAAATATAATAAGACTTGTTACCAATTATATATAAAAAATCAACATTGATTGAAATACTTAAAGATACAATATTTCGAAACTCTGTATTAATGTCAGCACATGCTTGTTTGTCATTTTGCTCTCCATACTTAATGGAATATTTAGATATGTAAACGAATCTTTCCATATGTAAAAGAATGGTGAAAGTTAAGACATAGAACATTATTCTCTCCTGAGTACTAAAATAAAAGTCAAAGTAGAACAAAAGCAGCGTTTGCAGTGGATATGAATGTAATTATTATCTTAAATACAGCTATATATCGCTAGAAGTATTCTCTGAAGAGTGCTTGTGTTAGCTCAGTGGTACGCCGTTGGATTTCAAATCGTAAGGTTGAAGGTTCGATTCCCATCTGAGTCAACGTTTTCTTTTATGAAATTCTATTTTCCGCAATGCATGAAAAATTATATAAAATAATTACATTAAAATACGTCAGTTGTATATATATATATATAACATATAATCATTGCAGAAGGTAGTGATTATTATGTTTAAAATATAACAGGTGTTCACAGTACGTTGGTATTCTATGATATATGTGAATGTTAAACACAAATTAAGAAAATCATATCATCGCAATGAATAAATTATGTAGTTTATTTATTTGCAGCTATTTGTCATCGGAAGTTACTTCTGAATTTTCTCATTACAGCAAGTGATTTACGCTTTCTGAAAAATAAAGAAACTATTCGGGTATAAACAGAAATTACTATACAAACTCCAATCTTCGTTACAGACACAAAACTCCCGATCCCCAAAACCATGTAAACAGGAAATTTACGAACACGAAGTCATGTCTAAGAGACATATTTATACTCCAGAAAGAAAGCAGAATAGGATTTCTTTCCAAAGGATTTCAGTTCAATAATCTGCAAGGCTTTTGTATATGGATGTGGTCTCTTTCTCTCCGCCTCTTATATATATATATATATATATATATATATATATATATATATATTGTGTGTGTGTGTGTATGTTTCATCATGCAAACAAACTTCCTACATATAGTGCTTACAGTCTAAAAAAGTACTCTCGGAGTAAGCTATTGGGAGTTGGAGGGGGATATATATAAAGTAAAACCGATCGATATTAGTGTCGAATCCATAGTTCTCGTTGTCGCACGTATTAATAATTACAACTCCGAAAAAGTTAAACTCCGAATTTAACTCTCATTGTAAAGCTCCTTTGGTGTTAAGCGTATAGGCGCTTACACGCTTTCGGCGTGGGAGACCCAGATTCGACCCCCAGCGAGAGCAAATGTAGTTCGGATTCTACGTTAATTAGTAGGTCTACGTCTCATATGGCCTCACTGCTGATGGGACGTTAAACTCAAAATCAATTCAATCGATTCAAAACCCATTATTATGGAGGGCGATAAAGGATGAAAAATAAAATGTCTCAAGTGACTGAGATTAGTTTCAAATCCATAGTTTGAGTTCGTGACACTATTACAAACACAATGTCATTTAATGCCACGTTTTGGTATGAGCGAGTATTCCACCTGGATTTTGAATTTACAGGAGCAACATCGAAAGCATTGCTCACACAGCTCTAAATGTTTTGATGTATGTATACGTGTATATCCCAGCGAAGCTCCGGAATGTTTGGAGCAACTTTTACCTAACATGGGAGACATATTACTTTCAATCTAAGAAAAAAATATTGTGGAATTCAGATACCTCAAGGGATGGAAGTTGGGTGGAGTGACATGTAAAAATAGTGTAAAATGACTGATTGTAGAGTGCTATCCATTGTTTTCTGGGTCGTTGAGATGAGTAGTGAGGCACTCAATGGTGTTATATCCAAATTAATCCCCATCTTCACAGGATGAGGGGCTTCGAGATATGAATAATAAATTGTAAAAACTTACTTAAATATTTGTCGAAGTAATAGTTTTCGGGGTTCGCGAAAGCATTTCTAATAACTTCGGAAAGTAGTTTGTATCCACTTCAAGATGGGCTATTTAATCGTATCAATTTCTCACCTTAAGAAGAAATTACCATCACAACTAGTATATGTATCAAGCTAGCCTTCGAAATCGAGAAAAAAATGTGTAAATGTATGTTTCGTCTTTTAAATGATATACTGAATGTAAAATCAGAGATTGAGTTGGTCGGTGGGTCAAATGGGTCAAGATTTGTGAGTGGGTCAGTGGATCGTAGGTCAACAAGGCGTGACCCACTGCGAAACACCATCACTGTGACTCACACTGACCCATTGACCCACCAACCCATTTTGCTCAAGCATTTTCTGAACACTGGCAATTTGTCTACGTTTTACTTTCAAGACCTTCATATTTCTTCTTTTCTTCATTTGGTTTCATTTCATGAAGAAAGAAGTTCAGACTCTTTTGGATTTTGATATTTCCAGTTGTAACAATGGCAATAGGATTTACTATTTGGCTTTTGAGATGCAGGCTATGAGTTTTTAGAGGAGCTAACTACTGGAAAAAATTGGTTTATTACAAATATAACCTCTTCAGTCAGTAGAGAGAATGGCGTGGATCATGGATCAAATTTAATGACGATGTATTTTAGTGGGTCGGAGTTGGTCACAATGGTTCAGAGTTGTTTATAGTTGGTGGTGGGTCAGAGTGGGTCATGGTGGGTGAATGGGTCACGTTGGGTGTTGAGTCATTGTGGGTCACGATGTGTGTTGGGTCAGTATGTTGTGGATCCAGGTTTCATTGACCCACACCATCTCTGGTCAACATTCCACTAAAGAGGAGAGTCTCCGAAGGTGCGCGACGGTGATTTTCTCAAATTTTGCACATAGATAGTACCCCACAAGAAAGCAATAAATCTCGAAACGGTTCACAGTACCATCTCACAGAACTCAAGATAGAGGGATTTGTTTGATTGGCTAAATTAAGACCTCAATAATTTATCCTTCTACAAGCGAGATTTTCTTCATCGCTTCCGTGGCGAAGTCAGAAGAATATGCAGCAAGTAAACTTAAGGTTGAAGGTTCGCGCCTACCTTGGGATACTTGCTTTTTCCCTAGTGTTTTTACACTCACCTGAATATAAACAAATCAAGCATATGGGCGATTTAACATATTTTGTGGGAGTAATTTTGTAGTTCGTTGGCGTTTCATCGAGTCTCTGTTGCTGGTGGTATAATTTTCAAAACCGAAGTGGGGCCACCACGGATCGTAGCTGCGGAATCACCAACTTTTGGCGAAATTCGCCAGTTGCGCATCGGTGGTCCACTGACGCTTACGGCATGGGGGCTTGTATCTGAAAACTAACAGTATAAAGAAGCATGGTATCTATGAAGCCCGTTGACACTAATAAAAGTCTGAAACGATGAAACAGATGTCAACACCGGAAAACATGTATTTTATAATTTCAAAGGTACCTCGTGTCGAGGAAAAAGATTTGCCCCAAGGTTCCCCGGAGGGTCTCAGGAGGGGTGCAACTAAAATTTGAAAATGGCAAGGGGAATTAAGTAGTATGTCATTTAAAAGTATTACTAAAATTTATAAAAAATGGTAAGAGTCTCGAGTCTTTATGCTAACTTGTGCAAATAGCGAGCGTTCAAGATGGTAATAAATCCTTCATTGAAAACTCCGTGACCACCTCTACAAATGTGAAACTGTGAAACTATCCAGAAGAGGTAAACACTTGTCTTACCATTGCAAAAGCGTACCCATTATGGGTTTATTACATCACTAATATTAAATTCTACGTTCCACGATTGTGTCTTTAAGCTAAAGGACAGAGTGATTGCTAATTATGAAATTAATGGTAGAATACAGAATGGAGTCACCACCAACTATGAACCATTGTGACCAACTCCGACCCACCAAAACCCATCGACATCAACTCTGACCGATGGCCCACGTCCTCCTCTCCACTGACTAAAGAGGTTACACTTGAAATAAAACAAGACTGTGAAAGTTTCACTTATCGGAGTTTGAATTCCTACCGTCAATCGCTCAAGCACCGCTCTGTTACAATACCGGTGGATCTGACCTTTACGATATACAATGGTAAAGTGTTTCTCATCTTCCAAATTAAGATGAATTTAAATTTATCATATATAATTATTTCTTTCTTCTCTTACATATACATTTCAGTAGAAAACAGGATGAAATTTGAAAGTATCAAATCAAGATAAAGTAGACCAACGTAAGAAAAAAAGAAAGAAAAACTAGTTTTCCATATAATTAAGCATGCCGTACTAATTTAAAATGCTCATGAAATTAAGCTTGGAATACAAATGTTATGTCTATTTTTCTCACAACTTTATGGTTTGATTGCCTTATGCTCTAAACGATTCATATATTAAACACCAGCTTCAGCAGTTATTATAATAGAAAGCAGTGGGTATAAAATGCAAAGGACTGTAGTTTTCATTCCTCAATTAGTTTCTCAACTAATATCAATTGTTTTCGATAATTTTTACAAATCAACCCACTACAAATTTCCAATATATAGAAAATCCCCCTCGCTCATAAAACACATTTTTAAAAATCCCAGGACACGTTCTGTTTATTTTTAATTAAGAGTTATATACTGAATTTCAGCTCTTTAAGTTGAACGGCTTGTAAGATACTCAGTTTTTCGCAAAAATTCGGACACCTACTCCCCACTAAGGATATGTGTTATAGTGAAAGTGATACGCGTATGATAACTTTCCAGTTGGGATTGGGGCCTGATTATATACCAAATGTCATTTCATTTGACTTTGCAATTTGACCGTGATAATCACGCATAGTTACTTTCAGTTTTTTTATACTAGGTATAATAATTCATATATTACAGGTGATTCAATTTTTTTCCAGCAGTTAGCTCCTCTAAAAGCTCACAAGCTGTATCTCAAAATTGAACTCCTATTGCTATTGCCACTCTTACAATTGCAAATATCAAAATCCAAAAATGCCTGAACTTTTTTTATTAGAAACAAATGAAAAAAGAAGAAAATTGGAGATCTTGAAAGTAAAACGTAGACAAGCTCACCAGTATTCAGAAGATGCTGTCTATAATGCGCTGAACAGAATGAGACGGTGGGTGGTTGGGGGTCGTTTCGTCCAAAGATATTTCGTCCTAAGAAGTTTCGTCCAGAGACATTTAGTCCAAACACATTTGGTCCAGGGACATTTGGTCCAAAGGGCAATTTGTCCAAAGAACATTCTGTCCAAAAGACAATTGGTCCAAAGGACATTTCGTCCAAAACATAATTGGTCCAAAATACAATTGGTCCAAAGGACATTTCGTCCAAAACACAATTGGTCCAAAAGATATTTGGTCCAAAGAACATTTCGTCCAAAAGACAATTGGTCCAGGGGACATTTCGTCCAGGGATGTTTAGTTCAAAGCACATTTCGTCCAAAGAACAGTTGGTCCGGTAACGCTTGAGGGTCAAGGGTTTGCTTCTATTAGAAGAGTGAAAGTGATGCATATAACATTATGACTCACAAGTAATACCTCCCAAGTGTAACACTCCAATTTTGAAAAAAATTAGACAGGTAGATACTGCACATAAAATAAACGAATACGTGTTTTTCTGCGGAAAAGTGGTTTTAGGGGGGCAAAAGCCCCTACTTAAAATTTTGAAAGTTGACGCCCGAAAGGCAAGAAAAAGTGGACCGAAATGAACGAAATTGTGCACAGATATTGCAGACGTAAAATGGGGGAAAACGTGTTTCGTATTTTTCTGGAAAAAATGGCTACGTGGGGCACAGACCCCCTCCAAACCTTTGATTACGAAATATCAAAAGTACTTATAACAGTATGTCAGATGTGTGTAAATAACATGAAGAATTGCAAAGAAATTTTGAGTAGGGACAATACGCAAAAAATAAATAAATACGTTTTTTTATTTTGTGCGGAAGAACGGTTTTAGGGGCAAAAGCCTTCATCCAAAAGTTTGAATCTTGAGGCCCGAAAGGTCACAAGAAATGAACCAAAGTGAATGGAATTGTGCAGAGATATTCTAGACATAAAATGATTGAATACTGGTTTCGTATTTTCCTAAAAAAAAAAAGGTTTGGGTGGGACACAGACCCCTACAAAACTTTGATCGTGAAATATCAAAAGTGCTAATAACAGTATATCAGAAGTGCTTAAAGGACATGAAGAATTGGAACGACATATTGTGTAGGGACAATACGCAAAAAAATTAACGAATGCGAGTATATTTTCTGAGGAAAAACGGTTTTAAGGGACAAAGTCCCCCAGCAAAAATTTTGAAATTTGAGGCCTAAAAGGCAAGAAGAAGTGTACAGAATTGAATGAAACTGTGCACAGATATTGTAGACGTAAATTGAGGTAATTGGGTTTCGTATTTTCCTAAAAAAAAAAAAGAAAAAAAAAAGCGGTTGCGTATATCACGGACCTTTTAAACTGTTGATCACGAAATGTCAAAAGTGCAAATAATTATACGTCAGAGGTTCTTAAAGAGTATGGAGAATTACAACGAAACCTCGTATAGGGACAATTCGCAAAACAATAAACGAAACGTATTTTAATTTGTGCGGAAAAACAGTGTTGGGGCCTAGGCCTCCTCCGAAAAAAGTAAATATTACCGTAATAGCACAGGAAGGAGTGGACCAAAGAAAATGAAATTGTGGGTAGATATTTTAGAGACCCTGTGTAAAATAATGTCTTTCGTGTTTCTGAAGTGTCCCTATCCGTTTTGCTTCAAATTTGGCACATCAACAGCAAACAGGAAATTAATCGACACGTGTTTTTGTTTATGCGGAAAATCATTGTAAGGGTTAAAGGTGCCTCCTGAAATGCTATAAAATACACTATAATGTTTGTGCTTGTTGTTGATCTGCCAAATTTGAAGAAATCAGATGGAGACACTTGTGAAACACGAAAGGCCTTATTTTACGTATCCAATATCTACATACAATTTCATTCGCTACGGTCCACACCTTCCGCCACTCAACGCCTCGGTCCGCTCAACAGTTCTTTTTTTCCTTTTAGGAAAATACAATATCTGTGCATAATTTCATTCACTTCGGTCCACTTCTTCTTGGCTTTCGGGCGTCAACTTTCTAAAGTTTGGGTGGGAGTTTTTGCACCCTATAACCCTTTTTTCGCAGAAAATAAAAAACCCGTATACACAAAGTTTCATTGCAATTCTTCATGTAAATTTAGGCACTTCTGACATACTGTTACTAGCACTTTTGACATTTCATGAGCAAAGGTTTGGAGGGGTTCGCGCCCCACCCAACCATTCTTTGTAGAAAAACACGAAACCCGTATTCCCTCATTTTTCGTCTACAATATTTGTGCACGATTTCATTCATTTCGGTCCACTTACTCTTGCCTTTCGGGCGACAACTTTCAAAATTTTGGGTGAGGGCTTTTGCCCCCTAAAACCGTTTTTCCGCAGAAAATAAAAATACGTATTTATTTATTTTATGTGTAGTATCTGCCTGCCAAATTTTTATCTAAATTGGAGTGTTACACTTGGGAAGTGTTACTTGTGTAGCTTCTTATTTCTAAAGGAAATTTTGAAATGGAGATTAATTTCGCAATTTTCTTTTCGATAAAACAAATATATGCTGAGATATTCAGAAAAAACGTAAACGCCTGAAAACTAAATGGCCACCTTTCTTTGCTTTCATTAATAATTTTACAAAAATACAGCTTTAGCTTCGCAGAAATACAGTTTAGTTTCGTTGGTTAAGGAATTCACCTCTCAAAATGATAAACAACCTTTTGAAGAGCATACTCCCTCTTCGTTTGCGGACAACATATGAATCTTGTATTTGGATTGAGACTTTGCAATGGATATCTTAAATGTACTGTGCTGTACCGGGAAAATTAATATGAAAGCAAAACTATATACTATATTTGCATAAGGAGTAACACTGAAATAAAAATACAAGACAAGTTAACAATTCTGGTTTGTCATACAAATCACTAATTATGTAGAAACGTCTGCCGAAGTTACACGCTATCAATAGTCTACGAATATAAACCAGACTTGTGGTTAACCTGAAAAGATACGTATATTCTACACGAAATGTTCCAACTTTCATCTTATATTTGTCAATCACTTTTCACAATGTTGCAGTCAAGAATGTGACTGTACTTTATCTTTGTATTATAGAGTATTATCTTTGGACACTAAGAATATATTTCACACATGTGTTTTTTTCTATTCCCAGTATTTCTTCAAAGATACTTGACACATAATTTTTCACTTTTCTAACACAAGGGTTTGAATACCTAATATTTAACTTACTCAAATTTAAACTCCATTAATTTTAGTTACCGGTACTTATTTTAGAACTATTTCATTCACAACATGAAAATTTTAGATATCATGTTAGCAGTTATTACAGCAACATAATTCACACTGCAACCTTTCTCTCACCCCTGTTTTTCGGCCATCTTGTTTTCAGGCGTTTACCTTTTTCTGAATATCTCAGCATTATTTGTTCTATCGACATGAAAATTGCGGAATATATCTCTATTTCAAATTTCCTTTAGAAATAAGAAGCTACTGAGTCATAATGTTTTAATCACTTTTACTCTTCTAATAGAAACAAACCCTTGACTCCCAAGCGTTACCAGACCAAATGTTGGACGAAATGTGCTTTGAACTAAACATCCCTGGACGAAATGTCCTTTGAACCAATTGTCTTTTGGACGAATGTCCTTCGGACCAATTGTATTTTGGACGCAATGTCCTTTGAACCAATTCTCCCTTGGACGAAATGTCCTTTGGACCAATTGTCTTTTGGACGAAATGTCATTTGGACGAATTGTCCTTTGGACCAAATGTCTTTGGATTAAATGTCTCTGGACAAAATGTTCTTGGGACGAAATATCTTTGGACTAAAAGGGTGGCCACCCGGAGGGCCAGTGTGAGTCACGGTGAGTGGTGTTTCGCAGTAGCTCACGTCCTTTTGACCCACGATCCACTGACCCACTCACAAATCTTGACCTATTTCACCCACTTACCAACCGACCCACTGACCCACTCCATCTTTGATTTTAACATGTCTTGTTTCATTTAAAAGACGAAACATACATCCACATAATTTTTTCATCGATTGCGAAGGTTGGCTTAATATCATAGTTGTAATGGTAATTTCTTCTTAAGGTGAGAAATTGATATTATTAAAGAGCACATCTTGAAGTGGGTACAAATTACCTTCCAAAGTTATTAGAAACGCTTTCTCACCCCGAAAACTATGAATTCGACAAATATTTAAGTATTTTTTGTGAGATTTTATTTTTAGCTCTCCCAGCCCATCATCCTGTGAAGATGGGGATCAATTTGGATGTAACCTCCATTGGGTACATCACTATCCATCTCAACGACCGAGAAAATTATGGATAAAACACTAAGATCAGTCGTTTTACATTATTTTTACATGTCACATCTCCCAACTTCCGTAACTTCATACTACTACAATATTTTCTTCTTAGATTGAAAGTAATATGTCCCCCAAGTTTGGTAAAGGTTGTCCCAGACATTCCAGAAATACACTGGAATATTCATTTATATAGGAACATTAAAATACATAGAGCTGTGTAAGCAATGCCTTCGATGCTGCCCTTGTAAATAGAAAATCATGCTGACATGTTCGTTCAGAAGTATTGCTATTTATCTCGGTGATAAGGAAACCATGAACTCTACACTAATATCGGTCGTTTTGAATCATTGTATATGTTACTCCCTTCGACTCTCCTTATTAGATGTGCTGGGGATCTTACTCCTGCTGGAAGTTGAACTTAAACTTAAAGGTCATCAGAACTGCTCCCAATGAACTTGCGGACCACGAAAGATATGGGTTGTATACTACATTTGTCATTTTCAATTATTTCTACATGTCACAAATTTCACACACTCCTTCATTGTGTTAATGAGGGCTTAACTTACATGGCATCGGAAGTGCCACTCTTTATCTAAGAGACCCCCAAATTTATAGATTCGACACTAATGTAAATCTTTTTTATAATTTTGATGTCAGCCCCTTTCATTCCTCCTAGGACAGCAAACGGATACTGCCACCGCTAGGACTAAATTTGGTCTTAAATGGCATTAAAATTTCTACCAATTAATTTAGCGAACAGTGCTGCATTTAGAAGCTCGGCGTCCCTACGCACTTTTGCTCTCGGCGCCCCCAATAACTACATATTCCTCCGCCCCTTGATCCCTAACTTAAAAATAAACTTAGTATAGTAGAACTTAATAAAAAATAAACTTAGAATAGTAAAAGAGGATTGCTCATGAAATAGTATATTTGCTCTCGAATTTTTAAAACTTTTTCATACGAAAAAAAATAAAATTTTAAACTTTGCGCTCTTCAAATATGTTGCCCTCTAGGCACGGGCCTAGTTGGAGTAATGGGAAATGCGGCACTGAAAACTTATACTTCGGCTCTAATATCTGTTTATTTCGATATTTTTTTGTCGCTACGTAACCGCTCTGGGTGCTAATGGGAGCTTAATTGGACTTGAATTGAAAGTAGAACTGTTTACCTAAGCGACCACGAAACTATGGATTCGATACTAATATCTATCCTTTCCTAGCATTTTTATATGTATCCCGACAGTACTCTTTTCCAGATTGTAAGAAATATGGTTAAAATTGCTCTAGACATATCAGAATTATGTCGAAACACACACATACATCTACTTTCATATAGATAAATACAGAATGAGCGAGCGAGAAAGTCAGAGAGAGTGACCAAAGGCATTAACACTTCCACATTGCAAAAGCATTTATCAGGCATTGAATTGAAAATCTATGTGAAGACCTGCTGTGGCATGCTTCATAAGGACAATTCCAGTCTGCTCACGTGACCTTTGGGGTTCATGAATTTCTTGCGAGCGTTCCGACTTTGGATTCTCTGTTTATACCCTCTTTTTATGCCTCGGATATTTTTTCAAGAATATCAATGACATGCTGTAATACGAATGTTGAGAAGTAACCTCTATATGACAAATAGTTGCAAATAAATACACTACATAATTTATTTATTGCGATGATATTATTTTCTTAATTTGAATTTAACATTCACATATATGATAGAATACCAACGTACTGTGAACACCTGCTATATTTTAAACATAATAATCACTATTTTCTGCAATGATTATATGTTATATATATATACAACTGACGTATTTTAATGTAATTATTTTATATAATTTTTCATGCATTGCGGAAAATATAATTTCATAAAAGAAAACGTTGACTCAGATGGGAATCGAACCCTCAACCTTACGATTTGAAATCCAACGGCGTACCACTGAGCTAACACAAGCGCTCTTCAGAGAATACTTCTAGCGATATATAGCTGTATTTAAGATAATAATTACATTCATATCCACTGCAAACGCTGCTTTTGTTCTACTTTGACTTTTATTTTAATACTTAGTCGAGAATTATGTCATATGTCTTAACTTTCACCATTCTTTTACATATGGAAAGATTCGTTTACGTATCTAAATGTTCCATTAAGTATGGAGAGCAAAATAACAAACAAGCATGTGCTGACATTAATACAAAGTTTCGAAATATTGTATCATTAAGAATTTCAATCAATGTTGCTTTTTATATATAATTGGTAACAAGTCTTATTATATTTAAAAGAAGAAAAACACATTTGCAAGATTTTTCCCGATTGCAAAGGTTGGCTTCGAGGTTCGAACTTGGTTTACTTTTTTCCGAGGATACCCGAAGTCGGACTTAGAAAATTTTTGCCTCGAAACAGCAATAAAGAATGCGCTCAACCTTTTTGAGACAAGATGTACATACAAAAGCATTACATATGGTAACTACGTCTTCAAAATTATGTCAATGAGGAGTGCATCATGCTTATTCAAACAGGTATTTGCACGTCGCCTCACAACACTCACAGCTCGTTGAACCATGTCCAGCCGGGTTTGGTGGATTGCATGTTGAATGGATTCTCGCAAATCATGTAATGTTGCAGGTTTTGTTGCATACACTTGTTGCTTCAAGTAACCCCATAGGATGAAGTCACATGTCGATAGGTCGGGCGAGCGTGCAGGCCAAGGAACATTGCCGCGACGAGAGACAGCCCGTCCTGTAAACATCCTCCTAAAAATGTTGATCATTGTAATTGGTGTATGTGACGTCGCCCCGTCTTGTTGGAACCACATCTGTCTAAGGCGACGCCTTTGCTGTTCTGGGAGTAAAAAGTTTTCGAGCATATCCACATATCGAGCACACATGACAGTTACAGTGTTACCATCCTCGTCGTTGAAAAGTATGGTCCAATAATCCCATCAAAATAAACACCACATCATACTGTTATTTTAGGGCTATGAAGGGGCACTTCATGCAACATCCTTAGATTTCTGGGTGCCTAGTAACGGAAATTCTGCTTATTTACACACCCATGAATGTGAAAAGGACCCTCGTCGAACATGATTAACCTCTGCATAAAGTTTGGGTTCTCATTAATCATTTGCAACGGCGTATTGCAGAATTGTACGCAAGCATTAAAATCCTCAGGAAGCAACTTGTAAATCATCTGAATTTTGAATGGGTGGAAGTGTATGACCTGGTGTAATATTCGCCGCAAACTCCTATCTGACATGCCAAGTGACACATCATGCCGACGAGCTAAACGCCTTGGACTTCTAATTAATGCTCCTCGAACCCTCTCTATGTTGGCTGGTGTTCTCACTGAACGTCGACGACCTGGAGATTTGTTTGATATTGCAGAAGACGAAGCTCGGAACTTTTTCACCCAATTAAGAATAGTTTGCCGTGTCGGTACTTTCCATTTCTGCCAATGTTAAAATGACGCCGATACTTACGCTGCGTAATTGTTGCTGAGTCTTTGTTCTTGAAGAAACACTCCACTGCGAAAGCGCGATATTCGTTAGACCAACGCACCATGGCTACTGACGGAAGGCTTACGTAGTTCTTCCAATACTGCGCATGCGCACCGAACAGTCTAACAAACCTACATGCATATACAATGCTTTGAGCCACTTTGCAAAACAAAATAACAATGAGCACGTTATTTATCGGGTTACGTTTTCTATGTTCATTTTACATCGTCTAACTATTTCTGCAGAACCCTTTATTTTAAATATATTTTATTTTATTCTTTTTGTTTAATAAGTATAATTATATTTTTCTTTCTTTTTCTATGAAAATTAACAACTCTCATTTTTTCTTTTTATTATGGGAATAAGGAAAAATATTCTGAACAATTTTAAAGCACTTAACCCCAAGGCTTAGATAAATATGCTATTTTATTTCGTTATCTGTGTGATATATGGGATATTTTTTTCTTTCATATATAGGGGAATTAACGTTCCCTTTAGTCTCGTAAGGAAATTAGAAAAATGGATATTCATAACAGCATCGGTTTCAAACACTTAATGTCAAGGAGCAGATAGACTATTTTATTTTGTTCTCCCCCTGAAATAAGCATACCTTTTTCTTTCTTTCTTTCTTTCTTTATGGTGGCTATTAAGACTTACCTAGACGATAGCCAGTAGTTTGCCTGAAGGCATAACGTCGCATAGCAAACAACTCGGTTCGACACGTGCCAATATATCTACCATCTGAATAGAGTTGGAAGTCATTTTTTTTATTTTCATGATTTCATGGAAAGTTATATATATATATATATATATATATATATATATATATATATATATATATATATATATATATATATATATATATATATATATCTTCGCTTCTGTACTACTTCCACCACTGCTACTACCACTACTACTTATCTCCCCAAAAGTAAGCAAATCGCCTTTTTGAGTACTTTTTTCATCATATTTTATTGAAAAAAAAGTGTTATGAACGATTTTAAAAAATTAAAAAAAAAACCTTCGGCCCGGATTGAACTCACGCCAAAAGCAGTTCTTGTTACCAACCTACAACGCTAGCGCGCATGACTACGGGGACCAATAGTAACAAGCGTATGGTTTCTGTTACAGTGAAACCTCTCCAAAGCGGACAGCCGTGGGGAATCAAAAATTGTTCGCTATAGAGAGGTGTCCGCCTTCAAGAGGTTTCAGTATCTTGTTATGTAAATTAGTGAGCAAGGTAATATACAATTAGAAAAAAAAATATTTTTGCATGAATCACGTAATAACGAATAATACATGCATTATCCTCTCTCATCCAATACTCTATATTCGAGGCACAACATGGAAATAACATGTTATAGTTCTCTGCACTTTACACTTATCAGTACAAGTGTCCTTTTTGAGGCAATATACATGGGTGAGGACAAAAAGTACTAAACTTGTCTTGTGGTTGGTTAGACTCCAACGAAACAATAGCATAACGTGTCATCCCTAACGGCGGGCAACTGTCAATCACTTTTGCGTCTAAAACAGATTGGGTGGGTGTGGGATGCAAGCA
The DNA here is from genome assembly GCF_964235325.1 of Thermobia domestica. Classification (NCBI taxonomy): domain Eukaryota; kingdom Metazoa; phylum Arthropoda; class Insecta; order Zygentoma; family Lepismatidae; genus Thermobia; species Thermobia domestica. The sequence continues at coordinate 186,570,823 of NC_137459.1, forward strand.
AAGGACATAAGAGTGTTGTTAAACAGAGACGCTTCATCTAGGTTGCTGAGCAGACAGTTGAGCAGGCAAAATGTTGCCACAATGCTTCCTTGGTAAATTACTAAAAATGTATTTTTACTACAATTTTCAACTTATTTCTAGAGAAAGTGTCCGTAATTCGCAGGAAAATAACACCTATAAAAGACAGAAAAGACTGTCCGTGGCCGTACTAGAGAGTGTCCGCTTTAGAGAGGTTTGCCAATATGTTTTTTTTTCCTATTCCAGTGTTTGGGGATTATAAAATATGTCAGTTAAGGGAGGTGTCCGCTTTATAGAGGTGTCTGCTAGTAGAGGTTTCACTGTATATACATAGGTATAGGCTACGTAGCAAGATACGGATAACTCCAACCAGAATCGTGTATTTAGTTACTACTTCCGGGAGTACTCTCCCGAGCAATATCTCAACAACCTAGTCCAAGCTAGAGGTTAACTATGTCAATAAAATTCATTTCAAACGGTCCAGCCATTTTTCGTTATGAAAGACAACGCATTTTTCATTTATATCCTATGAAGATATACATTAATAGTATTGTTACTGCCTTTTTTATTTAAGTTATTTATTGATATAAAAATGATGTATTAACTTTAATATTTAACAGTATCATACAAATTCATCGTGCGTATGACGACGTGTCGTCGTCACCAGGTCTGTTCCGGTCATGTCGGGACACGAGTGTGATTGCTTCCAGGTCACGAAATTCGTAACCAATTATCACTGCTTCCAAATACCAGTATAATAATAGGGTATGTTTTAACCAAAACGGGTAGGAACTGCCTGTGGTTAGATTTTTTCTTCCTAAAAACGGAGCTCGATTCTCAGTAGAAGCCTATGGTTTCGAATCCCACGTTAAGCTGTAAGTCCATGTCTCATATAGCCTCGCTGCTGAATGGGACGCTAAAGTAAAAGCAACTACTATAACTAATAACAGACATTCTACAAAGAGCTCTGCAGACCATTTTTTTCATAATAAATATTTTTTTCATATCAAACAGAGCAAACATAAATGTTTAATTACAAGCATTCTATTAAAATCTTCCGAAGTATTCAGAAACCTAAGAAAACGAAAAAACAAAAACAAAAAAAAAAAAAGATTTGATGTATGAACTTCTACCAAACATAAGTTCTAGCAAGCTAAGTAGGCTATTTTTAGCATTATTCAATTTGATCAGTTGCTACATTTGCTAATAAAAAATTGACGTTAAATGTTCTCCCTGAAATATACGCAAAGGAGAAAATACTTTTTGATAAAAGATACGGCTTTAGATTGGTTGATTTATATAAAAAGAGTGAGTTTCTAACGACACTATTACAACCATGGGATTCAAACTTGTGTTTCGATATTCAAGGTTTAAAGTTTTTAACATATTTCAGACTCTGTCGAGAATCAAAGTCAAGGTGTATATTTTCAGGAAGGTATATATATATATATATATATATATATATATATATATATATATATATATAGAGAGAGAGAGAGAGAGAGAGAGAGAGAGAGAGTTTCATTATATAATGAAATGTAATCCCATAGTGACAGTTTGAACAATAATCTCTGGTTTGTTAAGGACTAAAAGATGAGAATTTTTATAAAAAGAAGAAAACAAAATTAGTGATATTTAGTTCCAGAAATAGGGATGATGGAAGTCAATGTGCTGATCCCACACACAACAGCTGAAATCCATTTCCTTGACCATATTTAATTTATTTTGAGCTGTAATCTTATTCATAATTTTTATTAACAGTCAGATCTAGAAGTTCTACCCTTGTAAAATTCTACTTCATTTTTTCGCTTGACAAGAAAAAATAAATAAATACTTGCAGAATATCGAATGACACCTTGAACTGTAACCATATGTTTCTTTCTACTGGAGTCCTACCTGATCAATAATAAAATAAAAATAAAAAATAGCGACTCGAAAATTCGAATACGGGTCGCGAGAATGAGAATTCCGCACGGATTCAATGAGCTACGGAATAAGGTACACGGAACATCTATGCTCTAAATATATGGCAATAATCGGAAGCTTCACGCTGTGAAAGAACTTTTTTCCTTTTATTAAGTTTTACGATATTTCTATAGTGTCTTGGGTGAACTGCAAAGAGATCGATCATGCAGTTATTGATTTGGTTAGGGATTGAGCTTTAAAAACTTTTAAAACATTTAATTAAATCGCGATATGGTAGCAAGGAATGTGTAGCGATTTCATTTTAATAACAATGGGAAAATGATAGTATCCCACATAAAACATGCATTTTCTTATGTGACAGAGAATACATCACTTGGTAGCAGGGGCGTAGCCAGGATTTGATTTTAGGAGGACCGCTGACTAAATGTTCATTTGGGATGTATCCGGGGGTTCACCCCGGGAAAAACTTTAAATTAAACCGCAATCTTAGGTCTTATATTAACAACTTCTACAAATGTCGGGCGTTCCAAACCTCCTGACTACGCCACTGCTTGGTAGCATCCATTGTTCTTGATCATAATCAGTCTGTTCACTTCCACCATCAGCAATAATTGTATTCTTCCAAGCCAAGAAGAATGCCTTCGTTCTACGCATTTGGCGCTCTTAAAAGTAAAATTATGGTATAATTAAACGTGTGATTTTGCCATTTGAACGTAAATTTATGTCCCTTACTGACCAAAACAAATCTTATGGGCGTAATCTGCTTCCTAAGCCCTGCGCGTGTGCTTCTCCCTGTTCCCGATAGAAAATTTAGTTTAGGTATTTTCTGCAAAACTATTCGCGAGATATAGAATTTCATACTCAGTACTTCTGTTTACTTGGTACGGGAATTCATAGAATTGGAAATAATTCGTTTGTATAAGTATAATTATGCAGAACATCGATATAAATAAATGTTTTGTGTTGCGCAAAATGTATGCAAATTGTTAGGAAATTTTCTAGAGAGGTGGAAAATATTCTTCTTAGGCTGGGACAACAGTAATTAAGTTAGTGTCAAGGAAAGAAAAACTAGAGACGGGGAATTTCTCTAGCTTCCCCATACAAATAAATCACTGGTCGTAACGAACATTTTTCCTGACGTATGACTGTCTGTCATCCTGTGTGTCTCCGTGGATGAGTGAGCTAAGGCGTGGGTTGCTAATCATGGGGTTTAGGGATCGAGTCCGGGAAGTTGGTATTTTTTTCCGTTGTTCGTTCTCCCTATCTTAAGATGTTTCTCTCCCTCCCTAATCATCTGACGCTCTCAACTGAGTTCTCGACTTGAATTCAACACTTGGTGGTGGGATGCTCTCAGGTTCGGGTGAGCTTTTACATGTCTACTTACAAAATCAAAATTTTCGACAAAATATGGATGCTATCCGATCATTTTGTCTACAATTCTCAATTTTCACATGTGAGTGTATTTCTTCTTCATCATATTTACATCTCCCGTTCTCCGGACCAAACCTCAATTTTGTAATAAATATATCAGTGTGGCAAACTGAAAATAAGAGAATAAAACAAGTTGTTAAAAATGACAACTTTATTATTGTGACGGAGTTGGATGACATCAAAAGTTACAAAATGATCTTACTTAAGCAGTTCAAACAAGATGAATGGCAAGAAACAGATATTAGAGGAAACCATTTTTCTCTTTCCATCCCGGGAGAATTTTATAAAAAAGAAAAAAAAATACATAATGTAAAGGTTTAATATTAAAGCCAATCCCAAAATTTTCAAAGCTGACACCCGAAAGGCAAGAACAACTGAACCAAAGTGAATGAAACTGTGCAGAGATATTGCAAACGTAAAATGAGGGAATCCGGGTTTCGAATTTTAACGGAGAAAACGGTTGGGTGGGGCACGGACACCTCCAAACATTTGATCACGAAATATCAAACATGCGAGTAACAGTATGTCAGATGTGTGTAAAGGACAGGTAGAATTGCAACGAAACTTTATGTATGGACAATACGCAAAAAAAAAAAAGAATACGTTTTTTTTATTTTCTCCGGAAAAACAGTTTTAGGGGCAAAAGGCCCACCCAAAAATTTTGAAAGTTGACGCCCAAAAGGCGAATACAAGTGAATCGAAATCAATGAAATTGTGCACAGATATTGTCGACGTAAAATGAGGCAATATGGGTTTCGAATATTCCTGAAAAAACCGGTTGGGTGGGGAAAGGACCCGTCCAAAACTTTGATCACTAAATATCAAAAGTGCTAGTAACAGTATATCAGATGCATGTACAGGACATAAAGATTGCAACATGACTTTGTGTATGGACAATACGCAAAAAATAAAAGAAAGCGGGTTTCTTATGTTCTACGGAGGCACGGTTTTAGGGGGCAAAAGCCCCAACCCAAAGTTTTGAAAGTTGACGCTCGAAAGGCAAGAAGTGAACCGATGTAATGAAATTGTCCACAGATATTGTAGACATAAAATGAGGATACGGGTTTCGTATTTTCCTGAAAAAAGAGTTGGGTGGGGCACGGACCCCTCCAAACCGTTGATCAAGGAATATCAAAAGTGCTAGTAACATTATGTCATATGTGTGTAAAGGACATGAAGAGTTGCAATAGAACTTTGTGTATGGACAATACGCCAAAAAAATAAAAGAAAACTGTTTTTTATGTTCTGCGGAAAAACTGTTTAAGGGGCAAAATCAACTCCCAAAATTTTCAAAATTGGTGACCGAAAGGCAAAAAGAAATGCAGGGAAGTGAATGAAATTGTGCACAGATACTGTAGACATAAAATGAGGGAATGCGGGTTTCGTATTTTAATGAAAAAACGGTTTGGTGGTGCACCGACCCATCAAAACCTTTGATTACGAAAAATCAACAGTGCTGGTAACAGTATGTTACATGTGTGTAAAGCACATGAAGAATTACAACGAAACTTTGTGTGTGGACAATGCGCAAAAAAATATCTAATACTGTTTTTTTTTATTTTCTGCGGAAAAAACGGTTAAGGGGAAAAGCTCCTACTCAAAATTTTGAAAATTGACGCCCGAAAAGCAAAATGAAGTGAACCGAAGTGAATAAAATTCAGCGCAGATATTGTAGAGATAAAATGAAGGAATACGGGTTTCGTATTTTCCTGAAAAAAAGGGTTAGGTGGGCCTCGGACCCCTCCAAAGCTTTGATCAAGGAATATCAAAAGCGCTAGTAACATTATGTCAGATCTGTGTAAAGCACATGAAGAATTGCGAAAGAATTTTGTGTATGTACAATACGCAAAATATAAACGAATACGGGATTCTTGTTCTACGGAGGAACGGTTTTAGGGGGAAAAGGCCCGCACCCGAAATTTTGAATGTTGACGTCCGAAAGGCAAAAAGTGAACCGGAGTGAATGAAAGTGTGCACAGATATTGACGACGTAAAAGGAGGATACGGGTTTGCTATGTTTCTGGAAAAACGGTTCGGTGGGGCACGGACCCCTCCAAACATTTGATCTCGAAAAATCTAATGTGCTAGTAACAGTCTGTCAGATGTGTGTAAAGGATATGAAGAATTGCAACGACACTTGGTGTATGGACAATACGCAAAGAATAAACGAATACGGATATTTTATAATCTGCGTAAAAGTGGTTTTAACTAACTAACTAACTCTATGGCCTATGGAACCCGGAGGTTCAGTGCCGCGTTCACAAAAGCTCTCCACTGACTTCTATTCTTAGCTAATTGGATCCAGTTTCTACTTTGTATTCCTATCTCTGCGAGATCCATCTTAATATTATCCTCCCATCTGCGCCTAGGTCTTCCTAATGGTCGTTTTCCTATGGGTCTACCAGTCGAGACTTTAAAAGCGTTTCTACTTTCTTCCATTCTAGCTACATGACCTGCCCACCTAAGCCTCCTAGACTTGACGACCCTAACAATGTTGGGTAAACCGTATAAACTATGTAGTTCCTCGTTATGAAGCTTCCGCCATTCCCCATTCTCGTTCCTCTTGGGTCCGAATATTCTTCTCAGGATCCTGTTCTCAAATACTTTCAGTCTATGTTCTTCCCTCAGAGTAAGCGACCATGTTTCGCAACCATACAGAACAACAGGCATGATTATCGTTTTATATATTTTAAGCTTCAAATTCCTCGACAGAATTCGCGACGACAAGAGATTTTGAACCGAATAGTAACACGAATTCCCTGCTTTTAGTCGACATTTAATTTCTTCGTGAATGTGATTTTCGTCTGTTAATATTGATCCTAAATATTTGAAAGTATTCACTTTATCAAAAGTATTATTTAATATTTTAACGCCTCCACAATTTGCCGTATTACGGTCCCGACGCACTTCCATGTATTTAGTTTTCTCTGCATTTACTTCTAAACCCATGTCCCTGCAAGCGTTTAATAAGATCTCTGTAAAAGTGGTTTTAGGTTGCAAAAATTCCCACCCAAAATTTTTAACGTTGACGTCCGACAAGCAAGGAAGAAGTGAATCAAGTGGATGAAATTGTCCGCAGATATTGAAGACGTAAAATGTGGATACGGATTTCGCATTTTCCGAGAAAAAGGGGTTGGGTGGTGCACGGACACCTTCAAGCCTGTGATCACGAAATATTAAAGTGCTAGTAACAGGACGTCAGATTTGTGTGAAGGACATGAAGAATTGCAACAAAACTTTGTGTATGGACAATACGCAAAAAGTAAACGGATACGTTTTTTTTTTAATTTTCTGCAGAAAAACGGTTTTACGTGGCAAAAGCTCCCATCCAAAATTCTGAAAGTTGACGCTCGAAAGGCAAGTTAAAGTGAACCGAAGTGAATGCAATTCTGCACAGATAGTGTATAACATGAAATGAGGGAATACGGGTTTCGTATTTTCCTCGAAAAAATGTTGGGTGGGCACGGATCCCTCCAAACCTTTGATCAAGGAACATCAAAAGTGATAGTAACATTATGTCAGATGTGTGTAAAGGACATGAAGAATTGCAACGTAACTTTGCGTATGGCCAATACGAGAAGAAATAAACGAATACGGGTTTTTTATGTTCTGCATAAGAACGGTTTTAGGTTTCAAAAACCCCCACCCAAAATTTTGAAATTTGACGCCCGAAAGGCAAGAAGAAATCAACCCAAGTGGGTGAAATTGTCCACAGATACTGCAGACGAAAAATGAGGATACCGGTTTGATGTTTTCCTGGAGAAAACGGTTGGGTGAGGCATCGACCCCTCCAAACCTTTGATCACGAAAAATCAAAAGTGCTAGTAACAGTATGTCAGATGTGTGTAAGGGACATGTAGAATTGCAACATAACTTTGTGTATGAACAATAGGCAAAAAATAAACGAATATGCGTTTTTTTATTTTCGGAGGAAAAACGCTTTTTAGGGAAAAAGTCCCCGTCTAAAATTTTGGAATTTGATCCTGAAAGGCAAAATGAAATGGACCGAAGTGGAGGAAATGTGCAGAAATATTGTAGAGGTAAGATGAGGGAATACGTGTTTCGTATTTTTCTCAAAGAAAAAAAAAACTCTTAAGTGGACCGAGGCCTTGAGTGGCGTGAGAAGTAAACCGAAGCGAATTAAGTTGTATGTAGATATTATATATGTAAAATATTGCCTTTCGTGTTTCACAAGTGTCGTGTATTCATCCGATTTCTTCAATTTTGGCAGATCGACTACACACACAAACATTATAGCGTATTTTATAGTATTTCAGGAGGTACGTTTAACCCTTAGAATGTTTATGCGCATAAACAAAAAGACGTGTCGACATATTTCCAGTTTGCTCTTGTCTGCGAAATTTGAAGCAAAACTGATAGGTTTACTTCAGAAAGACGAAAGGGCTTATTTTACATAAGGTCTATACAGGGCAGTCGTGCATCAATGACGGAAAATTCGGGAGATGGACCTACAGGTAAAAACAAGCAAAAAATGTCATATGAACATTGGGTGAATGGGGCTTCGTTTGGACGCTAGAGGCGTATGAAGTGTCACCTTCCGAGGCGGCAATTTGCAATATCACAAGAACGGAGAAAAATACGAATGTCGGATCAAAAGATATCAAAGGAAACCTTATCCGAAAAATCCAATTATGCATAAGTGATGGCAAAACAGTGGCGGCGCTAGAGGGGGGGGGGGGCACAAAGAAAGTGAATGCAACATGGAGAAAAGTGAACAATTTACACTGAAAAATTGTAGGAGGGAATGTTACTTGAAACATGCAGCAACAAATGCTAATGAACAAAGGCAACAATGGCTACGCTGTAGGAACACTATGGGAGGCGGAATGTAGGAATAAAGTATCTTTGTAACGGAGAGAATTAAGAATGTCGGGTCAAAAGATATCAAAGGAAACCCCATCTGAAGAATCCAATTATGCGCACGTACTGCGGAACAGTGCCGGCGCATGGGAGCTACAAAGAAACTGTTAAACACTCTCAGTGTTGATACGTGCAAATCGTACAAAACTCGTACGGAAGATGAGGCCCGGTGTACTGTAAAAACAAGAGGTATTTTACTTACCGTGCTCAACATAATGCTGTCTTAAAGAAGGTGTTCAATATGTCCTCCTTGTTCTTCGAGACAGACAGTTACATGATGGCGTAAGGATTCTCTGACTTTTGGTAATAACGCTGGAGTTTGCCGTAGTGTGGCAAATGCAGTTCATACGCGCTAGCGAAGATCTTCAATGCCAAGCACGAGCCATTGGCACTCTTCATCTCACACAAGACTCTTCATGTAACCCCACAGGAAAAAAAGTTTAAGGTATTCAGGTCGGGTGAACGTGGGGGCCATACTCCTTTGCTTCCACGATCTATCTACCTGCGTGGAATTTTTTCGTTCAGATATGCACGAATAGTGGGACATGAATGGGAAGGACGCCATCATGCATAAACTACATACGCTCCCATCTCCTCAGTGGCACGTCTTTAACTAGAATAGTTAGGCCCTAGGATAAAAACTGGAGATACGATATTGCATGCTTTCAATCGCTGTGGTAAGAAGTGTGTTTCCATAACGTCGTCATCAATAATACCAACCAACAAATGGAATTGGAAACGCTGATGATGCTTCGTTTCTACAATTGCATGCGGGTTGTTGGATGTCCATCGATGGTCATTGCGGACATTTGTGATGCCATCCCGTATGAATGCCTCATCCGAGAACAACATCTGTGCTAGAACTTTTCTCAGCGTTTCATTTACTTTCTTTGTGCTCCTTAGGCCGCCACTGCTTAGCCATCACTTATGCCTAATTGGATTCTTCGGATGGGTATTCTTTTGAAATCTTCTTACCCGACATTCCTATTACTCTCCGTTATACAGATACTGCATTCTTACATTCCGCCTCCTATAGTGTCCCTACAGTGTACCATTGTTGTCTTTGTTCATTAACATTTGATGCGGCATGTTCCACGTAATATCCCCTCCTACAGTTTGTCAGTGTAAATTGTTCAGTTTTCTCCGCGTTGCATTCACTTCGTTTGTGCCCCTGGCGCCGCCACTGTCTCATCATAACTGAATTCTTTGAATGAGGTTTCCTTTGTCAACTTTTGACCCAACATTCCTATTTCTTTCCGTTATAATGATACTGTATTTCTACATTCCGCCTCCCATAGTGTCCCTACAGCGTAGCCATGGTTGCATTTGTTCATTAACATTTGTTGCTGCATGTTGCAAGTAACATCCACTCCTACAATTTTTCAGTGTAAATTGTTCATTTTTCTCCATGTGACATTCACTTTCTTTGTGCCCCCCTCTAGCGTCGCCACTGTTTAGCCATCACTTATGCATAATTGGATTCTTCGGATAGAGTTTCCTTTGATATCTTTTGACCCACATTCGTATTTCTTTCCGTTCTTATGATATTGCAAATAGCCGCCTCGGAAAGTTAAATTTCAGACGCCTGTAGCGTCCTAACGAAGCCGCATTTACCCAATGTTCATATGACATTTTTAGCTTGTTTTTACCTGCAGATTCATCTCCCGAATTTTCCGTCATTAATGCATGACCACCCTGTATAATATCTCCACAAAATCATTTCCTTCGGTATTACGGTATTATTAATTCTTTTTTCGGATGGAGCCTAGGCCCCAACACTGTTTTTCCGCAAAAATTAAAATACGATTCATTTATTGTTTTGCAAATAGTCCCAATACGAAGTTTCGTTGCAATTTTCCATATTTTTAATGGACTTCTGACGTATTCGTATTTTTATCCTCGTCACCAAAAGTACCGTTACATCGCCGTGACGGGTATGTGACCGCTCGGTACTCCAAGGAAAGGATAGTTGTATAAGAATTTGTGATTAATTTTGAAGAGTTTTTATTTTGACTAGGGAATTAACATAGGTATAGGAAGTAAAGATACAGAATTGAAGCATCAGTGCACTGTGATCTCTGTAAAGATTCGTATTCTCAGCTTTTCTATTTATTGTTTTATATTTTAAGTTAAACACCTCAACATGTATCACTGATATGGTAGATCGTATTGTTTTTTTTTTTTTTTTTTTTTTGTAAATCGTTTCTGTGACGTGTTGTCAAAACACTTATCTCCAGACATGATATAGAGAGAAGAGAAAGAGATACATCTGCAATACATGTATATATGATTTATGAAATAAGTGTAAGAATTACGTAGTTAAAGGACACGTAAGAGAGCGGAAAGGAGATATAGAAGTCTGAACTTTCAGAAATGTCCTAGATAGGTGAAAATATAGTTAAAAATTGCAAAACATATCACGTAATTTATCTTTCTTTTCTTATATTCTAGTACCTTTTTTCACATCCAAACATCTCTATCCAGAATTACGAGATAAAAGTGAATAGAGAAACATTTCCATCTGAAGGATTAAATCAGAAAAAAATCTTTTGACTCGGACTAGTTTTGAACTCACAACCCTTGAATCTATGAATCAGCGCTCTAGCGATTGAGCTAACAACTGTTGTAAAAGACTCATTTCTACAACTACCCGTTGATGAATGGTATGTATTAACCAAGTTGGCCGAAATGAAATCTTTGAGTTTTACAGTAGTAGTCCCCGACGTATATGCAACTGACTCAGCAAAAATTTTTGTGACGTCATAGGTCAAAGGTCAATGACCTTGGCCCGGGGTCAATGACCTAGGAGTACCTAGGATCACACCCTCTAAATTTTGGCAGGGGTACCTTGGCCCACCCCCTAAATTTTGGCAGGGGTACATAGGACCACCCCCCTTAAATTTTGGAAATTGCCAAAATCTAAAAATTGGGTGCGGTAGCCTAGGACCATAGTATGTACCTCTATCAGTATTGGGGGTCTATGTCGTTCCGTTTTATGGGTAAAAAATTGCCAAAAATTGAATTTTCGGAGGTTTTTGACCTAATTTATCCCCTTTGATGAGGTGTTTTTACCCTATATGGTTATATGGGCGTATACAGGGGTCCATTACCTTTCATAAGACATGGGTATATTAATGCACCCATTGAGAAATTTGGGAGGGGTACCTTGGCCCACCCCTTCAATTTTGGAAATTGCCCAATTTAAACATTGGGTATTATAGTACAGGACCCTAATATGTATTATGATAAATTTGGACGGTCCACCTCGTTTCCTTTTAGGGGTACCAAATTGCCAAAATATAAACGTAAGCAATACGTTATACCACGTGTTTGGTTTTCGGCCTAATTTATCCCCTTGGATGAGGTGTTATTACCTTATATGGTTATATGGTCATGTATAGGGGTCCATTACCTTTCATAAGACATGGGTATATTAATGCACCCCTTTAAAAATTTGGGAGGGGTACCTTGGCCCACCCCTTAAATTTTGGAAATTGACCAATTTAAACATTGGGTATTATAGCACAGGACCCTAATATGTATCGTGATAAATTTGGGCGGTCCACCTCATTCCCTTCTAGGGGTACAAAATTGCCAAAATATAAACGTAAGCAATACGTTGTACCACGTGTTTGGTTTTTGGTCGATTTTATCTCCTTGGATGAGGTCCTATTACCTTATATGATTATATGGTCATGTATAGGGGTCCATTCCTTTCATAAGACATAGGTACATTAATGCACCCCTTGAAAATTTTGGCAGGGGTACATAGGACCACACCCCCCACCCCCCTTAAATTTTGGAAATTGCCAAATCTAAAAATTTGGTATGGTAGCCTAGGACCTTAGTATGTACCTCTATCAGTATTGGGTGTCTATGTCGTTCCCTTTCATAGGTAAAAAATTGCCAAAAATTCAAATTTCAGGGTTTTTTGACCTAATTTATCCCCTTGGATGAGGTGTTATTACCTTATATAGTTATATGGGCGTATACAGGGGTCCATTACCTTTCATAAGATATGGGCATATTTGTGCACTCCTTTAAAAATTTGGGAGGGGTACCTTGGCCCACCCCTTAAATTTTGGAAATTGACCAATTTAAACATTTGGTATTATAGTACCGGATCCTAACATGCATTATGATAAATTTGGATGGTCCACCTCGTTTCCTTCTAGGGGTACAAAATTGTCAAAATATAAACGTAAGCAATACGTTGTACCACGTGTTTGGTCTTTTGGCCCAATTTATCCTCTTGGATGAGGTTCTATTACCTTATATGGTTATATGGTTATGTATAGGGGTCTATTCCCTATCATAAGACATAGGTACATTTGTGCACTCCTTTAAAAATTTGGAGGGGTACTTTGAACCACCCCTTAAATTTTAGAAATTGCTCATTTTATATATTTGGTATTATAGTACTGGACCCTAACATGTATTATGATAAATTTGGGTGGTCCACCTCGTTCCCTTTTAGGGGTACAAATTGCCAAAATATAAACGTAAGCAATACGTTGTACCACGTGTTTGGTCTTTTGGCCCAATTTATCCCCTTGGATGAGGTTCTATTACCTTATATGGTTATATGGTTATGTATAGGGGTCTATTCCCTATCATAAGACATAGGTACATTTGTGCACTCCTTTAAAAATTTGGGAGGGGTACTTTGGCCCACCCCTTTAATTTTGGAAATTGCCCCTTTTTACATGTTTGGTATTATAGTATAGAACCCTAATATATATTACTATAAATTTGGGTGGTTTACCACGTTTCCTTTGATGGGTACGAAATTGCCAAATTTTAGTACAACCACGTGTTTGGTTTTGGCTCAATTTATCCCCTTGGATGAGGTCCTATTACCTTATATGGTTATATGATCATGTATAGGGGTCCATTCCATATCCCCTTAAATTTTGGAAATTTTCCAATTTAAGCATTCGGTATCATAGTACATGACCTCAACATGTATCATGATAAATTTGGGTGGTCCATCTTGTTCCCTTTCATGGGTAAAAATTACTAAAATATAAACATAAGCAATATGTTGTACCATGCGTTTGGTTTTTGGCCCAAATTCTTCCCTTTGATGGGGTTCTATTACCTTATATGGTTATATGGTCATGTATATGGGTTTATTTCCTATCATAAGACATGGGTATATTGATGCACCCCTTGAAAAATTTGGGAGGGGTATCTTGGCTCATCCACTCGGTTTTAGAAATTGTTTTAATATAAACATTTGGTATCTTCGTACAGGTCCTCAATATGTACCACTATAAATTTGGATGGTCCACATCGTCCCCTTTCATGGGTAAAGAACTACCAAAATCGAATTTCGGAGGTTATTGACACCTATTTAGCACGTTATATGGTTTATTACCTTTATATGTTTATGTTCCCTTTTAAATTTGGGAATTATCAAATAACAAAATTCGGTAAACGTTTTCTAGGACCCATTGGTGTTCCTCTTATGGCCAAATATTCAAAATTTAAATGTTATTGACCGGCTTTATTATTGAATAAGTACAGGATTTATTACTTTTTCATAAGACACAGGTGTATTTGTGTACCAATCTTTAATTTTGGGAGGGGTACATTTCTTATTGTCATATCAATAATTGGTAATTGTTCTTTGGGTAAATCATTATGATCACGTGATCAGTTATTGACCTATGATGGGATTAGGAGTCCAGGACATTGGTACATTGAAACTTTGTAGGATAATTTGAGAATGCGTCATTGGTATTGATTATTACAGCCAAATATAAACGTAAGCAATACGATGTACCACGTGATTGACCTTGATGAGGTAGTGTACAGGGATACATAGCTAACCTTATTGAATCTTATGACTCATAGTCTTAAGGGAATACATGCTACAACACTGGCAAAGTTATTGCTGATGCAATTTGATTGGTTGATCACTATCTTTCGTGCAATCTGATTGGCTGATCACTATCTTTCGTGCAATCTGATTGGTTGCTGATTTTCAAATCTTTGCTGCATTCAGTTTTTAAGTTTTGTTTAACATTTAAAAATCTTGGTTTCGTTCAACATTTTGGACTCACTGATAAATATGATCAAAACCGTTTATTTGTTAATCGAATAGTTAAAAACCGGATAAAGTTTGACGGTTAACCGTGAAACGTAAAATTTTTTAGTTTGAAATTTTTTGTTTTAATTTTTTTTTTCAGAATTTTGTTTGAAATTTGTTTCAAAATTTTTTGTTTGAAAATTTTTTTGTTTGAAATTTTTTGTTGCAAAATTTTGTTTGAAATTTTTTTGTTTAAAATTTTTTGTTCGAAATTTTTGTTTTGAAATTTTTCGTTTCAGAATTTTGTTTGAAAATTTTTTTGTAAATTTTTTGTTTAAAATTTTTTTGTTTGAAATTTTTTTCGTTTCAAAATTTTGTTTAAAATTTTTGTTTGAAATTTTTCGTTTCCAAATTTTTTTGTTTGAAATTTTTTTTCGTTTCAAAATTTTGTTTGAATTTTTTTCGTTTGAAATTTTTTTGTTTGAATGTTTTTCGTTTCAAAATTTTGTTTCAAAGATTTTTGTTCTAAATTTTTGTTTCAAAGTTTGGTTTGACATTTTTAAAAGTTTGTGCACTCATTAGTAAAGAACCGGAACTGTTTAGAACTAAAACCTCTGGCAACATTGTGGTGCAATAGTACACGTCAGAACACGATAATGCAACGTCATCAGTTTCGCATCATCGTTCGAGTTAGTATTCATGATAACGTCATCATGGCTACTTGTCTGCAGTTTCTAAACACACGTGATGTGATGAAATCATATACCAAGATTACTGATTTACAACAGAATGTACCTCATAGAATCTTAGCTAGCCAAATGATACCTACAAAGTTTGGATTAAGAATCGTAGTGAAGCTTGAAAATGATAAGAATATAATTTTACCAGCAAGATATTTTCCCATGGAGGCATCAAAACAAGAAGAACTGCTGCGTTTCTTAAATACAGGATCTGTATCTTTATGTTACAAAGGATTCTTGGGTCGAAGTCATCAATTTGAATTTAGTACAAAGCCGGATTCGTCAGCAATTGTGATTCAAACGTCAGCACATCAAACATAGTTGTATGAATGTGGTTGGTCAGCATGACGTCAGCAACTGTGATGAAACCATGAATTCAAACGTCAGCACATTCCTTACCAATGACGTCAGTAATAACTATAAATCAACCAATACACTGTCATCCCACGAAATCATTTGAGCAAGTGCTTTTCAGGAGGAAAGATGTGTACTTCTAACGATAAAGAGTTCATCTTCGCAAGCTATTATCCAATAAATATATTTCAAACAAAACATGTGATGATTGGTATCAGTGCTAGAACATTTGAACCTGTGATTCGATTGGGCAAAGCAGAACAATTTGGTGTACAACTGACCTGTGAAGAATGGCACGAATCGACCAAATGAATGATGAGCTAAATGTGACCATAGTCAAATCATTAGGCTCAAATCATGAAGTGGTTATGCGTACAGTCCTCGAAGAGAAGATGGTGCTGTTACGTAAAAAGAGTACATTTCATGTCCCTCGCAATATAGTGTATCTAACACAAACGGAATGGAACAAATTCATCAGCGTATTTCAGTGTGTGAAACATGCAGTGGAAGTGTGCAACAAAACCAGTATATTCCTGAAAAAGTACTATTTTGAAAAATGTGTTATGCATATTGTACAACATGTATCTATATATTGTGATGGTTGTCAACATCGTTCGTGGGTGCATACCTGTATTGATAAACAGTTTATTTGTGATCAAATGGACATTGAGTTTCCACCAACTGATATTGCAATAGACCTTAAAAGACTTCAACTGGAATTAAAATTATACGCTAAAGACAAACTAGTGCAAGAAGTTCAAAATACATTGTATCGACAATATCCAGAACCACTATCTGGTATGGATGTATGTGGAGTGTAATAAAATGATCCATTTCAATGAATTGTGTTTTTTTCATTTCAAGTACAACCCTATGTTCTGACGTGTACTATTGCACCACAATGTTGCCAGAGGTTTTAGTTCTAAACAGTTCCGGTTCTTTACTAATGAGTGCACAAACTTTTAAAAATGTCAAACCAAACTTTGAAACAAAAATTTAGAACAAAAATCTTTGAAACAAAATTTTGAAACGAAAAACATTCAAACAAAAAAATTTCAAACGAAAAAAATTCAAACAAAATTTTGAAACGAAAAAAAATTTCAAACAAAATTTTGAAACGAAAAAAAATTTCAAACAAAAAAATTTGGAAACGAAAAATTTCAAACAAAAATTTTAAACAAAATTTTGAAACGAAAAAAATTTCAAACAAAAAAATTTTAAACAAAAAATTTACAAAAAAAATTTTCAAACAAAATTCTGAAACGAAAAATTTCAAAACAAAAATTTCGAACAAAAAATTTTAAACAAAAAAATTTCAAACAAAATTTTGCAACAAAAAATTTCAAACAAAAAAATTTTCAAACAAAAAATTTTGAAACAAATTTCAAACAAAATTCTGAAACAAAAAAATTAAAACAAAAAATTTCAAACTAAAAAATTTTACGTTTCACGGTTAACCGTCAAACTTTATCCGGTTTTTAACTATTCGATTAACAAATAAACGGTTTTGATCATATTTATCAGTGAGTCCAAAATGTTGAACGAAACCAAGATTTTTAAATGTTAAACAAAACTTAAAAACTGAATGCAGCAAAGATTTGAAAATCAGCAACCAATCAGATTGCACGAAAGATAGTGATCAGCCAATCAGATTGCACGAAAGATAGTGATCAACCAATCAAATTGCATCAGCAATAACTTTGCCAGTGTTGTAGCATGTATTTCCTTAAGACTATGAGTCATAAGATTCAATAAGGTTAGCTATGTATCCCTGTACACTACCTCATCAAGGTCAATCACGTGGTACATCGTATTGCTTACGTTTATATTTGGCTGTAATAATCAATACCAATGACGCATTCTCAAATTATCCTACAAAGTTTCAATGTACCAATGTCCTGGACTCCTAATCCCATCATAGGTCAATAACTGATCACGTGATCATAATGATTTACCCAAAGAACAATTACCAATTATTGATATGACAATAAGAAATGTACCCCTCCCAAAATTAAAGATTGGTACACAAATACACCTGTGTCTTATGAAAAAGTAATAAATCCTGTACTTATTCAATAATAAAGCCGGTCAATAACATTTAAATTTTGAATATTTGGCCATAAGAGGAACACCAATGGGTCCTAGAAAACGTTTACCGAATTTTGTTATTTGATAATTCCCAAATTTAAAAGGGAACATAAACATATAAAGGTAATAAACCATATAACGTGCTAAATAGGTGTCAATAACCTCCGAAATTCGATTTTGGTAGTTCTTTACCCATGAAAGGGGACGATGTGGACCATCCAAATTTATAGTGGTACATATTGAGGACCTGTACGAAGATACCAAATGTTTATATTAAAACAATTTCTAAAACCGAGTGGATGAGCCAAGATACCCCTCCCAAATTTTTCAAGGGGTGCATCAATATACCCATGTCTTATGATAGGAAATAAACCCATATACATGACCATATAACCATATAAGGTAATAGAACCCCATCAAAGGGAAGAAATTGGGCCAAAAACCAAACGCATGGTACAACATATTGCTTATGTTTATATTTTAGTAATTTTTACCCATGAAAGGGAACAAGATGGACCACCCAAATTTATCATGATACATGTTGAGGTCATGTACTATGATACCGAATGCTTAAATTGGAAAATTTCCAAAATTTAAGGGGATATGGAATGGACCCCTATACATGATCATATAACCATATAAGGTAATAGGACCTCATCCAAGGGGATAAATTGAGCCAAAACCAAACACGTGGTTGTACTAAAATTTGGCAATTTCGTACCCATCAAAGGAAACGTGGTAAACCACCCAAATTTATAGTAATATATATTAGGGTTCTATACTATAATACCAAACATGTAAAAAGGGGCAATTTCCAAAATTAAAGGGGTGGGCCAAAGTACCCCTCCCAAATTTTTAAAGGAGTGCACAAATGTACCTATGTCTTATGATAGGGAATAGACCCCTATACATAACCATATAACCATATAAGGTAATAGAACCTCATCCAAGGGGATAAATTGGGCCAAAAGACCAAACACGTGGTACAACGTATTGCTTACGTTTATATTTTGGCAATTTGTACCCCTAAAAGGGAACGAGGTGGACCACCCAAATTTATCATAATACATGTTAGGGTCCAGTACTATAATACCAAATATATAAAATGAGCAATTTCTAAAATTTAAGGGGTGGTCCAAAGTACCCCTCCAAATTTTTAAAGGAGTGCACAAATGTACCTATGTCTTATGATAGGGAATAGACCCCTATACATAACCATATAACCATATAAGGTAATAGAACCTCATCCAAGAGGATAAATTGGGCCAAAAGACCAAACACGTGGTACAACGTATTGCTTACGTTTATATTTTGACAATTTTGTACCCCTAGAAGGAAACGAGGTGGACCATCCAAATTTATCATAATGCATGTTAGGATCCGGTACTATAATACCAAATGTTTAAATTGGGCAATTTCCAAAATTTAAGGGGTGGGCCAAAGTACCCCTCCCAAATTTTTAAAGGAGTGCACGAATATACCCATATCTTATGAAAGGTAATGGACCCCTATACATGACCATATAACTATATAGGATAATAACACATCATCAAAGGGAATAAAATCGACCAAAAACCAAACACGTGGTATAACGTATTGCTTACGTTTATATTTTGGCAATTTTGTACCCCTAGAAGGGAATGAGGTGGACCGCCCAAATTTATCAAGATACATATTAGGGTCCTGTGCTATAATACCCAATGTTTAAATTGGTCAATTTCCAAAATTTAAGGGGTGGGCCAAGGTACCCCTCCCAAATTTTTCAAGGGGTGCATTAATATACCCATATCTTATGAAAGGTAATGGACCCCTATACATGACCATATAACTATATAGGATAATAACACCTCATCAAAGGGGATAAAATCGACCAAAAAACAAACACGTGGTATAACGTATTGCTTACGTTTATAGTTTTGGCAATTTTGTACCCCTAGAAGGGAACGAGGTGGACCGCCCAAATTTATCATAATACATATTAGGGTCCTGTGCTATAATACCCAATGTTTAAATTGGTCAATTTCCAAAATTTAAGGGGTGGGCCAAGGTACCCCTCCCAAATTTTTAAAGGAGTGCACAAATATACCCATATCTTATGAAAGGTAATGGACCCCTGTATACGCCCATATAACTATATAAGGTAATAACACCTCATCCAAGGGGATAAATTAGGTCAAAAAACCCTGAAATTTGAATTTTTGGCAATTTTTTACCTATGAAAGGGAACGACATAGACACCCAATACTGATAGAGGTACATACTAAGGTCCTAGGCTACCATACCAAATTTTTAGATTTGGCAATTTCCAAAATTTAAGGGGGTGGGGGGTGTGGTCCTATGTACCCCTGCCAAAATTTTCAAGGGGTGCATTAATGTACCTATGTCTTATGAAAGGAATGGACCCCTATACATGACCATATAATCATATAAGGTAATAGGACCTCATCCAAGGAGATAAAATCGACCAAAAACCAAACACGTGGTACAACGTATTGCTTACGTTTATATTTTGGCAATTTTGTACCCCTAGAAGGGAATGAGGTGGACCGCCCAAATTTATCACGATACATATTAGGGTCCTGTGCTATAATACCCAATGTTTAAATTGGTCAATTTCCAAAATTTAAGGGGTGGGCCAAGGTACCCCTCCCAAATTTTTAAAGGGGTGCATTAATATACCCATGTCTTATGAAAGGTAATGGACCCCTATACATGACCATATAACCATATAAGGTAATAACACCTCATCCAAGGGAATAAATTAGGCCGAAAACCAAACACGTGGTATAACGTATTGCTTACGTTTATAGTTTTGGCAATTTGGTACCCCTAAAAGGAAACGAGGTGGACCATCCAAATTTATCATAATACATATTAGGGTCCTGTACTATAATACCCAATGTTTAAATTGGGCAATTTCCAAAATTGAAGGGGTGGGCCAAGGTACCCCTCCCAAATTTCTCAATGGGTGCATTAATATACCCATGTCTTATGAAAGGTAATGGACCCCTGTATACGCCCATATAACCATATAGGGTAAAAACACCTCATCAAAGGGGATAAATTAGGTCAAAAACCTCCGAAAATTCAATTTTTGGCAATTTTTTGCCCATAAAAGGGAACGACATAGACCCCCAATACTGATAGAGGTACATACTATGGTCCTAGGCTACCGCACCCAATTTTTAGATTTTGGCAATTTCCAAAATTTAAGGGGGGTGGTCCTATGTACCCCTGCCAAAATTTAGGGGGTGGGCCAAGGTACCCCTGCCAAAATTTAGAGGGTGTGGTCCTAGGTACTCCTAGGTCATTGACCCCGGGCCAAGATCATTGACCTTTGACCTATGACGTCACAAAAATTTTTGCTGAGTCAGTTGCATATACGTCGGGGACTACTACTACTTTTACGTCCCGCGCTTATGCCGGTTAGGCTAATGGAGACGGAGATGATGATGAGTAATGAATGAAATGGTGGAATGAAGAAAGTGGGACGAAATGGGAGAAACCCGAGAAAACCCACGCACACGGTGTTTGTCCACCACAAAATTCACTTGGCGGGGGCTGGGATCGAACCCGGGACCCCAACTAGCAGAGGTGAACGCTCTACCACTGAGCCACCGTTTCCCGACCAAGTTCGCCGAGATAATTGCTTCATATAGCTATTGCTATAACAATAATAATAATAATAATAATAATAATAATAATAATAATAAGAAGAAGAAGAAGAAGAAGAAGAAGAAGAAGTGTGCAGTCGCCCCTTGTCGGTTTGAGAGCTCAGATAATGTACTTAAAAATGATGTGATTGGGGATGACAGAACCGACAAGTTGCGCCCAGGATTTCGTATACGTTGAATTTAACAAAATATGAGGTATGGGATCTAACCTGGGTTGCATTTAAATAAAATTCAACACGTACAAAAGAAACAGACTGTGGTGTAAAAGGGGATGAAAAAGGGTAAGAAGGGGGTAACTTTCAGGATAGGTTAATCTACTTGCACTTACTTGCGGCTTTGATGGTTGCCTTCTCGACAATTCCTCCAGCGGGCTTATGTTCGTTCATCTCTCTGTTTGGCTGTCCGTTCATCCAAGTAACCAAGGTTAAGGGTCGGCGAAACCCGGACTGAGAAACCAACTTTACGAGGACTGCGATTTTAGTTAAATTTAAAACTTCTTTTCAAAAAGCTATACATTGTCGTAGACGGCTATCTGGTATTAGCCGAAACGAAGGTGCTCTTTAAGACAGAGCAAGGCTATCAATCGTAAATTTCAAAATCAAGCTCGCGGTCTACATTCTAACTCGTCTCTCGTTCCATGTCGACTGTCCCTTCCAAAAGTCTTTCAATCGATTTTCTATGGCGTTCCTTCCGGGTTCATATCCTCGGTTATTCACTTTGATTTGCGTCTCGATGAAAAAAGTGCATGCTTGTAGATTAACCAAGGTAAGGTGATGATAAGAATGCGTACGGAGAAGCAATCTGTTATTTTATTAATTGAGAAATTACAAACGTAAGAAGTAAATGACAGACAGCAAAGGCAAATGAACTTAGAAAAAAAAGTCGAAAGGTGATTTGACTTAAAACTAATGGTTATTCTTTTCACTGTAATATTCTTTTAAAATAAAATGTCCCATTGTTCAAAATAAGATACTTTGCCATGTGTCCAAATACACATATCTTCACATCCCCCCCTGAAATCAAAGTCCCGAATGAAAACATTTCGGAGACAAACAAAAAAATACTTTTTAGAATTTCTGTTTTAAAAAAAAAAGTATAAGCATCTTTGTAGTTCCATTCAGTCTTCATGGTAAAAACACAGCAGCAAATATAGTCTGGAAAGAATCATATGATAAGAAATGATGAGTACAGCATAAATTTTCACACACAAACACAGTTGATAGCAGAACAGTCAATGCCATTTGACGTAAGCACAGCAAGGTTGATGTAAACAAAGCATCACTAAGTACAAAATGTAGATCTGGAAATCACAGGTACAATGTCCTTACACATCACATAACTGGAAAGTTCATTCAGTACAAGTAGATTATAGGAGTAGAGTAGACAGGTATATAATAGTGACATCACAAAATTTGGGGGATACAGTCAATGACTGCCCAAAACACATAATATACGAGAATAGGGACAATAATTGAATAAAATAATGGAATGAATAAAAATCAACGAAAAATCAGGGGGAAAAAAGAAAAAGAAATAACTAAATCATAATCCATACGTATATATCTATATATAGGAAATAAAAAGTCCAATTGCAATAAAATTGTAACTCTATAATCAAAATAATCATTAATTGGTAGAAGAAAAAATAATCTAGCTACCCATGGAAAGAACAGATAAAACAACACAAAAGGATGTTGATTTCAGGTTTTAGAAAAACAAATTGTGGAGAATTTAGTTCCACAATGTCCGACGTATTGGCAGAGTTATAGCCCTCTGCACTGGCTATTAAAACCTTAAAAGAAATCAACATGACAGACTATCACCAAACATATTCCTAAATCCCTAACTAAATATGCGATAAAAGAGAGAAAAACACTGATTTTCTTGTTGATTGCAGAATTGCCACCAAACTTCGGTTTCAAACCGGAACAATTCTTTCCTGTTTCAGCCCAAGTGGGTAATTGGTTGGCAGTCACAACTTCACGAAGATTCACAGATGGAATATCTTCTTTTTCTATCATGTTTACCGCAGGATTAAAAATAATTTCATAGTGTTCTTCTTTTTCTTTCTCTCTCTTCTGTGTTTCTTCATGTGTTTCGGCACAGCAGGCCTTCGCAGTAGCATCCTCAACAACGTCTTGTATATCAAAGTCAACGTCATCTTCTTCTCCCTCTTCCTCGTTTTCCTTCTCCTGTTTCTCGTAGTACTTCTTCAATCTTTGTACTGCAATCGAATCAACCTTGAATCTTCCTCGCGCAGTCCTGAACTTAACAAAATAGGAATTTTGGTTGTCAATATCTTGAACTATTCCTGGATCAAAATAACGTCCACTCAAAGCTCTGGTGGATCCTTTCTTCATGGTACTGTCCGAAATCCATACCTTGTCTCCGACTTTGAAATTGGGTTTCGAATGACGTTTGTCATAAAATTTCGTTGCCGTCTTATGTCTCTGGAACCATTTATCATGGGCTTTGTCTCGTATTTCTCCAAGTTGCTGTAAGCGTTCAGCATTGTCCTGAAATTGACAAGTGGTGTCCAAAATTGCTTCGTGTAGCATTCTACATCTGAATCCATGCAAAAGTTCAAAAGGGCTGTATCCAGAGGATAAGTTGACAGATAAATTGTGGGCTAACACAACAGATGGCAGCAGTTCGACCCATTTTCCTTGATCTTTATTACACAACGCAGATTTCAGTCTCTGTTCAATGTTTCGGATAGCTATCCCAGCAGTTCCGTTAGCGTAATGAGCTTCAACATTTACAAATCGAATCTTAGCTCCAATCATTGCACACAACTCCTTAAATAGGTTACTTGTAAAACATGGACCTTTATCTGTGACTAATTCTTTAAAAAATACCGTATTTCAAAATTACATTTTCATAAAGAAAGCTACTTACAGAACACGCTGTTATATCTGCTAATGAACCACAAATAGTATACCGAGTAGCAGCATCGACAACGACAATCAAATTCTTGTATCTCAAAATATTACTCGAGGAGTACACCCCTCCAATGTCTACGAAAATGCGATAGAAGGGCGGCACTTGAGGATACGTTTGCAATGTACCATAAGCAGAACCAGGTTTATTTTTGCTGGACTGGCAAATTAAACATTCTTTGTATTTCTGATAAATATACTGTTTGATATTAGGGAAATACACAGATTTCACTAAAAGATCATGTCTTAGAAAAGCATCCGTGACTTGAACCAATGGCAGAAATATGAGCCGCATCAAAAACTTTATAGCGTAATGAAACAGGTACAGCAACTAAAAATTTCATACCACTAGATGTTTTTTTTTTGTTTTCTATACAATATTCCATCTTTAACCGTGAAATAAAATGCTTGTCTTTCAATTTTTGGATTTTTCTTTTCCTTGTTTTCTAACCAATCAAAAATATCCTTATAAAACGGGTCCTTCATTTGTTCATTTCTGAGAAAAGGCTCGTCACTTAGCATATTGTTACACTCAGTAACAGTGGAAGAAAATACACAAGGGTCTTCCTCATTTTGTTGCTCATCAGAAATGTCCCTGGGGGCACGAGACATACGTGAAAGTGCATCAGCTTCTATGTTAGACACCCCAGATATGTGTGCAACAGTAAAGTTATACTGTACAATAAAACTAAGCCACCTAGCAAATTTACCTACATTTTTTGTCTGCTTTAAGAACACAAGACTCTTATAATCGGTTTTCAAAAAAAGTGACGTCCTAGTAAAAAGTAACGAAAGGATCTATTATGTATTTCAGATGTAAAGCATCACGGGCAATAGCCAATGGTGCGCGATATTCCGCGCGGTGTTGCCGGATCATGGACTCCCCTTTCCTTTCTCGCTTTTCCTCCAGTTGAAATTATGACACACACATTGGCAAAATTATTCGCAATGTAAATATACTATTCCAGCAAACTCAAGAATTTTGACTGTGCATCCTAGAAGTATATGTAGCAATTAAATTACTTACCTATTAACTTTTCCAGTGGATATGCTAAACACTCGTCTTCAACACTACTTTCACTATCGTCTATGTCAGTTAACATTTCGTCATTGTCTGAATCTCAGTCTTGTAAATTTATTATCATGGGCTAAAAAAAATGTAAACACAAAAAATAATTCTTCGAGCCTGATTTCGTAGCACTTTATTTTTTATTTTTATTTTTTTAAAGAAAGCTTCGCACTTGTACTCGGTTTGTTTAAATACATTGTCAACTATAATTTTGGAGAAGAAACGAACTACCACGAAAGAAAGTAACCCAGACCCTGATGATTCTGTTTATGCTAGAAGAGAAGTTACGTTCCAACACAACTTGCATCTTTGTTTCCTTCTCAGTTTTCATAACAAATAACATTCTTGGGCTTGCTCTAGGTCACACAAAAACAATCCGTCTGATTCCTAAGCAAGTCCATGTAATCGAGTTTGTTTTGGGTTACGATAATTTACGACACCATTCAGACGCCTGGTGCTTTTGAATCCCTGCTGGAGGAGGAAAGAGGGAATAAGTGGTCGCATATATGTAAGGTAGTGAAACGTGAAGGAAAAAAAACATACTGCGTTTTTTCTGTCGGGGAAGGAAGAATTTATCCCGAAGTAAATTTCAAAACAATATTACGAACTTCTCATACTTTGTTCTTACGATGTTAGGCATATATATAAATGAATCAGATTCCAAAGGCATGTAGCCACGGGGGAAAAGGGGGCCCTGTCTTTCCAAACTATTTCCAACTCCAAAATGTGGTTCGAGGTATGTGTTGAATAAACTTATTTATAAGTTAATGCAAATGAGGGATGTTTATAATAAAATATGAAAATTTAAAAAAAATCAAACATCATCAATACGGTTTCTGTACCTAATTAAAACAACTAAAATTTACCATATGCTTTATATTTTCATTTCCCTAACTGGGAACACACCGTATGAACGCTCTATTAGATTATGGCATAATAATATCTGAGTTGATATTTTTTCGAGTTTTTTTTCCTTTACTGTTTTAACCCATATAAATACAAAGTCAGATAAACAGACTGCTATAAACAGCATTTGTTTTCTTATGAATAGGTTATTGATTCGTCTACAATCCGGTTTTTAACTCAGTACTGTCAAGATCCGTCTTTTCATAAGGTAGCATCGTGAAAATATAACATGTGTATCGTATGTATGGTGAGTTAAAATGCCTTCATATTCTGAAAGAGATGATTTGTTCTCTTTTAAATGTGTGAAAAGCTTTCCTCCCCCTGAAAGTAATGTTCCCCTAGAACAACCTGCTGGTTACACCCATGATTATTCTGTAATAAATTTGAGTTCTATTTCCAAATTGAAGAAAAATCCACTGGAAATTAGACGCGGGAATCATCGCTCGTTTTACTAATTGTTTTATATGGAAACCTTTAAAAGCGTGTATCCTAACAACCAGTTGACATAAAAAGATGTAGTTTTCACGTATGTATTCGTAATGCTTTTCTGTACTTCGTAAAGTGAGCAGTTGATATGCTAATACAATATTTCTAATAAGCGCCTCTGGTATTGTCAAGATTCGCAGTAGCGCGAGAAGTCAGCGTGCAGGACTGCTTGTCGCGAATTGTCAACACCGCTCAAAGCCAATTGGACGCCGCGTGAAGCCAACTCAAGGCCATGCCGCTTATCATTTGAAATCTGCTGTAAAGGCATATAAGATACTCAAAAGTTCAAGTTCATAAGGGTGTCTACACTTCTTGCTTTTACTTAAGCTACGGCTACAATAAGCAATGGGTGCTAACTCTGGGTCATCTGGAGAGGATATAGGTTGTTTGAGCACTGCAGCAAGACCGCGAGTTGAGGCATCAGAGAACAAGTATAGAGGGTGTTTCGGATTATAATGCATCAAATACGGCGATTTTATGATAAGGTCTTTAATTTTCTCAAAAGCATCTTGTTGTTTTTGTGTCCACTTAAACGGTACATCCTTTCTGAGAAGTGAGTTCAAAGGCTCCGCAATTTCAGAAAAATTAGGTAAGAATCGTCTTACAAAGCTAGCTAATCCTAGAAAACCTTTCACATGTTTTTTTCGTCTTCGGACGTTCATAATTACTAATGGAGTCAGTTATTTTCTTGGAAATACGCAAGCCATCGTACGAAATATCGTGTCCCAAAACCGTTAATGAAAAATAAGCCAATTTCGTTTTTTCTGGTGGAAGTTTAAGACCACGTTCTCTAATTCGTTGAAATAACTTCTTGGTGAGATTGATAACATCCTCAAAAGTGTTCCCACCCCAAAAGAAATCATCAAGGTACCCGAAAACTTGTTCAGATTCTAATCCTTCCAATGTCATTCTCACTAATCTGTTTAAACCAGCGGAACTAGGGATAAGGCCCTGTGGGAGGGCTGTGAAACAAAATGAACCAACTCCCGGGATTGAAGAGGCAGTGACGTGTTGGTATTCCTCCGCGATTTTCACTTCAAAAAAAACACTGAGCAAGTCAGAGCAGCAAAGGTAGCGACACTTACTAAGACGCGAAAGAATGTCTTCTATCGACGGTACAGGAAAACTGTCTGGTGCAATGTGTAAATTGATCTCTCTACAGTCCAAACAAAATCTGTAGGATCCAGACTTCTTTTTCACGAGAAGAATAGGTGAGTTATAACTCGAGATGCACCTCCTAATAACCTTTTGTTTGAGCAAAGTATCAATCTGTTTTTTAACTTCTTCTCTTAAGTGGAAGGGTATTGCATACTGATTGATGTGAACTGGGACGTCATCTAGCATTTTAATTTCATGTACGTAGCCCTTGGCTACTCCAAAATCATCCTCTGACCAAGAAAAACAATCCTTATACTCCTTTATAACAGAATAAAACATTTGCTTCTGATCGTCGGAAAGTTGAGGGTTATTGTCCACACGCTTGACATCAAAACCGACAGGAAAGTTATTGTTGTCTTGTTTACTGGCTAGACCATGATTTTGAACACTATCTTTATCATTAGGATAATGTGCACCCGGCCTAATGTCAATAGCTTCACCTAAATGAAGATTTTTCTCTAAACACAACTTTTTGTTGGTTGGGTTGACTACTCTAATGACAGGATTAACAGGATCCACTCTAGACTCATTGACAAAGATTTCGGCTTTAGAACAGATTTTCTCATTGGGTTGCAAAACATTTTTAACTCCCACTAAATCATTAATTTTTCGAACAGGTACTGAAACACTGGAATTTGGTGGCAAAGTAACAGATTTCGCCGTAATGAAGTACGCTTGCATAAGGTTCACTGTTTGTTCGGAAACTGTGCCTCTAGCATGACTTTCAGGTAGCGCGTGATCAGTAGGTTTCCCAAACCTAACTATGTGAACTACGTGAATATCCTGGTTAATAGTTACATGTTGAGGAAGTAACCAATCATTCCCCAACAAAACAGAAGATGCAAATTTGTCTACAACTCTAAAAGTGTGCGTAAATGAATAGCCGTCAATTTTGAACTTCAGTACAGCTAACGTGTTAGTTTCAAGTTCTTTACCCGAGATGCCACGGTTGATAGTACGTCTTTTAACAAGTCTAGTGTTCGGAGGAAGAAGTTCCCTAGTGCAAATAGAAATTTGACTCCCAGAGTCCAACAATGCTTTATACTCTTTATTTCCAATAGTAATTTTGATACAAGGCAGAATCCTATCCCTAACAATGGGCGTAGTTATCGTGTGGGTCTTAAAAGCAGGTTTCTCACCATTCCCTGAACTATTTCCGCTATGTAAAACATTACAATTGTCATTTCCTTTGAATTGTGCCATGTTGCACTCTGATACTTTGACCGGACAGTGTATTTTGTTATTCACTTCAGACGTACTACGATTCTGTTTGCGCTTGTTCTGTTCGTTCTTAGCAATAACAGAAGTATTCGTCGCAGAGCCCATTCCATTATGCATATTATTATTATTATTGGTACTCTTACATTCAGAGGGACAAGAAGAAGAAAAAGAGTTACATTTCTGTTGATGAGGCGGAATAGAATCTACTAACTGTTGATCACCGCATACTTTCCCAGCGGATGAGATATGATAATGCAAAGGTGCAAGCATTTCTTTTTTCCCTGTTGTTCTTCGAGAGGAAATGAAACATGAGAATTATCGCGCAATGAAACATCAGCTACCTTAGCGATAAATTCCGGTGTACTATACTGCAAGACTTGTTCTTTCGAATTAGCTTTAATGAGCGTCTTATAATTCACAATTAACTCAGCTGATTGTTCCTGTAATAAAAACTCACATAACGCATCACGGATGGAAACGATTTGTTGAATGTAAGCTTAAAATACTGTGGCAATAACCCTTCAATAAGGAAATTAATTTGTTGTTGAATAGGCATGGCTTTATCAAAACTAAGTATAAGATCTAGTTTCTCATAAATATATGTCATAATACGATCCCCTTCTTTTTGATCTCTAGAACGAATAGTGTGTTCCGTAACCTTCTTAACTACAAATCCTCCAAATAATGTGATCATACGTCTTTTTATATCTACAGGGTGGAGGGTGGAGGGAGGGTGGTAAAACAAATAGAATTTCATCAAATTCTAACGGTGGGCGGCAAACAAACTAATGCAAAATGAATCGAGGGTCGGAGATATGTGTGCATTCACACAAGTTAAAATCACATCTCCGCCATGTGCAGTCGCCCCTTGTCGGTCTGAGAGCTCAGATAATGTACTTTAAAATGATGTGATTGGGGATGACAGAACCGACAAGTTGCGCCCAGGATTTCGTATACGTTGAATTTAACAAAATATGAGGTATGGGATCTAACCTGGGTTGCATTTAAATAAAATTCAACACGTACAAAAGAAACAGACTGTGATGTAAAAGGGGATGAAAAGGGGTAAGAAGGGGGTAACTTTCAGGATAGGTTAATCTACTTGCACTTACTTGCGGGTTTGATGGTTGCCTTCTCGACAATTCCTCCAGCGGGCTGATGTTCGTTCATCTCTCTGTTTGGCTGTCCGTTCATTCAAGTAACCAACGATAAGGGTCGGCGAAACCCGGACTCGTCTCGATGAATAAAGTGCATGCTTGTAGATTAACCAAGGTAAGGTGATGATAGGAATGCGGACGGGGAAGCAATCTGTTATTTTATTAATTGAGAAATTACAAACGTAAGAAGTAAATGACAGACAGCAAAGGCAAATGAACTTAGAAAAAAAGTCGAAAGGTGATTTGACTTAAAACGAATGGTTATTCTTTTCACTGTAATGTTCTTTTAAAATAAAATGTCCGAATAATAAAATGTTGTTCAAAATAAGATACTTTGCCATGTGTCCAAATACACATATCTTCACAGAAGTACATAATTTTAAAAGGCGCATTTGTTAAAAGTTTGTATTGCGGAGTAAGTCCTAATATGAGATTTTAATAAATATAAATGTAAGCGTGGTTTATCCGTGCGTATTGCTTAAACTGTGCAACTCACTACCAAAGTCCCATAGGGGTTGTGCGCGTAAGGTACAGGAGCCTTGCATATTCCTCCATTTGGAGGGAAAAGTATTGCTATCTGAGAGCATCACTTAGAGAAATAACCACGAGATAAATCTGCAGAACTTCCATTCACGTTAAGTTCTAAGAGAGAGAAATTAATGCAAGGAAAACGAAAATAATAATACGCATCATGCGGAGACCGAAAAAGTATAGAAAGCTAAACAAAATGGGAAAAAAGGAAAGAGCAAAAGACATGGTAATAAATTAAATTTTAACACACAGTCTGCGTCTTTCCCCCTGCCCCTGGACCTGTCTTGGTTTTCGTTTGAAATGTTACCCAAAGTTTTCTTTCTATGTCCCTATTCTGTCTGTCTATTTGTTATCTGTGCTTGCTCTGTCCAGCCATGTTTATTATACAATAATAAAGCTCATGGACGTAAAGGTCTTATACTACGCTCATTAGCATTACAAGTAACAGAGAAGATATGTTAAACTGTTACACCGTATGTGATACTAATACTACAACTACTACAGCTGATACTACTATTACTATTACGATTACGAATGCTAGTGTTAATTCCACTATTGCTGCCACTCCTACTACTATTACTACTATCACTACTGCTACTACTCATTACTATACTAATGCGACAGCGAATACCACTACTGCTATTACTAGTAATTCGAAAACAAAACAATGAAAACGAAATCTTTGAGTTTTACGTCCCACAGTTATGCCTGCTAGGCTAAAGGAGGCGGTGATGATGAGAAATAAATAAAATGGTGCAATGAATAAAGAGGGAGGAAACGGGAGAACGCCGAGAAACCCCCACACACGGTGTTTGTCCACCACAAAATTCACTTGGCGAGAGCTGGCATCGAACCAGGGACCCTATCCACTAGACATGAACGTTCAACCACTGAGCCTCCATTCCAGGAACACCTAATCGACCCTGGCATCTTGGTGATTTATTTGATAATTATATTTTGTTATATTTGTAGTATCATACTATAAACAATACAGAAAGATGTAACACTATTTGGTATTTGCCTTGCTGATTGAACATTACTACAAATTGTACTGATCTTATGATCGCGCCAGTTCACGGTTTTGGCCTCCGTGGTCTTATGGTAGCATACCAAATTCTACTTAGTAGGTCAAGTACTTGACTTTATTATACGTTCTTTAGGTAACTACGGCTCAGGCCGTATGGACGATGATGGGATGAATTGGTGGAATGAAAACAGTGGGAGGAAGAGGGACCACCCCGGAAACTCCCAAGCACACGGTGTTTGTCCACCACAAAGCTCACATAGCACAAGCAGTGATTGATCCGACTACCTCTAGCACCTGGTGTGAGTGTTTTTCCTACTGAGCCAGCGTTGTCCCTCGTAGATCAAGCATCGGTTCACATTCTACGCAGACCGGCCATAATAACTAGCATTTCTCCATTTTATTCTGTACTTAGAAGGTAAATTCGGTACCACCAGATATGTCAACTCTGACGCGAAGTCGTAGCAGTTGTAGTAGTATTAGCAGTGGTCCTAGTAATAATAGTAGAAGTAGTAGTAGTAGAAGTAGTAATAGTGGTAGTATTACAGTACTTTGCAGTCTTGAATAAAGAGTCAGCTTCCCAAACACATTACGATTAGCATAGGCTGACAGTAAGATCGTACTATCACGGCAAAGGCAGGGGTAGTGGAGGACATTTAAAAAAAAGGCTGACAAGATTAGTTTCCGATCCGTCTTTCAGAGTGGCCGGTCCCGGTTTAGCCCGGAATGTGCCCGATCCGGTTCGACCCGGAATATTCCTGGCCCGGTTCGGCCCGGTTAGGGTCCGGTCCAGTTTGATATTACTTGAAACGGGCCGGGACGGGCATATTCCGGGCCGAACCGGGCGCTCCCGGCCCGTGCAGGGCTCTGCTGTCGACAGATACCAGAGCAAACACAGTGATATAGAGAAATTAATTTCTGCTATTGATTCTGCATCCAACGAATAGGTTCCATCTTATCCGTTAACTCTATATTCAAGCCAGAAGTGGTTCAAATTATCAATTTGCAATTCTAACATTTAACGGCAACTCACAGGGAGAATACTTTTTTGTAAACGATTGCGCGTGTAGAGGCAACATATCATGGTCATCCACAATACTTTACCAAAATTGAAAAGGGCTTACGTTTATTATTACTTCCGGTTTCAACAACAGTTTCAACTTTTATCGTCATAGCATGAAACGGTAACATAGCGAGAACTGGTTTTTGAAAACGAGTTACCATCTAGAGCCAATATCAAGAGTATCCAATATATTCTACCGAAACCACAAATGGTTGAAATTTACTATTCCTTCCGGTTTCAATTTCTAATTTCCGCCTAATAGAAATAGTAAATGCTTCAAGATATGGTCTTTTGCATTATTTCCTTCGTTAACCTTCTACTCAAACCGGAATTGGTTCAAATTAGCCATTTTCGGTTTGAACGTTTGTCAATATATAAAGAAAATGATAACGGATATTGAGAAGTGGTTTCTGCAAATGATTTAGAGTCTAAAGACGACATATCATGACTATCTACAATACCCCAATAAATTCGGCTGTAGTTAAAATTTACTATAACTTTTGTTTCAATAACGGCTTCAACGTTTATCGCTATAGAACGAAAACGGCAGCAGATAGCGAGAAGCAGTTTGAAGCAAACAATTCAGCCTCTCAACAAACATATCGTTACTATCCATATAACTCTACCAAAGCTGGTAATTGTTCAAATTTACTAGTACTTTCGGTCCCAATACTGATTTCCGTAGAGCAAAAATGTTAAAAGATATTAAAAAGTAGCTTTTTGCAATCGATTCATCGTCTCAAGAATAGCTTCCTCCTTCTCCATGGCAGCTTTGATCAAAGCAGAATTTGTTAAAATTAGCCATATTCTGTTTGAACGTTCCTCGCCATAGAACGAAAACAGTAACAGATAGCTAGAACATCATTGTCCAAACGATTTAGCGTCTCAAGGCAATATACCATAATTAATGTCAACACTCTACCGGAACAGGAAGTGGTTCAAATTGATTATTACTTCCTATTTCAATTCTTTTTTTCATAGATCAAAACAATAGGAGATACCAGGATACGGCTTTTTTACAATCAATTGAGGGTCGTAGGAAAGTGTTCTTCCAAGAATTCAGCATCACTAGAATATTTTCCACCAATTCCTATTCAAACCAGAAGTAGCTGAAGTTACCCAAGTACGGTTTCAACGTGTATTGCTACAAGTTTCTAATCTATGACTAAGAGTGTCAACTTGTTGCATATATTAGATGAGTTACCAGTACCAATACCAAACTAAAAGAAGTGAGTATCGTTTCACAGTGTGAAACGAAGATTTCAAAACTATATGAATTCAATAGTCAAACTTGAAGAAGTATTCTCATCCGTCACAAAAGAAAATGCATGTTTTTCGAGGAATAGTATCTTTCTATCACCTCTCGAAATAATTAAATGTTTTAAAGGACCAATCCCTAACCATAAATCGATAAATGTATTATCTTTCGTTTTGCAACTCACTTGTCAGACAAGATACGATAGAAATATCGTAAACTTTAATAGAAAGACAAAACAGCTACGTTCTTTTACAAGCTTGAAACTTACGAATATTAGCAATATATATTTACAAAGTAGGGAGTTTCTACTACGTTATTCCGTAGTTCATTGGATCCGTACAGAACTACCACCCAGATGACCCGTGTTCGAAACTTCGTGCTTTGCTTATGTTAAAAGAAAAAGATGATTACAATTGTAATTGAACTCAAAATCAAGTCAAGCTAGAGATGCGCACGAGACGAGTCGAGACAGAATTTTCCTGACAAAATTCGAGTCGAGACAGCTTTTCCAATAGAGAAATATACATTTTTCGAGTCGAGATATTCCTTTTACAGCATATTTTCGAGACGAGACAGCCTCAAATCTTGTCTCGTGCGCATCCCTAAGTCAAGTCAATGATGGAGCTCACGAAATCAGCACTTATAATTACTTTACTGTTAGGATACAGCTGAGTTGATTCACTATGTTCTATGCTATCAAATGAAGTATAAATATTACATTGAAGTTTTCCAGACAAGATTATTGGCGTGGACAACAAACTGTATAGCGAAAAGAAAGATAGAAAGTGAAGGGTTAACTTTAAACGGCCCGCTCCAGTTGAAGTGCTTATACAGACACAGACAGACAATGAATGACACGGAGAATCAGTCGTATTAGCAAATGCTAAAACAAATATTATGCTCTTACTTACTTTCACTAACGTGTCTGCTCACTACGGGCGCATCGTAAGTATATACACTAACATATAGCCACGAGAGAATATATAGGCCGAACTCAGATTTTGAGTACAGTGTCAAAAGTTCATTTCCGTAAACTGTAAAAGGCAGTGATGATCAAGCAATAATAGTCCACTTATGTTCTATTAAATCCACTTGTTCTATTTATTGGTTATTACAAATATTATGGAAAATTGCAAACTAAAATGAAATATAACAAATTAAAACAAGATGGTAATCGATACAAATGTAGAGGATGGATGTGACATGATCGAGTATGATGGAGGAAACTATTTATTTACTTCTTGGCCAACCACTAAGAGCATTTATAAATCCATATCCTACTTTGTTATGCGCAATTAGTACATTCAATATTCACCAAGAACGACGAACTGAAGGGTATGAGGATACCGTTGCAAGTAACAACTGTAGTCATAATATTATAGTTAAACTAAGCAACGGTGAAAATAGTGGGGAAATTAGAATGACCAATACTGAACAGTTTACATCGCTCATTTTGAAATACGGCTAGCAGATTAAACTTACAAGAAATGACAAAAATCAGTGAAATTTGGCGTTATACTAAGCATGTTTTTTTGGGGGAAAAGCGAGGATCTGCGGTGGGAATACCTCAATTGATATCTTGGGAAGAACAAAATGTGATTGAGGGGGACAAATCCCCCTCATTGCCCCGGTAATTCGCACTCTGAAAACAAGGGTACCATAATTAACGATATACAGTAAGGGGTTAATATGAATAAACTGTGTTCTGATGAGCAGGCCTACTGAACTACTAGAAAATATTTTGTTGATGGTATGTAATATTGGAGTTCTTTCAGATCAGTTTGCATATCCTACGCTTCTCTATATTCTGTATTTTTAATTTTACACAACAATATTGTTAATATTATATAATTAGTTTAGCAGAATAATAACTAGCTGCCATTTTTTCTAATGCCTTTGGATGGGAACGAGTCGAACTAAAACGTGACTCGAATTCAAGTCGAGTTTCGAGTCGAATCAAAGGTAATTTTCTCGAATCGAGTTCCGAGACGAGTCAGTTTTTGATGTCGAGCCGTTTGGTAAATGGCTCGCTCGTTCCGCTCGTTTTAGAAAGACTTCCAGCATGTATATACAGCATAGGTTGGAAGGTCATTTCTATATCAACTTCATGAGTTAAAGGGAACTTGTATTCCTCGAAAGGCATTTGTTTTGTCCTTCAAGGTCAATAGAAGAATGAAAACGCTGATACTAGGAGTATTTTAATACGCGACTCACTACAACGATATAACAGAATGCTGCCTCCGGCTGTTAATAAAAGGCTTAACTAGCTGGAACTCGCTAGTATAGTAGCAACGTTCTATGCCAAACAACCATGTGCTGTGGAAGAAATGCTAGGGGTTGTTCTGTCCATGCAAGTCAACAATGTGGGTGCTCCCTGGCTACAGCACTCACACAAATAATCTTGTCTGGGCGCTGCAGGCAAGGTTTATAGGTTCATAGAAACATAATAAAATAAATATTTCTCACTTGCCACTATCAAAAAATAAACAATTAAAACATCGGGATGGAAGTTAAAATTTCTAACCTCTAAAGCATAGTTGTTTGTTTCAAATTTGTTTGTGCAAAGGCGACCAAGAAACACACTAAATTAGTCACTTCATACTTTATGTCCACAACAAATTCCTTGCAATTTCTTTCTGCAATAACATTAAAAGTATTTTCTTTTATGATGAGTTTTTCATTTTAATTTGTATGAATGTAGTATTTTCTTTTAGTAACGTATTGATAATATCACTGCTTCTTGCACTCATTGTGCATCATGTAAGTTCTTGAAAATATACACTAAATATCACGATTGTATGTTAGGAATATACATTACAGTAATTAAACTTATCACGGGTTTAAACCTGTTTCTTTATGTTTAAGTCAGCCGTGTTACCGACTGAGCTAGGACAGCCCCAACTTATATTACCGGTATATTTTACTTTATCACAGCAGAGCCCTTTAAGACAGCGTTCATAAAAGAAATGAAATGAAAATGAATTCTTTAAGTTTTACGTCCCACAGTTATGCCGGTTAGGCTAAAGGAGACGGTGATGATGAGAGATGACTGAAATGATGGAATGAAGAAAGTGGGAGGAAACGGGAGAACCCCTAGAAAACCCACGAGCACGGTGTTTGTCCACCACAAAGTCCACATGGCGCGAGCTGGGATCGAACCAGGGACCCCAAGCACCGGAAGTGAACGCTCTACCATTGAGCCACCGCGCCCCCTCGCGTTCATAAAAGATTTTAACTGAGAAGAAATCAATCAAAAAAAATATCGAGACTCCCCTGAAAACATATAACACGCCCCGCCATTGATATGCACCCACATACATTTTGGAAAGTCGGCGCCGTTGGTTCTATCTGTTGTGTTTGAAATCAGTGTTTCTTACAGAAACTATGTTCCCGGGGAGCACATTTCGTGTTCCGGGGGAAACTGTTGATATTATTCTATTTATTATTATATTATACACGTATTATTTTTTTCTCTTCCGGGTGTACTCTCACAGCTCCGGGCGGGCAGTGTCCCCTAAAAACACTTCTGGAAGAAACACTGTTTGAAATACATCTAATCTAATACAAATAAAATAGAAAGTTTGTGTATGTATCTGTCTGTCTGTTTGTATGTATCTAGGGATGCGCACGACACAAGATTTGTGGCTGTCTGGTCTCAAAAATGTGCCGTAAAAGTGATGTCTCGACTCGAAAAATGTATATTTCACTATTGGGAGAGCCGTGTCTCGACTCGAATTTTGTCAGGAAAACCCTGCCTCGACTCGTCTCTTGCGCATCCCTATATGTATCTGTGTGCTGCCTGGAGACCAGACGAGAGGACCGAGAGTTACCAAATTTTGATCTCGGGTACCTTGGTCCAGGCCCGAGATCAAGATGAAGCGTTCTTTTCTTCAATCGAAACATTGGGTTTCAGGAGACATTTACAGGGACATGTAAAAGTAGTAGAAAATGACCGATATTAGTGTCAAATTCATAGTTTTGGCGGTCTCAGAGATCAATGGTGAAACTCCGATTGCATTAACTTCCAAATTCACCCCATTTGGTTGCGGGTCGGGGTACGGGAGGGGATACCCACACATGTAAAAATAATCCAAAATGACCGATATTAATGTCAAATCCATAGTTTTCGCACTCGCTGAAATCAACGGTGATACTACTACAGGTGTTGACTTCCAAATAGAGCCACCATGCGAATAATGGGTTTTTCAGATAGTTATTAATAAATGCAAGAAATAAATTATTAATAATAAATGGGAATAGATAGGAATACATTTTGAAAGAAAGAAACGAATGTGTAAACATACATAACCATATCTGACTTTGGATAATCTATCCTAAACAACAATCACTAATCTAACAAGAAGAAAGTAGACTGGTAAATTAACTTCGGTGTCATTTTTCGCGAGGTAGTATTGCGCATTTAAAATACGAATATTTAGGTATGCGCACGAGTCGACATGTCTCGAATCTCGACTGGAATTCAAGTTGAGACACACACTGTAAAATTCGAGACGTGTCGAGACAAACGTATTTCTCGACTCTAATTTTCGAGTCGAGACACGAGTCGAGTCGAGACTGTTCGTAAAAATGTCGACTCGACTCGAATGTCCCGAAAATCTTTCTATAATTTTTAATATTATTTTGAAGAAAGTATTCACTCAGAAACATCCTTGAAACCAATTCCAGCATTTATTACTTTAGAAAGGTACAGAACGGATAAACTTAATAGTTAATCTTTCGAAATAAAGATTTAATTTTCAGCTCAATTCAGTTAATTAAAACTAATAATTAATATCGTGATATTTGATTTTAATAATAATAATAATAATAATAATAATAATAATAATAATAATAATGCTATGGGGAACATTCACGTGAGCATCCATGTGTCTAGTGGAGCTCGAGCAAGGCACAATGACGACCGAGGCGTATCGCACACTGCTTGCAGACTACGTACACCCCTTCGTGACAACCATGTTTCCCAACGGAAGTGCCATTTTTCGACAAGAAAATGCACCATGTCACAAGGCCAGGAGTGTGATGAAGTGGTTCGAGAAATGTTCAACAATGTTCTATACCTGTAGACGGTGTGCGAATTACAAGGGGGATGAGGGAAATCCCCATTGGTAATACTGGATGTTGCTATAACCAAAGATTTCCCTCTATGTCAAATAACTATGTGCTGTGTAATTAAAATGCTATGAGTAGTTCTATCCGTAGTGCGTATGAAAAAAATATTAAGAAATGCGACCTATGTGGCTTTCCGATTCCAAAAATGTTTTTGGTTGGAATAACATCATAAAACAATAAAAAGAAATTTAATTTTATTGTCAAACCAACATCCTTTCAAACTCAGACAGAAAAAGGCTGACACATTTGTGTATTTGTTCGGAACGAGAAAACTCATGAAACAATGTTTAGTGTTACGCCCCTATCGCAGTTTGTATTATGTATTTAAAAACACTAAGGAAATTAACTACTGTTAATTTACATTATCAAGGCTTACCAAAGAAAAAAAGAAAAAATATAAAATGTAAAAAGATTTCCTTTCTTCCGTGCGACCTTACGGTCGAGTTAGGATTACTAGTGGTGACCTTTGGTTCTTTGCGCATGACCGCAGCTGACTTCTCCAAGCTCCCACCTTTGTGTGGCAACTTGGAAGGAAGCTGCCCTGTGGATCGGGTCATGGTTAAGGATTGCTGTTCTCGTTACGGATTCGTACTTGTTGGGTGACCTCGCTTTGTGTGCTTGCATGTTTCAATGTGGTCTCGCTTTCCATGCTTGTCAAAATGGAGTTGCAGTGAAATAGGAATCCTGTCGATTGATAAAGATTATTGGATTTTTCGACGAAATGTTATTATTAATTGGAAAGAACAGTGCAAATCAAGAATAATTTGTGTTATGAGGAGTGAAGTGTTGTTCGAGTTAATATATTACATATTTGAATTGTGAGATTTAAGCAATTTTTCGTGTGTTTCTGTTAATTGCTGTTTGTTAGTTGTAGCTGCTGTTGCCCTAGAGTGGTTTGACTAAATATATATATATATATATTTTGCGAGTGACGTGTTGAAATATATTTTTTTTAATTAGTAATGGAACTATATGCAAGAGAGGTAACTAATTCGTTTCATTCTTGGGATATTAAGTGGATCTGATTTTGGACTCCCGTGGTCCTCGGGCCCTGTGATTTATCTTTATGCTATTTCCTCCTCATAAATGAAAATTATTATTGTTTGCATGGAGTAGTCCAAAGTCAATTGAAGCCAGGAATCATTCCAAAGAGGTAAAATATTACTGAAGAATAAATGAGGTGAGTGTTAAATTTTTTGTATTAAGTTAGTGCCTGTTTTTTTGTCCAGTGTTTGTGATGTCTGATGTTGGTTGTCTTATTGCCTCCAAATTATAGAGTAATTGGCTTGTTTAATTCTCGAAAGAATAAGAATTCATTAAGGTTTGGCCCTGTTCCAACTGAAAATCCAGGGGAAGTGAGGTGGAGGGGTTGAACCCAAAACCTCAGTTATACGAATGTTGTCTTTTTCAGGTTTGGTTACCAGAATTTGCGATTTCTAAATTTGTTAATTTTCTTGGAATTATTACGATTTGAAGTTAAAGAGAAAAATTAATTGCTTTTTTTGAGTAAAAATAAAAGGAGAGAAGAAACTATTTGCTCAGAATTAGTATTCGAGTCTTAGGCGTCGGAATATTAGTAATATAACTATTGAAAACAATATTTTTTGTCTGTAAGAAAGTTATTTTATTTATTAGTTGGAATATTTGCCGCTTTAATAATTTATTGACTTTATCGGAGAGAAGAAAATATAGGAAGGAAATCTTTACTAAAAAGGTAGAAAACAAATTAAACTTGAAAGTTCTGGAATTTTGTTGCCTTTAATGGGAGAGGTCCTAGATTGGCCTCCGACAACTGTGAAAGAAATCTGGAATTTTGTTGCCTTTAAGGGGAGAGGTCCTATACTGGCCTCCGAAGACTGTGAAAGAAATCTGGAATTTTGTTGCCTTTAATGGGAGAGGTCCTAGGCTTGCCTCCGACGACTGTGAAAGAAATCTGGAATTTTGTTGCCTTTAATGGGAGAGGTCCTGGATTGGCCTTTGTTTGCATTGTATCCAATCTTAATTGAATTTTCATCCAAGAAAGAATTGACATCATTATTTCTATACATATTTTTTTTAAATTTTTGGTAAGTTTTTACTTTGACTCCAACTGTGACTTTAATCGGTTCTTATAGGTTCAGTTACTTCCTGGAACTGTTTGTGCGTGAGTTACTTGTTGGAACTGTTCGTGCCTTTGGTGTGACGTCTTAGTTCATATTTTTCCCACTAGGTGTCTCTGTAGTCATATGGTAGTTGGTTAGCGTGATGTCACATGTTCTTTGTGCATGTATGTGTGTGCTGCTGTTTGTGGCATGCGGGAAGCGCGTAATTGAATTGATTGAATTGAGTTAGAGAAAACCAATCATAGTTGTGGTCTAAACTGAAGATATGGTTATAGTTAAGGAGCCGTACTTCCCATTTAGGGAAGGACGAGAAACGCCATACTTTCAGGAATTATTCATTGAATATCTACCTACTTAAAAAGTTGGTAATATACCCAATTTTAATTAGTTAATGAGTGGTTTGAAATTAAAGAAGACGTGTGTGTATTCCGCTCTCGTTGTGTTGTCAACCATGAATATTTACATAGGCG
This sequence comes from Thermobia domestica, assembly GCF_964235325.1. Taxonomy (NCBI): domain Eukaryota; kingdom Metazoa; phylum Arthropoda; class Insecta; order Zygentoma; family Lepismatidae; genus Thermobia; species Thermobia domestica. The sequence continues at coordinate 186,612,483 of NC_137459.1, forward strand.
TTTTGCGCTTTTCACATGTTCTATGTGACGTCATTGAATCATGAAAGTGCGTCTGCGCAGTTTGATATAGGCGGCAGCTGAGTGGAGGAGGAGGCAGAGTAATATGGCGACGGGGTGCACGTGGAATGTGTTGAGAACACGGTAAGAAAAAATGTCGGGGGGAGTGATTACCAGTGATTATAGTTATGTGAGTGTGTGACTCATGGAATATTATTGAGTAGATGTTGTTGAAATAAGAATTACCCCGAAGGGAAAGAAGACAGTTTGAAGGCGCTCGGTTGTATCCTTGAATCATATGAGGTATATGAAAATGAATGCTTCGTGGCCCTTTTTCTCTTTTTCGTTGTAATTCTTAATTTGGCCCTTGTACTTAAATGTTTATCCCTGTAGTGCCCTTATAATCCTTTAAGCATTTGAGGTATGTGAAAATGAATTCTTCTTTGCACTTTTTCTCTTTTTCGTTGCATTTCTTAATTTGGCCCTTGTACTTAAATGTGTATCCTTGTAGTGCCCTTGTAATCCTTGAACAATTTGAGGTATGTGAAAATGAATGCTTCCTGGCCCTTTTTTTCTTTTTCGTCGCATTTCTTAATTTGGCCCTTGTACTTAAATGTTTATCCCTGTAGTGCCCTTGTAATCCTTTAACCATTTGAGGTGTGTGAAAATGAATGCTTCCTGGTCGTTATTCTCTTTTTCGTTGCATTTTTAAATGTTGCCCTTGTACTTAATATATATGTTTGTGTAGTGCCCTTGTACTTAATATATATGTGTAGTGCCCTTGTACTTAATGTATGAGTATGTGTGGGGGCAATTGAACGCATATCGCATATTTCGTGCACGTGGATACTTCTTAGTGTTGCACTAGTTATAAAATTGATTTCATTTGATGTACAAGTGGTAATATAACACATAAGAAACCCAGATCACGTTGCATTCTCACTTCATATTGGAGTGTGAATACAACATGATTTTGGTTTCTTCTGTGTTGCATTACCACTTGTACATCAAATAGAATCAATTTTGTAGCTAGTGCAATAGTAAGAAGTATCCTCGTGCATGGGAGATAAGAAGTAGCTGTTCTTAACAATTACCGAAGATATTTTCGACGTATTGTAAAAGTGGACGTTTATTGGTTTCTTGTTTGTAATAATAGCAAGTGTGTTCGGTTTAATAAAACTACGTGTGTGCGGAAAGGAACATTTTTCAGTAATGTTGAGTATTGTGCATGTGTTCTTGGTATCTTATTTTTTCGTGTGTGGAATCAGCAGTTATGAGTTCATTATTCATGAGTGTTCTCCTATGGCGAAATGGTGAGCGTTCTCTTTTTTTAATTCATATTATTTTTATTCTTAATTTGTTTTGCATTTGAGTATTAGGCAAAGTATTTGGTTTGCTGCTGCTTGTCCTATTGTCTTGTTGAGATGTATTTTTTTTCTTTGTCATGCACTGATTTATGATTAGAGACGAGTGTTTTTTTTTAATTTTTCCCTTCTTATCTTAGCTTTATAGTAGTGGTGTGATTATTTATTATTATTTTGGATGTTTTTATGGTACTTGAGCGGGGGGTTTGGGGGGCGGTAGCCCCCCATTTAGATCTGAAAATTCATAGTCACCGCTTCACCTGAATTGATGTTTAGTAACATTGTGGTCCTTGTACTTATAGTATAATTCTTAACATCGTATAGTAACATTGTGGCCCTTGTACTTATAATATAATTCTTAACATCGTTCATTACTTTCACTGTGTTAGTAATTGTAATCGATTCATGTGATCCGGTTCCGGGAGCAGTTTAGGAATGATTCCTAAACTGCTCCCGGAATCGGATCACATGAATCGGTTGAAGTCACTGTTTGGCTCAAAGTAAAAATTTGCCTATAAATCTGAGTCGTTGTGTTTTTCATTGCATTTTTACTATTTATAAGTGTATTTTCCAATATTGCCAATCCTATGGATTTTCATTCCACCAGTAATCCTTGAGCGTGTATCTCGGCCGCGCAAAGCCCTTTCTGTTGGCTAGATCGCTCGACGTTTTTCCCGCGTTGTTGTGGTTGGGCCTGGATAGGGGCGTTACATCTGTGGCTTCCTTCCAAGTTCAAAAACAACTTTTGTGTTGTTCCAAGTTCAAAAAACAACTTTTGTGTTGTTCCAAGTTCAAAAAACAACTTTTGTGTTGTTCCAAGTTCAAAAAACAACTTTTGTGTTGTTCCAAGTTCAAAAAACAACTTTTGTGTTGTTCCAAGTTCAAAAAACAACTTTTGTGTTGTTCCAAGTTCAAAAAACAACTTTTGTGTTGTTCCAAGTTCAAAAAACAACTTTTGTGTTGTTCCAAGTTCAAAAAACAACTTTTGTGTTGTTCCAAGTTCAAAAAACAACTTTTGTGTTGTTCCAAGTTCAAAAAGCAACTTTTGTGTTGTTCCAAGTTCAAAAAACAACTTTTGTGTTGTTCCAAGTTCAAAAAACAACTTTTGTGTTGTTCCAAGTTCAAAAAACAACTTTTGTGTTGTTCCAAGTTCAAAAAACAACTTTTGTGTTGTTCCAAGTTCAAAAACAACTTTTGTGTTGTTCCGAGTTAAAAAATAATTTTTGCGATGTTCAAGTCTGGTAATAAGAATATAGTGTTTGGTTATAGTTCGCGTCTAATTTGTGGTTAATTCAGTTATCAGCGTTATCATAATAAATTTTTGATTTAATATTGACTTTTTTGATAAATGAAAATTTTTACTGTGTTATTGAGTATCTTTCGTCATCAACTTAAGTAATACAGACTTTGTGTTGTAAATGAATAGTTATGCAAAAAAAAAAGAAACTTATAATAAAGCATTCATTATTAGCAAAGGTAAGCAAGGAAGGTGGTTGATAGGTTGATTCCATTTAATCATATGTTTGGTTCGACTGTAGTGTCAGTAGTTAGTGGGTACATTTGTGATAATAATTGGTTGTTAAATGTTTGAAGTGATATTTTATTTATTATTGAATATCATGTGTAGTCCAAGGGATTATGTATCTATTGACATTCCTGAACAGAATTCAGAATTTGTAACCCTCGATCGTACCGGTTTTATGGACTTTGAGATGAGATCTGACTGTGGTCAGGTGAATATGTCTTTGACTCCACCTATTTATGATAGTTTTGCTAGAAGACGCTCATCAACCTTGAATGTTGATTTAGAATCTGGAGTGAGCCCTCAGTATTTTGCTAGTAATTTTAGTAGATTAGCTAATGTTGGTAGTGTAAATGAAACTGCTCGTGATCACAGACAGGTAAATTTTAGTGAGCCCTTTGATAATTCAGGACAATTAGGTCGATGTGTTTCTTCTGAATTTAGATCGTCAGAGCCTAATAGATTATCATCGCCATCCGGTTATCTAAATTTAAGGGATTATTATAGGCGAGTTTCATTGATGAGAAATTCAACACCTAGGTTGTCATAATAATAGGTATTTATATTTAAATATTACACTAGAGAACCTCCGTTACGGGGTGATGCAAATGCAGGGTTGCCAACTCTTGGTAATAGTAATGAAGACTCGAATTTCGAACATATTTTGTTGAAATATACCTTTAAGAGAACGAACGACTTTCTTGAATGTAAATTTAAGGATGTTAACAGATGGTAGCGATAGCGTACTTGTATTTGACATTTTGTCCAAAATTGAAGAGACTTTACTAGACACTAGTTATTCTCTTAATATGATTCTGTCATTGTTAATTGGAAAGTGTCAAGGAGCTTTTTTGAAAGAAATATTATTTGCCTTAAATAATCAAATGAGTTGGAGCGAATTAAGAGGTAGGCTTGTGGGTCTGTTTATTACCCCAGTTTGTTTACATCAATTTATTTCTGAGAAAATATATAGGCGTCAGCGATTGTCAGAATCGGTTTATCAGTATGTCAAATCATTATTTATTGCTATGAATATTTTGCAATTCGGGGTAAATGAGTTCGACATGGTTAATGTAAAGATTAGTGGGATGAACCCTAATCATAAATTTAAAATGTTACATAATTATGTTCCAGTGTCTAGGTTAGAGTTATTGGAAATTGCCGAAAGGCGTGATTTAGAATTTAGAAATCAGACGGAATATAATAAGGAGATGGGCATTTCTAGAAGGAAATCGAATTTAGTAATGTTTAACCAAAATCCCGATGTTAGTTATTCCAAAATTTTGAAAAATCTGGAAAACAAAATACTAATGTACATTTGGATCAACCTAATTCATTTGATGTTCAGAGTCAGATGAAGGTTAAGTCTCAGGCTCGAGGAATATACAAGGATCGTTTTGAAAAGTATGATCATTCGAAAAAAATTAAGAATTCACCAATAACCATTCCATGTGAGATGACTGACACTGTGGCTTCTTTTGTAGTTGGGAGGATTCATGGACGCTTGTCCGATGTTTGTATTGATGGTGGATCAAGTTTTAATATAATACGTTTAGACTTGGTTCAAGCTTGTGGGTTGGAGAGATTTATAAAATCTACTCCAGAGAAGCTGGTTAATGCACCATCAGGACTTAATTATTATACGAACATGTAAATTCTAGTGAACGTAAATCTCTCAGGTCATTTTGAGAGGGTATGGTTTAAGGTGGTTAAAGAGTTACCTTGTTCGTGTTTACTGGGTACACCGTTTTTGAGATCGACGAACTCGGTTATTGACTATTTTAGGAATTGCTTGAATTTGCGTGGTGGATTAAAAAGATTGAAGCTAAACTACAAGAGATTGGTTCAACCAAACGGTAAGTTAAAAGATATAAAAAACGTTGAGGACAAAAAATCTTTTGAGGATTCATCTGTTGAAAAAGCGGATTTGGGAGATTTATCTGGCTTCATGGCGTCATTATTTATATGCGAGGATGGGTTTGTTTCTAGGTATAGTCATGCAGCGATTCAATGTGAATTGGACTATCGGGACATTGAATTAAGGATGCTTGAAATAAGTGCACCGAGTGTAATGCAGTTAAAGGAACTTAGATCTTTGGTTCTGAAGTCAATGCTGATCTACCTGAGAATTCAATTGAGGTGAGATGTGAAGGAGCTCTTCGAAGTAGTGGTGATCAAAGACTATCTATTAAGACAGATGACTTAGGAGTTCAAGAACCGAGATGTTCGGAGACTGATGGACTACCCCGAAGAATAGATTGTGGATCAGTAATTGAAAATTCAGGAAATTATGGAGGTGGTGCAAGTGAAATGTCCTGTCACTGATGAAACTGGCATTAAGAGAACTTGTATTTCTAAAAAGGGGTTTTATACATACATATAACCACCAGCCCTCGGAATGAAATCTTATGAATCACTGATCTCGATGCATGGTTTAACATTTTACTTGAATCTGAAACACTATCACAAAATATTTAAACTTGAATCGATTGGAAAATGGAAATGAAACCTGTTTGTAAGAATCATTTAAAAAAACTTAGGTATTCCTTGTTTTTAGAATAGTCCTCATTTGAAATAATAAACGCTGGTATACTTGCGAAGGCAATAATTTACTCCGAGTTAATAAATTTTTAAACACTTTCAAAAACTGTGTTTAAACTTTTGAGACATGAGACGAGGCGAGGCATTTCAAGAGACGTCTCGTCTCGTCTCGGAAACCTAACCGCCGAACCAGGATATGATCAAGGTAGGGACTAAACCATAGTTGCCAACTTTATCCTGTGTAAATAAAGTAGGATTGAAACCCATTATATCCAGTGTATACTAGAGCATCAAGGGAAGGGCGATAATTATTTCATAAGTTCACACACGGTACGATCAAGCACTGAATCTATTGAAATCTTACTACGTAATAATTATCAAGTGTCTGCACTTTTTCTATTAAAATTCATAGTATATTCTATCATAATATAGATGGCAGTCCCACACATTTTACTACTGCTACTGGTACCTACTCTCATTTGGACCTCTCCATTTGCAGTCCTCAACTTGGTGCCCATCTTACTTGGCGCGTGCATGCTGATCTCTGTGGCAGTGACCACTTTCCTATTCTTGTACATGGTCTTCCGGTCATCCATTCTGCTGCGTTCACTGCCTACAATCTCCGTCGAGCAGACTGGGATCATTTTTCCGCCAATTTTCATTTCACTTTAGACCCACGTTTTACTGTTGAAGGTCATTGTGAGGCCTTTCGGCAGAGTATCCTGGCAGCTGCACACGACTCTATTCCTGTCGATGCTGGTTCCCGGTGTAAACGCACCGTTCCTTGGTGGTCAGAGGAGATTCGTGACGCTATTCTGGCCCGAGGTCGAGCACTATGTACTTTTCATCGTGCTCCTACAGCTGATAATTTGGCTCAATTTCGACTTCTTCGTGCTCGAGCCCGCTATCTGATTAAGCAAGCTAAGCGTCATAGCTGGCGCACTTATGTTTCTTCTCTTACTGCTGGAAGCTCCATGACAGCGGTCTGGTCGCAAATTCGTCGTCTACAGGGATATGTTTCCTCCGTTGCGGTTCCATCCCTTATTATCGATGGTGTAATGGTCACTGATCAGGACAGAATTGCTGCTGCGTTAGGTCGTCATTTTGCGGATGTCTCCAGTTCTACTCACTACTCAGCTGGATTCCTCACTTATAAACAACGCACCGAACGTACGCCACTTCAGTTCCGCTCTGCAACCGCTGAAGCTTATAATCGGCCTTTTACTACTGCTGAACTTGCTGCTGTTTTGGATTCTACGAAAGACACGGCACCTGGTCCTGATGGCATCTGTTATGCTATGCTCCGGCACCTGCCTGCGGATGGCAAGCAACATCTTCTTGACCTGTACAACCGCATCTGGCTTGAAGACTCCTTCCCCGCTGCCTGGCGTGAAGCATACATTATTCCCATTTTGAAGCCTGCTAAACCTGCCACGTCAAGTGGAAGCTACCGCCCGATCGCCTTGACTAGCTGTCTGTGTAAACTTTTGGAGATGATGATCCAAACCCGCTTAGTCTGGTTTCTTGAACACCATGGCCTCCTTTCCAATCTTCAGTGTGGCTTTCGGCGCTTCCGTTCCACTACTGATCATTTGGCGCATCTTGAAAGTGCTATTCAGGATGCATTTCGTCATCAAGAACATCTGATAGGCATCTTCTTTGACCTTGAAAAGGCCTATGACACCGCTTGGCGATATGGCATTTTGAGGCAACTCCATCTCTGGGGCTTACGTGGCCACTTGGTTCTCTTGATCCAAAATTTTCTCCGACAACGTTCTTTTCGAGTCAAGCTTGGAGCTACTCTCTCTGCTCCGTTTCCACAAGAGAATGGCGTTCCACAGGGTAGTGTGTTGAGTGTCACATTGTTTGCTATTGCAGTGAACAGTGTGATGTCGCAGCTCTCCCCTTCTGTTCATGAGCTGCTTTATGTGGATGACTTTACTATCTACTGTCGCTCACGTGATCTCCGCACAGTTACTCGCCAGTTGCAGTTAGCGCTCAACCGCCTTCACCGATGGTCTACCACTACTGGTTTCCGCTTTTCTCTCTCCAAAACACACTGCGTACATTTTTGTCGCCTTCGTCACTGTGCCTATGATCCTGAGCTGTTCCTTGGCTGTTCTCGATTGTCCTATGTGGATCATGTTCGTTTTCTGGGCTTGGAGTTTGACCGACGACTTACCTGGGCTGTTCACGTTCGAGACCTGAAGTACCGCTGTCTCCGCTCCATGAACTTACTACGTATGGTGTCTCATCTTTCGTGGGGTGCTGACCGTGTGGTGATGTTGCGTCTATATCGTAGCCTCATCCGCTCCCAATTGGATTATGGCTGTGTTGCATATGGTTCTGCTCGACCTTCCATCCTACGTCATCTGGATTCTGTACATCATCTTGGCCTCCGTTTGGCGCTTGGAGCTTTCCGAACTAGCCCTATTCCTAGTCTCTATGTCGAGGCTCATGGACCATCTCTTTCCCACCGTCGGGACTGCCTGCTCCTGCGCTATTATATCCATATCCGTGCCGTACCTGACCATCCTTCGGCCTTTGCCCTTGAGGCTGGTGCTCGCTATGACAGATATCAAGCACGACCTACTGCTACCCGGCCTTTTGGCATTCGTGCTATAGACCTTGGTGCTTCTCTTGGACTTGATGTCCCTGCCATCTATCCATTGGGCCTCCTGCCCATTCCTCCATGGACAGTTCTTCCACCAGTTGTCAGCTTTCATCTCACGCAATTTAAGAAGTCTGTTACCAGCAATCAACAATTTTGTCAGGAGTTCTCCTCTTTTCTGGATGCGTACCGTACCTACGCTGTCTTCTACACGGATGGTTCGAAGCATGAAGATTCTGTTGGTTGTGCCTTCGTCACGGATGATCATAGCGCTGGCTTGAAGCTCCATCCTACTTCCACTGTGTTCACTGCTGAATTGGTTGCTATCCTGGAGACTCTGCATTATATTCGTCGACGCCATCTCCGACATGTTCTCCTGTGCTCTGACTCCAGCAGCGCTTTACATAGTCTCACGGATGGGTCAACTGTGCACCCTATAGTTCAGCAAATTCTACTCTCTTGCCATTCCTTACGACTTGCAGGTTGCGATGTCCAATTTTGTTGGGTGCCTGGCCATGTTGGTATTCCAGGGAACGAGCGTGCTGAACGTGTTGCCAGAGAAGCTGCCCTTACAGGACCTGAGTATCCGCCACCGCTTCCCAGCTCTGATATTCGCCCTGTAATCAACCGTCTTCTCCTTCATCGCTGGCAGACAGACTGGGATGAGCACCTCCAGAATAAATTACATGCTATTAAGCCGCGGCTTGGTGTTTGGGCCACGAGTTCACGTCCTTCAAGACTGGAAGAACGACGATTGGCACGATTACGTATCGGGCACAGTCATCTGACCCATGGCTACCTGTTACGTCGTCAGAACCCGCCTTCCTGCACCCAGTGTGGTGCATTCCTGACCATCCGCCACCTTCTTGTGGAATGTGTTCCTCTTGCACCTGAGCGAGCCCGCCTTGGCTTACCGCTGATCTGTCTACCTTGCTTGGAGACGATGTCCAGATGATCCAGCGAGTTTTCACCTACTTGCAACTTTTGCACGTCTTGCGTGATTTGTGAGTGCATTTCTCACCTTTCTTTTAATTAATTTATTTCTGCTTTTATCTACCGTTTGTGTTTTTTCGTGGTGTTTTTATGCTTGTCATAGCATTTCCTTGCTTTTATCTTTTTTACTGCACTGTCATATTCATTACTAATTATGGGCTGCCCCACGTGTGTGCACCTATTGCCGAGCTGCCCCGGCAGAGAAGATTAACATGCTGTTGTGTACTAACCCGTCCTTGTGTTTGTGTATCGAGTTTGCACATTTCTTGAATGCTATGACATTTTAACTCATAAATGACCGAACACCTTTTACGTAATCCTGACTTTGCTTTTACTTTATTATATGTATGATACTATCCTTTTTTTCTTTATTTCTTTCTTGGGTACTTCATTTTCCTGCCAGAGAAGGGTGCAAAAGACCTCGATGTCGACGCGCCCATATAAACCCTTTCAATCAATCAATCAATCAATCTATCATAATATAAATTGTCACACATGTACTGTATGCTAATGTAACTCATGATAAAAGTGTTTTGTTTTCAAACAAAATGAAACGGTTGAGGTGGACACTGGCGAGTAGAAGACATGCAATTTATTAAATCGCCTCGCAACCTACTTGGCCACACACTTTGGTTACACTCTTCAACTTTTTTCCATGTCATCTAAAGTATCGACTAATCTTAAATTCGCATTGCCAATTCGGGTTTTCTAACAATTAATCTGTTGCAACTTAATTTGGATGCAAAATTCTGACTTAATTAGCATCTAAGAACTTTACAGTGTGCATTAAAATGATGACAGAAACAGTGAAATTTCAGTTTCAAATTTCATGTCTACCTTGAATCCAAATACCTGTGCCGTCATTTCCTTCAATGTTGAAAGGAGCCAAAACTTGCAATAGATCTCAATTTTTTGCTTATATAATCTTTAATTCCCACTATTTGTTCACAAAATTTTAAAGAAAAAAAATCAAATGAAATCTTTAAGTTTTACATCTCACGTTTATGGCGGTTGGGCTAAAGGAGTCGGTGATGATGAGAGATGAGTGAAATGGTGGAATGAAAAAATGTGGGACGAAACGGGAGAACACCGAGAAAACACACGAGCACGGCGTTTGGCCACCACAAAGTCTACACAGCGCGAGCTGGGTTCGAACATGGAACCCGAAGCACCGGAGGTGAACGCACTACCACTGAGACACCACGCCTCCAAAATTTTAAAAAAATATTAGTTACTAACAAGTAACACTTCCGATGTGTAACACTTCGATTTTGATAAAATTTGGCAGTTAGATATTACACATGAAATAAACGAATACGTGTCTATTTTCTGCGGAAAAACAGTTTTAGAGGCCAAAAGCCCCCACGCAAAATTTTGAAAGTTGACGCCCACAAGGCAAAGAAATTGAACAGAAGTAAACGAAATTTTACACACATATTGCAGACAAAATTAGGGAATACGTGCTTCGTATATTCCTAAAAAAAACGGTTAGGTGGGGCACGGAACCCTCCAAACCTTTCATCACGAAATATTGAAAGTGCTAGTAACAGTATGTCAGATGTGTAAAGGACATGAAGAATTGCAACGAAACTTTGTGTGAGAACAACACGCAAAAAATAAAGGAATACGTTTTTTTATGTTCTGCGGAAAAACGGTTTTAGGGGGCAAAAGCCCCACCCAATGTTTTTTTTTAAATTGTGGCCCGAAAGGCCAGAGGAAGTTAACCGAAGTCAAGGAAATTGTGCACAGATATTGTAGATATAAAATGAGGGAATGCGCGTTCTCTATTTTCTTGAAAAAAAGAAAACCGTTTAGGTGGGACACAGACCCCTCCAAAACTTTGATCGTAAAATATCAAAAGTGCTAATAACAGTATGTCACAAGTGTTTGAAGGACATGAAGAATTGGAACAACACATTGTGTAGGGACATTACGCAAAAAAAAAAGAATACGGTTTCTTATTCTTCGGGGTTTTCAGGGGCAAAAGCCACACCCAAAATTTTTAAATTTGAGACCCAAAAGGCAAGAAGAACTGCACCGAATTGAATTACATTGTGCACAGATATTGTAGACGTAAGATGAGATAATTGGGTTTCGTATTATCCTGGAAAATAGCGGTTGAGTGAGGCACGGACCTTAGAAACCGTTGATTACTAAATATCAAAATTGCAAATAAGCATATGTCGAACGTTCCTAAAGAATATTTCGAATTGCAAAGAAAATTCGTATATTCCAAAACAATAAATGAACCGTGTTTTAATTTTTGCGGAAAAACAGTGTTGGGGCCATCCGAAAAAAAGTAAATATTTCCGTAATAGCACAGGAAGGAGTGGACCGAAGCAAATGAAATTGTGTGTAGATTTAATATACACCCTATGTGAAATAAGCCCTTTCGTGTTTCTCAAGTTTCCCTATTCGTTTTGCTTCAAATTTGGCAGATCAAGAGCAAACTGGAAATAAATCAACACGTATTTTTGTTCATGCGCAAAAATATTATAAGGGTTAAAAATGCGTCCTGAAATACCATAAAAAAACGCTATACTGTTTGTGCTTGTAGTTGATCTGAAAAATTTAAAGAAATCGGAAGGAGAGACGACACATGTGAAACACGAAGGGCCATAGTTTACACATCCAATATCTACATACAATTTCATTTGCTTTGGTCCACCCAGGGGTGTAGCCAGCAGGTTTGTGTAGGAGGGGCCCGTCGTTTTTGAAGGGGGGCCAGCTACAATGTACAAAGCCTAAAATAATGTGTTGCTGCTAGTGCTTTTGAGGCCTGAAAGAAAGAAAAATTTTGGTTTCTGGAAAACTAAAAACACTATTTTAGCTTATTATTATTATTATTATTATTATTATTATTATTATTATTATTATTATTATTATTATTATCCATAATCTATATTCAAGATAGTTTTTATTATGCTTAATCAAGAACTACTGCCCGGGACCAAACGCTATACTTTTGTGCATAACTATAAAGGTAACCACGAAAATTCTGTCCCTTTTCGTGGAGGTCTGTGTTCAATTGCACCTCACACCGTGAGTTGAATGCGAGTAGAGATAAGGCGAACGTCAGTTGTTGGTGTGGGTATATTTAACATATTAACTGGTTGTGATAATTTAGACACACAGTGAACTTGCGTAAAGACAGAGAGAACATTGGACATCCACAGATCGTCATAAGAGCATGTATGCTGAACGAGTTCAAATGGAGGTCAAACGCCACTGTAGCGAGACAGAAGATATGCCAGGCCTTTGGTGAGGGTTTCGTGATGACGCGGACAGTGCAGCCATGGTTTAACAAGTTTAAGGACGCTGACGATACACCCGAAGACACCACGTACCAGAAGACCAACACATGTACAAAGAGGAACTGGGACTACAATTTAGTGTATGGAGAAACCATTCAGCAGCACATCCATCAACTTGGGAAGCACTACAAGTTGGGTCGATGGGTCCCACATGTTTTGACTCCGGGCCAGAAGGCAACGCGGCAGCCGCCTGTTTTTATTTATATTTCGAAGCCATTTCTGGACAGGACGTTGACATATGATAAAAAGTGGGTCCTGTACGAAGCTCCACGGCGCCATCATCATTGGTTAGCATCCCATGAACCGATTTCAAAACAGCCGAAACCAGCACTGTACCAGAAAAAGGTCCTTCTGTGTGTTTGGTGCATCGTGCATCGGGAACTGCTACCAGCTGGTCAGAGTATCAATGCAACTGTGTAGTGTCAGCAGTTGAGCTGCGCTCAACAAAAACTCAAAATTCTGGAGCCATCAGTTCTGAATTGCAAATGGGTCCTCGTTTACGAGACAACGCTAAGTCCCACGTGGCTAGGATGACTCAGGACACCATTCTCCGCCTTGGATGGTAAACAATATTGCAACCACTATGTTCCCCCGGTATTGCACCCATCCGATTATCACCTGTTCCATTCTTTGGACAATCACCTTAGAGGACGCCAGTTCAAATCCCTAGTAAAAGTCCAAAATGCACCTGATACTTTTTTCGTTTCACGGCCCACCAAGTTCTACAGCGATGGATTCCATGGCCTTCCAGAATGTTTTCAGAAGATCATCGATGCTGATGGGGACTATTTTTGATCTTCCAGGTTAGGTAACATATCGATGTTCGAAAGTGGTGGGTGAAAAAGCAACAAAACTTTTCTTGGTTACATTTATATTTAAATTTAAGACCTTGTATACAGAACCTATCTATACAACATTGATTTTCTTTGAAATTTCACTTAATTCCTTTACTGTTTCCTGACAAAAATATTTATTTATTATTCGTGACTAAAACAACATAATTATTTTATTACACTGAGTAGAAATAAAAGAGAGCGAATAAAATCCCAATTGAATAAAAACATTATTTCTCACCAAATTTTCCATCCTCTATGTCTTTTAAAACACTTTTAAAGCATATAAAAATATACTGTACTTACAAGTCAGTTTAGAACCTTTGTTTTATGGCTGCATTTGTAGTACCTTGTTAAGACGTTTGTCTTCAAACTGTCAAATATAAATCGAAGTAAATTGTGTAATCTGTTGTCACAAAAAAGTATCCTATTTTTCGATTGGTATGAGGAAGAGATACTATACTATTTTTCGATCGGTACGGAAAAACAATATTTTTTCCATACTATTTTATCGTAAATTATTAATTGTCAATAAACTTTGTTACTTTTAAATAAATGAAGCGAGATAATTTTACTATGATGTTTTAAAAGCTGGTCATTTGGGGGGGCCAGGAAACCTTTTGGGGGGCCTGGCCCCGATGGGCCCCCCTTGGCTACACCCCTGGGTTCACCCCTCTCGCCCCTCAAAGCCTCGGTCCACTCAACAGTTTTTTGTTTCAGGAAGAATACGAAACACACATTACCTCATCTTACCTCTGCAATACTTGTGCACATTTCATTCATTTCGGTCCATTTCTTCTTGTCTTTCTTGCGTCAACTTTCAAATTTTTGAGTGGGAGCTTTTGCCCCTAAACCATTTATCCACAGAAAATAAAAAAACGCGTATTCGTTTATTTTTTGCCTATTGTTCATACAAAAAGTTTCGTTTAAATTTTTCATGTCCTTTACAAACATCTGACATACTGCTACTAGCACTTCTGATATTTCGTGATCAAAGGTTTCGAGGGGTCTGTGCCCCACCTAACCGTTTCTTCCAGGAAGATACGAAACTCGTATTCCCTCAGTTTATATCTGCAATATCTGTGGAAAATTTCATTCACTTTGGTTCAAAACTTCTTACCTTTCGGGAGTCAACTTTTAAAATTTTGGGGTCGGGTCTTTAGCCCCCTAAAACCGTTCTTCCGCAGAAAATAAAAGCAACAGAATTCGTTTGTTTTTAGCGTATTGTCCAGACTATTATGTTGGAATTCTTCATGTGCTTTACACACATCTGACATACTGTTACTAGCACTTTCGACATTTCGTGATCAATGGTTTGGAGGCGTCTTGGCCTTACCCAACCCTTTTTTTTGCAGGAGTATACGGATCCCGTTTTTTGTCATTTTACATCTACAGTATCTGTGCACAACTTAATTCACTTTGATTCACTTGTTTTTACCTTTCGCGTGTCAATTTTCAAAATTTTGTGTTGCGGATTTTGCCCCTAAAATGTTTTTTAACGAGAACATAAAAAAACCGTGTTCGTTTATTTTTGCGTATTGTCCATACACCAAATTATGTTGCAATTCTCCATGTCCTTTACAAACATCTGACATACTGTTACTAGCACTTTTGATATTTTGTGATCAAAGTTTGGAGGGGTTCGTGCCTCACCTAACCGGTTTTTCAAGTAAAATACGAAACCTTTTTTTTTTTTTTTGTCATTTTACGTCTACAATATCTGTCCACAATATCGTTTACTTCGGTTCGTTTCTTTTTGCCTTTTGGGAGTCAACTTTCAAAATTTTGGGTTGGGGCTTTTGCCCCCCTAAAACCGTTTTTCCGCAGAAAATACAAAAGCGTATTCGTTTGTTTTTTCGTATTGTCCACACGTAAACTTTCGCAGCAATTCATGTTCTTTACACACATCTGACATACTGCTACCAACACTTTTGATGTTTCGTGATTAAATGTTCGGAGGGGCCCATGCCCCACCCAACCGTTTGTTTTATTAAAATACGAAACCCGTATTCCTTCATTTTACGTCTGCAATATCTGTGCACAGTTGCACTCATTTCGTTTCAGTTCTTGTCTTCCGGGTGTCAGCTTTTTAAATTTTAATTTTGTTTTTATATTAAACCTTTGCATTATATAACTCTTTCTTAAGAGATTCTTTTTTGGGGGCGAAGGACAGAAATGGTTTCCTCTTATATATGTTTCTTGCCTTTCATCTTGTTTGAAGTGCTTAAGTAAGATCATTTTGTAACTTTTGATGTCATCCAACTCCGTCACGATAATAAAATTGTCATTCTTAACAATTGGTTTTATTCTCTTATTTGCAGTTTGCCACAGTGCTATATTTATTACAAAATTGGAGTTTGGTCCAGCGCCTTTCGAATTCGCAACCAACCGAAGCACCGAGCTTTTTGGGTTGCCTACTATTGCAGGAAAAGGAGAATTGCGGGTGGTAAAGCACTTTTGGAGTCGTGTATACATGGTTTGTACACAAATGTGAAGGCGAAATTTTCGTTTGTACACAATTAGGTTTCCTTCATATTAGTTGCATACGCCAAATGCACTGAAGGAAATTTGTTGCTATTGTACAAAAGGACAGCCTTAAAACTAGTTTTGGAAAAGTCAATAAAAAATCTCCACTCTGTGCTTATATGTGCATGTCCAAGTGTATCCATTACAGCACAGACTTATTACAATACACTAAATCATTTTCTTGAGAATAATAGTTTTGAAACTCTGTATTTCGAAAAATACACACTTTAGTGTCACGATGGAGCAGATTCCAGCCTTTAAGTCTAGAAGCAAGAAGTTCTGTCTGTATCTTGAAGAGTTTTAAATCCCGTACGAGGTCATTTATTTCACCCTGAGTTATCAGATGGGGATCCAATGTAGATGTCAGTGGTAGAGCGTTCACCTCTGGTGCTAGGGGTCTCGGGTTCAAACCATGCTCCCGCCAAGTGAACTTTGTGGTGGACAAACACCGTGTGCGTGGGTTTTCTCGGGGTTCTCCAGTTTCCTCCCACTTTCTTCATTCCACCATTTCATTCATCTCTCATCTTCACAGTCTCCTTTAGCCTAACCGGCATAACCGTGGGACGTAAAACTCAAAAATTTCATTTCATTTCCAATGTAGATGTGCTTCCTACATAAGTAGGATCATCTTCATTTGGAACTTCAGTAGTTGCCTCAAATACGTAATCCTTATTTACCCTAAGATGAGGAGGTGGTACTGGTACAGGTAATTCTGCGCTGTGTGGAACTGGCCTAATTGCTGATGGCAAATTAGGGTACTGTACTTTGTGGTTAGATTTACTGGTTATTTCTTTTATCTGTGTCATACAAAAGTAGCAGTCTGAAGGATGATCTTTTGTTTCCCTCCAGATCATCAGTACTGCGAAGTTCATGTTTCGTTCACCATTTGCCCACCCAGTCAGACGTTTCACGCAAGTACAACAAATGTAGTGAGGAGCGAAATTCTTATCTTCGTCTCCTACACTGCAACCAAAATATAACTAATAACACTTCCTCAAAAGTGGAGTAAAACATCGACGTTGCGATTTAAGTGTCAGCTCCCCACATACATAACAGAAATTGTCCGGTTGATTTACACACTTCCTCCGCATCTTCTATCCTGTAAGGTATCACACACAGATACACACAGGAATCTACACTCCATCAAATTCCCACAAAATCCCTGTATAAATTCCCTCCTACAAAAATGGTGACATGGTGTACACATCATTGAAACTATGTTTTATTGGAAGTCCAATGAGGTATAAACCGTGATATATATATTGTAATTTTCGTGGAAAATATATGTGTTGAAATCCAACAAGACCCGACCCGTGACCCGAATTGACTGACCCGACAACCCGACCAGAACTGACCCGATTGACCCGACCCTATGTGACCTAACCCGACAACCGACCCGAGTGACCTGACCTTACAATCTAATCAGTTTGAGAGAACTAGAACCTTACAAAGCTGCTACCAGAAAAAATATGCTGGTCAATTCGTATGCATTAACCATTGTTTCGGCTTTATTTGTTGTATAATTCTTCTCCTCCTCAGTGTTCTGCCATTAATGACACGCCAGCTTCCGTGAACTAGGTAAGAAGCTTCCGTTTTTGCGATTTCCAACTAATATCTTCCTCGCAACCCAACATAATGTACCACCCTCCTTATTACAATCTATCAATTGCAACCTTCTTACACACTCTCGCTCTCCTGATATCACCCCCTTTACTACATCTCTCAGAAGGCAATCCCTTAGCAAGATCGAAACTTGTTAACAGTCCATTTTTTCGCTTCCTTATATCGTCCAATATTGATCTCGTCTCTTGCATTTTTCAGCATTTCCTACTTAGTTTTCCTCTCTACCCTGCTAACCTTTTCTATTTTCCTCCACATTCAAATTTCCAAGGTTAAAATTTAGGCAATCAACTTCGAAAGTCAAAATAAAATTTGAAGTTCTGAAGACATGATTTTCTAGTAACAAACGTATATAGAACTTTTTATTATTTTTTGGTGTGTAATAAACAAAAATTTCAGCACGTTTTTCCATTTAAAAACAGCTTTGCTGTCTGATAGAATCATAAGGAACTAATTACACTGAAATATCATTGTGTAGGGAATTACCTTTTAATTTTTTCTTAATTAATTTATCTAGAAGATATTTGCAACGTTATATAAAATCAGCGAGTAATTTAGTGCCGAGAAAGTCAAATCACTACCGCAGCAATAATAATAATAATAATAATAATAATAATAATAATCTGAAGGTGACCAACAAAGTTCTGTCTCTTTTTGTGGAGGTCTGTGTTCAATTGGCCCTCACACCGTGAGTTGAATGCGAATGGAGATAAGGAGAAGATCAGTTGTTAGACGAGACGAGAAGAGACAGAATTTTCATGAAGGGGTACGAGATGAGACAGAGCTCTTTCAATAGAAACATATGTACTTTTAGAGACGAGACTACCTTCAAGACACATTTTTGAGACGAGAATGCCCCAAACCTGGTCTCGTAAGCAACACTAGTAAGTATATCCAACATACTACCTAGGTGTGGCTGTTCAGATACACCGTGAACGTGCGTAAGGACAGAGTGAACATGGGACCTTCACAGAGCGTCATAAGGGCTTGTTTGCTGTGCGAGTTCAATTGCTGCTCCGCGGGGCGGAAGATATGACAGGCCTTTGGTGAGGGTGTCGTGACTACGCGGAGAATGCAGCGGTAGGACGGTTTAAGGACGGTGAGGAAACACTCGAAGAGCACCACGTGCCGAAAGACAAATACATGTTCAAAATAAAGATCTTCAGGCAGCAATTGAGGGGAAGACAGACATGTGAGGAACTGGTACTACATCAGTGTGAGTGGAGAAACCATTCGGCACCACCACCATCAACTTGGGAAGCACTGCAAGTTGGGTTGATGGGTCCTGCATGATTTTACTTGGGACCAGAAAGCAACGCGAGCAGACACCTGTGTGTCTTTGGTGTCTCGTCTGAGGAAGGAGCAATTTCTGGACAGGGTGTTGACAGGTGATGGGAAATGGGTCCTGTACGAAGCTCCACGGCGCCCTCATCGTTGGTTAGCATCCCACGAACCGGTTCAAAAACAGCCCAAGCCAGCACTACACCAGAATAAGGTTCTCCTGTGCATTTTGTGGACTGCTCGCGGCATCGTCCATCGGGAATTGCTACCAGCTGGTCAGAGCATCAATGCAACTGTGTACTGTCACTCTCTGGATCCAGCACTTCTGAATCGCAAAGGGGTCCTCCTGTTACAAGGCAACGCTAAGCCCCACGTGGCTAAGATGACCCAGGACACCATTCTACGCCTTGGATGGGAAACACTATTGGTTCCGCCATACTCCACCGACATTGTACAGTCCGATTATCACCTGTTCCATTCCTTGAAAAGCACCTTAGAGAACACCAGTTCAAATCGCTAGTAGAGGTTCAATATGCACTTGATACCTTCTTCGCTTCACGTCCCACCAAGTTCGACTGCGATGGAATCCATAGCCTTCCACAACGTTGGTAGAAGGTCGTCGATGCTGATAAAGACTATTTTTGATATTCCAAGTACGTCTTAGGTTACATATCAATGGTCGAAGGAGTTGGTGAAAAGGCGGCGGAACTTTCTTGGTCACTCTTAAAGTAATAATAATAATAATAATAATAATAATAATAATAATAATAATAATACCGGTAATAATAATAATAATAATAATAATAATAATAATAATAATAATAATAATACAAGGTATACAACTTTGCTTTCGCAGTTTTTCCCCAAAATATGACGCTTTAATGAAACAAATTGCTAACCCAGGCATTATTCAAAGTATTGTCCATCGCTGGCCACTACTTTCTCCCATCTTCCGGGCAGCGTACGGATGCCGCGTCGAGAAAATTTTTCATCTTTGGAGGTGATCCACGAATCGATGCACTTTTTGACTTCTTCATAAGATCGGAAGTGTTGGTCAGCCAGGATATGCGCCATTGATCGAAACAGGTAATAATCAGAGGGAAAGATGTATGGAGAGTACGGCGGGTGGGGTAGGACTTCCCATCTTAACGTTTCGAAGTTCGTTTTGACCACTTTTGCAAGGTGGAGTCGAGCGTTGTCGTGCTGCAAATCACTTTGTCGTGCCTCTCGCTTTTGGGGGCGTTTGTCCTTTAATCCTCGGCTCAAATGAATTAAATGCGTTCGATAACGATCACCTGTGATTGTTTCACTTGGTTTTAACAGCTCATAGTACACGACGCCGAGCTGGTCCTACCAAATGCAGAGCACGATCTTGGAGCCATGAATATTCGGTTTGGCCGTCGACATGGAAGAATGGCTGGGATATCCCCATGATTTTTTGTTTTTAGGGTTATCGTAATAAACCCATTTGTCATCCCCGGTCACAATTCGATGCAGAAATCCCTTCCGTTTTTGCTTCTGAAGCAACTGTTCACAAACACACAAACGCCGTTCAACGTCTCTTGCTTCAACTCATACGGGACCGAAGTTCCTTCTTTCTGAATCATACCCATGGCTTTGAGCCGTTTTGAAATGTCTTGCTGTGTCACTCTCAATGATCGTGCCAATTCTTCTTGAGTTTGACGCGAGTCTTTACTCAGCAATTTATCCAATTCTGAATCTTCGAAAACTTTGTCTTCCACTACTATGCCGGTGTTCGACGTTAAAATCACAGTTCTCTCACTAATAGCGTACTCACCATAAGGACTTGAGAGCATTGGATGTGAGACTCAGCCTCAGGTTTCTTAATATTGAAACAAAAAAGTAGAACCTCCCGCAAATGGCGAGAATTTGGCTCGTAAACTGATATATTCAATCGAGAACAACTTTACGATGCAAACACAAATCGACTAATGCTTGAATGGGGTTATGTTGACAGAGGTCCAAGCTAACTGCCTGACGTGTGTGATATGTTTATTTCGACCGCTACTTACCGTTGTAGCCAGCTATTGGAAAACGTCGGAAGCAAAGTTGTACACCTTGTAATAATAATGCGACCTGCCCAAAGGCAGATGTTTGACCCGAAGGTCCATGGGTATTAATTCCAGCTCGTACCAAGTAAGTTTTCTGGTGGACAAACACCGTGTGCATAGGTTTTCTCGGTGTTCTCCCATTTCCTTCCACTTTCCTCATTTAACCACTTCAATTATTTCTCATCATCACTGTGTCTCTTACGTTGGTGCATAACGTGGGACCTTAACTAGATTTTTCCTTTCGATTTCGCTTAATGTGACATTTAACTTGACATAAAAACGCAGAAAGGTAAAAAGTCAGTCGCAATATTAATTACAATTACCATGCCAATTAGTTAATATAGGGTTAAATTAAAATTTTTATTACTATTTCAGCTACAATTAGTCACAATTATCATTCATTCACCAACTTCGAATTTAATTCTATAACAAAGCCCCTTATACCCGGCGTCGGGATGTGGCGCCCCCATCGCCCAGTTCTTCGGAACTGCAATCAGCCACTGGTCCTCCAGGTTGGGGGTTGTGCCGGGCCGATCACCCGGCATTTAAAACCTGCGATCGAGCGTAGTTACAAATAAAAGCCTCGGATGTGGACTGCTCTTTTAGAAGACAACCTTGCAATGGACTGGTTTTGATTGGATTTTCTTGGATGACGCTGGACCCGGGGCCGTGGGACGGAGGAGTGCAGCGCATGCGCACCCAGCAGGACCGGACGGAGTGATGCCCTGAAAGGGAATGCTGGGAGTCTGCGGTACGGGAATCTCCAATGAACCATTGGTTCCTCCCCTTACACGGTGGGACGTGCGTCCTCTCAAAAGTACCCATCAGTCGGCGGTGCAAGTGGCTCTGCCTCCTTGTCATTTTGACTTGGTGTCACAGCTTAGCTTGCTGACAAGGGTCATGCAGGTAGGACCTGCCAGCCTCGTTGGCCGCTTCGAACCATGACGGGGAACCGAGAGGATTTTGGGCTTCATTTAGTTATGGATACGCATCAACTACCCACCCAGGACAGAGACAGAGAGGAAAAGCTTGGTCTTGCACCAAGATATTTAATTATTAAGGATAGATCAACAGAAACCGCTGGAGCATTAAGCAAATTGTCACCGTTCCTAGTACATCGTCAAATTCATCACATTGCCACAGGAACGTTTCCTCCTGGCCATATACGCAAATTACGGAATGTGACGCTCCTTGTTCAGACGACTACAGACAAACAGTCAAAATTACTCCTCGCTAGTACGCAGTTAGGACCTGTTCCTATTCTGGTTGAGCCTCATCGACAACTAAACACTAGCAAAGGAGTCATCACTTGCTTTGATTTGAGAGAGTTACCAGAGGCGGAAATATGTGCTGAACTAAAGGATAGCCATGTGATAGACGTCCATCGTATTAGTACAAAGAGAAATGGTACAGTACAGCCCACAGATTCTTACATCATAACTTTCGCTATACCTGACCTTCCAACGCATTTGAACGTTGCCTACCACCGTTTGAAGGTCCGCCCGTACATACCATTACCCTTACGGTGCTTTAACTGCCAACATTTTGGCCACTCAGCCCCTTCTTGCCATGCCTCTGCCATCTGTGGCAATTGTAGTTCTGCAGCTCATGGTCCGGCCCCATCGAAGTGCACTAATTGTAAAGGTGACCACCCAGCTTGGTCACGTGACTGTCCTATTTTTCTGGCTGAGAAGAAGATCCGTGAATTGATGGTAATCGAGAAGATCTCCGCCGCTGAGGCTAAACGAAGACTACAGCCAAAAGTCAACTTCGGCACCAGTTTCTCTTCGCTTCTAAAGACCAGCAGATCCCAAGGTACCCAGACAGTCAATTCTGCTACCCAAACTGACGTTGAGGTTCCCAGTGCGCCAGTCTCTTCCAAGGCGTCCCGTACCACTACTTCTGTGAACCCAGGACTATCTCGCACGAAGCACCGATCATCATCTGCTTCGCAGCGTAAACTTCCATTGACAGATCGTTCGCCTCCACGAATTGTTAAGCCCATTCCTGCTTCTCAGCCTCCTGCCACTCCGGCAGCTGGCTCTATCTCGTCTGCTCCTACTCCCTCCATAACTCAGTTTTTGAAGCAGTCAAACAGCCAGCCTCCTACCAAACCCCTCACTAAGAAGGAACGAAAAAAACAGCTCCAGGCTCAAGCTTCCAAAGCTGTCTCTCCCTCTTCCACTGCTTCTTCTACCAAGGCATCGAAGAAATCTTCACGCACCCAGTCTTCTAGCCCACCTGGGGCGAAGAAACAGAAGCATACGTCACGTAGTCCACCTAGTGATGACGAGTCTCTTATGGATGATATGGTGGAGGAGGAGCTCGATGATTTTACCCTTGTGGAAGGCCGTGGAAAGGGCAAGAGCAGTACCTCGCTTCTTGTTCTCGATGCTTGTTGAACATGTCCCTTCTTCAATGGAATTTAAATGGCTATTCCACTCACTACGAGGAATTTAAGCAGTTATTGATTTTGTTTCATCCTACCATATTCTGTCTTCAGGAAACGCATTTTACCTCTACTAGCAACTCAGTTCTCTCTGGTTACACTGTATATCGTCATGATCAGCTTACTGCAGGTCGTGCAGCAGGTGGTGTAGCAATTGGGGTCTCTGATGCTTACCATTCTGCTCTCATCCATGTGAATAGTGCTTTCCAGCTTATAGCTGTTCGTGTCTTCTTAAGACAACCTGTTACTTTTTGTTGTATCTACCTTACGCTTCATGACGTCTTTACTGCTGTCGATCTTGAACAGATTGCCCGACAGCTTCCATCCCCATTTCTGTTTGTGGGTGACTTTAACTCGTACCATGCACTGTGGGGCTCTCCTCGTACTGAGCCACGAGGTCAAGAGATTTCCACTTTCCTTGACAACACTAACTCATTGCTCCTCAATGATGGCAGTCCCACACATTTTACTACTGCTACTGGTACCTACTCTCATTTGGACCTCTCCATTTGCAGTCCTCAACTTGGTGCCCATCTTACTTGGCGCGTGCATGATGATCTCTGTGGCAGTGACCACTTTCCTATTCTTGTGCATGGTCTTCCGCTCATCCATTCTGCTCCGTTCACTGCCTACAATCTCCGTCGAGCAGACTGGGATCATTTTTCCGTCACTTTTCATTTCACTTTAGACCCACGTTTTACTGTTGATGATCATTGTGAGGCCTTTCAGCAGAGTATCCTGGCAGCTGCACACGACTCTATTCCTATCTATGCTGGTTCCCGGTGTAAACGCACCGTTCCTTGGTGGTCAGAGGAGATTCGTGACGCTATTCTGGCCCGACGTCGAGCACTACGTACTTTTCATCGTGCTCCTACAGCTGATAATTTGGCTCAATTTCGACTTCTTCGTGCTCGAGCCCGCTATCTGATTAAGCAGGCTAAGCGTCATAGCTGGCGCACTTATGTTTCTTCTCTTACTGCTGGCAGCTCCATGACAGCGGTCTGGTCGCAAATTCGTAGTCTACAGGGACATGTTTCCTCCGTTGCGGTTCCATCCCTTATTATCGATGGTGTAATGGTCACTGATCAGGACAGAATTGCTGCTGCATTAGGTCGTCATTTTGCGGATGTATCCAGTTCTACTCACTACTCAGCTGGATTCCTCACTTACAAACAACGCACCGAACGTACGCCACTTCAGTTCCGCTCTGCAACCGCTGAAGCTTATAATCTGCCTTTTACTACTGCTGAACTTGTTGCTGTTTTGGATTCTACGAAGGACACGGCACCTGGTCCTGATGGCATCTGTTATGCTATGCTCCGGCACCTGCCTGACGATGGCAAGCAACATCTTCTTGACCTGTACAATCGGATCTGGCTTGCAGACTCCTTCCCCGATGCCTGGCGTGAAGCATACATTATTCCTATTTTGAAACCTGCTAAACCTGCCACGTCCAGTGGAAGCTACCGCTCGATCGCCTTGACTAGCTGTCTGTGTAAACTTTTGGAGAAGATGATCAATACCCGCTTAGTCTGGTTTCTTGAACACCATGGCCTCATTTCCAATCTTCAGTGTGGCTTTCGGCGCTTCCGTTCCACTACTGATCATTTGGCGCATCTTGAAAGTGCTATTCAGGATGCATTTCGTCATCAAGAACATCTGATAGCCATCTTCTTTGACCTTGAAAAGGCCTATGACACCGCTTGGCGATATGGCATTTTGAGGCAACTCCATCTCTGGGGCTTACGTGGCCACTTGGCTCTCTTCATCCAGAATTTTCTCCAACAACGTTCTTTTAGAGTCAAGCTTGGAGCTACTCTCTCTGCTCCGTTTCCACAAGAGAATAGCGTTCCCCAGGGTAGTGTGTTAAGTGTCACATTATTTGCTGTAGCTGTGAACAGTGTGATGTCGCAACTCTCCCCTACAGTTAATTGGTTGCTTTATGTGGACGACTTTACTATCTACTGTCGCTCACGTGACCTCCGTACTGTTACTCGCCAGTTACAGTTAGTGCTTAACCGTCTTCACCGCTGGTCTTCCACTACTGGCTTCTGCTTTTCTCTCACCAAAACACACTGTGTACATTTTTGTCGCCTACGTCAATGTGCTTACGATCCTGACCTGTTCCTTGGCGGTTCTCGATTGTCCTATGTCGATCATGTTCGTTTTCTGGGCTTGGAGTTTGACCGCCGACTTACATGGGCTGCTCATGTTCGGGAACTGAAGTATCGCTGTCTTCGCTCCTTGAACTTACTACGTATGGTGTCTCATCTTTCGTGGGGTGCTGACCGTGTGGTGATGTTGCGACTATATCGTAGCCTCATCCGCTCCCAATTGGACTATGGCTGTGTTGCCTATGGTTCTGCTCGACCTTCCATCCTCCGTCATCTGGATGCAGTTCATCATCTTGGCCTTCGTTTGGCGCTTGGAGCTTTTCGAACCAGCCCTATTCCTAGTCTCTATGTTGAGGCTCATGAGCCATCTCTTTCCCACCGTCGAGACTGCCTGCTTCTGCGCTATTACATCCATATTCAAGCCTTACCTGACCATCCTTCGGCCTTTGCACTTGAGGCTGGTGCTCGCTACGCCAGATATCACGCACGACCCACTGCTACTCGGCCTTTTGCATTCGTGCTCTAGACCTTGTGGCTTCATTAGGACTGGAAGTTCCTGCTCTCTGTCCATTGGGCTTCCTTCCTACTCCTCCGTGGACTGTTCTTCCACCAGTTGTCAGTTTTCATTTACTGCAATTTCAGAAGTCTCTCACCAGCAATCAACAGTTCTGTCAGGAATTCTTCTCTTTTCTGGAGGCGTACCGTACCTACGATATCTTCTACACAGATGGTTCCAAGTCTAAAGATTTTGTTGGCTGTGCTTTCGTCACGGATGATCATAGCGCTGGCTTGAAGCTCCATCCTACTACCAGTGTGTTCACTGCTGAATTGGTTGCTATCCTGGAGACTCTGCATTATATTCGTCGCCGCCATCTTCGGCAGGTTCTTGTCTGCTCTGACTCCAGCAGCGCTTTATGTAGTCTTACCGACGTGTCAACTGCGCACCCTATCGTTCAGCAAATTCTCCTCTCCTGCCATTCTTACATCTTGCAGGTTGTGAGGTCCAGTTTTGTTGGGTGCCTGGCCATGCTGATATTCCTGGTAATGAGCATGCTGACCGTGTTGCCAGAGACGCTGCCCTTACAGGACCTGCCTATTCAGCACCGCTCCCCAGCTCTGATCTTCGTCCTGTGATCGATCGTCTTCTTCTTCACCGCTGGCAGACACACTGGGATGAGCAGATTCACAATAAGCTGCATGCAGTGAAGCCCCACCTTGGAGTCTGGTCGACGAGCTCCCGATCATCTCGCCTGGAAGAACGGACTTTGGCACGCCTTCGTATTGGACATAGTCATCTCACCCATGCACATCTTCTGCGACGTATGCCTCCGACTGTGTGTCGTCACTGTGGTCAGCCCCTGAGTATTCGTCACCTCTTAGTGGAATGTGTGCCTCTTGCTCCTGAGCGAGCTCGACTTGGATTACCAGCCGATATGGCAATCTTGCTTGGAGATGATGAATCCATGATCCAGAAAATGTTCAATTATTTGAAGAATCTGCATGTTCTGAATGCTCTGTGAGTGCATTTCTCGCGTTTCTTTTTAATTAATTTATTTCTGATTTTATCTACTATTTCTTAGCTTTCATGATTTTATGCTTGTCATAGCATTTCCTTGCTTTTATTCTATTACTGCACTGTTATATTCCATACTAATTATGGGCTGCCCTACGTGTGTTCACCTATTGCCGAGCTGCCCCGG
Source organism: Thermobia domestica (assembly GCF_964235325.1). Taxonomy (NCBI): domain Eukaryota; kingdom Metazoa; phylum Arthropoda; class Insecta; order Zygentoma; family Lepismatidae; genus Thermobia; species Thermobia domestica. The sequence continues at coordinate 186,639,420 of NC_137459.1, forward strand.
CAGAGAAGATTAACCTGTCATTGTGTACTAACCAGTCCTAGTCTTTGTGTATTGAGTTTGCACATTTTCTAAATGCTATGACATTTTACTTCATCAAAGTCCTGCCAATTTAGCATGCTCCAGATACCTCTTTTATTTTATTTTTTCTGCACTACTATTTTTTTTCTTCTTGATTGCTTTTATTTTGTTCCTGTCAAAGAAGGGTGCAAAAGACCCCGTTGTCGACGCGCCCACCCAAACAATTTCAATCAATCAATCAATCGACGCGCCCACCCAAACAATTTCAATTAATTAATCCAGCAGCGCTTTACATAGTCTCACGGGTGTCAACTGTGCACCCTATATTTCAGCAAATTCTACTCTCTTGCCATTCCTTACGACTAGCAGGTTGCGATGTCCAATTTTGTTGGGTGCCTGGCCATGTTGGTATTCCAGGGAACGAGCGAGCTGACAGTGTTGCCAGAGAAGCTGCCCTTACAGGTCCTGAGTCTCCGTCACCGCTTCCCAGCTCTGATATTCGCCCTGTAATCAACCGTCTTCTCCTTCATCGCTGGCAGACAGACTGGGATGAGCAACTTCAGAATAAATTGCATGCTGTCAAGCCGCGACTTGGTGTTTGGGCCACGAGTTCTCGTCCTTCAAGACTGGAAGAACGACGATTGGCACGCTTACGTATCGGGCACAGCCATCTGACCCATGGCTACCTGTTACGTCGTCATATCCCGCCTTCCTGCACCCAGTGTGGTGCATTCCTGACCATCCGCCACCTTCTTGTGGAATGTGTTCCTCTTGCTCCTGAGCGAGCCCGCCTTGGCTTACCAGCTGATCTGTCTACCTTGCTTGGAGACGATGTCCAGATGATCCAGCGAGTTTTCACGTACTTGCAGCTTTTGCACATGCATTTCTCACATGTCTTTTAATTAATTTATTTCTGCTTTTATCTACCGTTTGTTTTTTCATGGTGTTTTTATGCTTGTCATAGCATTTCCTTGCTTTTATCTTCTTTACTGCACTGTCATATACATTACTAATTATGGGCTGCCCCACGTGTGTGCACCTATTGCCGAGCTGCCCCGGCAGAGAAGATTAACATGCTGTTGTGTACTAACCCGTCCTTGTGTTTGTGTCTCGAGTTTGCACATTTCTTGAATGCTATGACATTTTAATTCATAAATGACCGAACACCTTTTACTTACTCCAGACTTTGTTTTTACTTAATTTTGTTTGTGATACAATGCTCTTTTGTTGTTGGGTACTTCATCTTACTGTCAGTAACGGGTGCAAAAGACCTCGCTGTCGACGCGCCCATATAAACTCTTTCAATCAATCAATCTACTTTGTTAATTTGTTATATCTTGCACTTATCAATTTCTTGTACGAAATGAGAATAACTGTTTCTGCGCAAGATAGAAAGAAAAAAATAAATTTTTCTCATAAGGATTCAGCTCACGTAAGAAATAATGAATAAGTTTAATAATAAGAGCCGAGGAGTGATAAACTAACTCAGCAATAATGATTGTAAGTATAAATATAAATATAAAAACAAAAAGGAAAAACATTTAATTCCATCATCGTTAGAATCAGATCAATGTAGTGAATCACACGATAGTGTGAACATAACAATCGACACAATATTGTGTACAAAGTCTTGTTAGAAAAATACTCCATAGTATGTGACACACTTTTTTAATGTTTCTATCGTTTAGACAGTCCCCCAAATTGTTTTCGTTCTGCCGGCGCCCATAATTGTGTAAGAACGAAAATTTGCCTGCATATTTCTGTACAAACGATGTACAAACGATTCCGACAATTTGTGATTAAATTGGACATGGTGCGGGCTAACATTTAGACAGCCACCACATTATTTTCGTTCTGGTGGCGCCATTAATTGTGTACAACCGAAAATTTAGCACGCACATTTCTGTACAAACGATGTACAAACGATTGCGACAATTAGCAAATAAATTGGACCTGGTGGAGGGTTACCGTTTAGACAGCCTCCAGATTGTTTTCGTTCTGGCGGCGCCCCTAATTGTGTGCGAACTAAAATTTTGCCTGTACATTTTTGTGCAAACGACGTACAAACGATTGCGATAATTTGTGATAGAATTGGACATTGTGTGGGGCAACCACTTAGAACGCCCCCACATTATTTTCGTTCTGGCAGCGCCCCTAATTGTGTACAAAGGAAAATTTCGCCTGCACATTTCTGTACAAACGAGGTAAAACGATTACGGCAATTTGCGATTGAATTGGACATGGTGAGGCTTCAATTTTTACAGCCCCAACTTGTTTTCGTTTTGGCGGCACCCCAATTGTGTACAAACGAAAATGTGGCCTGGACATTTAAGTACAAACGATATAGAAACGATTGCGACGCTTTTGTGGTTGAATTAGACATGATGGGGGAGACATTTGGACAAGCCACCACTTTGTTTTCGACTTGGCGGAGCCACTAAGTGTGTAGAAACGAAAATTTCGCCTTCACATTTCTGTACAAACGATGTACAAGCGATTGCGACAATTTTGATTGAATTGAATGTGGTTCGGAGCTACCACATAGACAGCAATCACTTTGTTTTAGTTCTGGTGGCGCCCCTAATTGTGTACAAACGAAAATTTTCCCTGCACATATCTGTACGAACGACTTACAAACGATTGCGACAATTTGTGCTTTAATTGGAAATAGTGGGGGCTACCGCTTACACAGCCCCCAGTTTGTTTTCGTTCTGGCGGCGCCCCTAATTTTGTACAAACGAAAATTTCGCCTGCACATTCCTGAACAAACAACGTTCAAACGATTACGGCTATTTGTGATTGAATTTGACATGGAGGGGGCTTCCATTTTGACAGCCCCTCACTTTGTTTTCTTTCTGGCGGCGACCCTAATTGTGTAAAATCGAAAATTTTGCCTACACCTTTCTGTAAAAGATATGTATAAACGCGGCGTCGGGATGTGGCGCCCCCATCGCCCAGTTCTTCGGAACTGCAATCAGCCACTGGTCCTCCAGGTTGGGGGTTGTGCCGGGCCGATCCCCCGGCATCTAAAACTTGCGATCGAGCACTGTTCAAACTAAGCCTCGGATATGGACTGCCTTTTTGGATGACAACCTTGCTATGGACTTGATATGTTTTTGGATTCGATTGGATGACGCCGGACCCGGAGCCATGGAACGGCGGGGCGAAGCGCATGCGCCCCCAGCAGGACCGGAAGGAGTGATGTCCTGAAAGGAAATGCTGGGATTCTGCGGTGCGGGGATCCCCAATGGACCATTGGTTCCTCCCCTAACACGGTGGGACGTGGGTCCTCTCAAGAAGTACCCATCAGTCGGCGGTGCAAGTGGCTCTGCCCCCTTGTCATTTTGACTTCGGGTCACAGTCTAGCTTGCTGACAAGGGTCATGCAGGTAGGACCTGCCAGCCTCGTTGGCCGCTTGAACCATGACGGGGAAGCCGAGAGGATTTTGGGCTTACTTGAAATATGGCTATGCATCAAACACCCTCCCAGGCTACTGGATTAGAGAAGAATGAGGAAAAGCTTGGTCCTGTACCAAGATATCTAATAATCAAAGATAAATCGTCTGATACAGCTGGAGCTTTAAGCAAATTATCACCGTTTATTGTAAATCGCCAGCTTCATCATGTTGCTACTGGCACGTTTCCTCCTGGCCACATTAGAAGGTTAAGAAATGGTACCTTACTTGTGCACACGACATCGGACAAGCAATCAAAACTCCTTTTAGCTTGTACCCAATTAGGACCTGTTCCTATTGTGGTTGAGCCTCACCGGCAACTCAACACCAGTAAGCCCGGCGTCGGGATGTGGCGCCCCCATCGCCCAGTTCTTCGGAACTGCAATCAGCCACTGGTCCTCCAGGTTGGGGGTTGTGCCGGGCCGATCACCCGGCATTTAAAACCTGCGATCGAGCGTAGTTACAAATAAAAGCCTCGGATGTGGACTGCTCTTTTAGAAGACAACCTTGCAATGGACTGGTTTTGATTGGATTTTCTTGGATGACGCTGGACCCGGGGCCGTGGGACGGAGGAGTGCAGCGCGTGCGCACCCAGCAGGACCGGAAGGAGTGATGCCCTGAAAGGGAATGCTGGGAGTCTGCGGTGCGGGAATCTCCAATGAACCATTGGTTCCTCCCCTTACACGGTGGGACGTGGGTCCTCTCAAAAGTACCCATCAGTCGGCGGTGCAAGTGGCTCTGCCTCCTTGTCATTTTGACTTGGTGTCACAGCTTAGCTTGCTGACAAGGGTCATGCAGGTAGGACCTGCCAGCCTCGTTGGCCGCTTCGAACCATGACGGGGAAGCTGAGAGGATTTTGGGCTTCATTTAGTTATGGATACGCATCAACTACCCACCCAGGACAGAGAAAGAGAGGAAAAGCTTGGTCTTGCACCAAGATATTTAATTATTAAGGATAGATCTACAGAAACCGCTGGAGCATTAAGCAAATTGTCACCGTTCCTAGTACATCGTCAAATTCATCACATTGCCACAGGAACGTTTCCTCCTGGCCATATTCGGAAATTACGGAATGGGACGCTCCTTGTTCAGACGACCACAGAAAAACAGTCGAAATTACTCCTCGCTAGTACGCAGTTAGGACCTGTTCCTATTCTGGTTGAGCCTCATCGACAACTAAACACTAGCAAAGGAGTCATCACTTGCTTTGATTTGAGAGAGTTACCAGAGGCGGAAATATGTGCTGAACTTAAGGATAGCCATGTGATAGACGTCCATCGTATTAGTACAAAGAGAAATGGTACAGTACAGCCCACAGATTCTTACATCATAACTTTCGCTATACCTGACCTTCCAACGCATTTGAACGTTGCCTACCACCGTTTAAAGGTCCGACCGTACATACCATTACCCTTACGGTGCTTCAACTGCCAACATTTTGGCCACTCAGCCCCTTCTTGCCATGCCTCTGCCATCTGTGGAAATTGTAGTTCTGCAGCTCATGGTCCGGCCCCATGTGTGGCCCCATCGAAGTGCACTAATTGTAAAGGTGACCACCCATCTTGGTCACGTGACTGTCCTACTTTTATGGCTGAGAAGAAGATCCGTGAATTGATGGTAATCGAGAAGATCTCCGCTGCTGAGGCTAAACGAAGACTACAGCCAAAAGTCAACTTCGGCACCAGTTTCTCTTCGCTTCTAAAGACCAGCAGATCCCAAGGTACCCAGACAGTCAATTCTGCTACCCAAACTGACGTTGAGGTTCCCAGTGCGCCAGTCTCTTCCAAGGCGTCCCGTACCACTACTTCTGTGAACCCAGGACTATCTCGCACGAAGCACCGATCATCATCTGCTTCGCAGCCTAAGCTTCCATTGACAGATCGTTCGCCTCCACGAATTGTTAAGCCCATTCCTGCTTCTCAGCCTCCTGCCGCTCCGGCAGCTGGCTCTATCTCGTCTGCTCCTACTCACACCATAACTCAGTTTTTGAAGCAGTCTAACAGCCAGCCTCCTACCAAACCCCTCACTAAGAAGGAACGAAAAAAACAGCTCCAGGCTCAAGCTTCCAAAGCTGTCTCTCCCTCTTCCACTGCTTCTTCTACCAAGGCATCGAAGAAATCTTCACGCACCCAGTCTTCTAGCCCACCTGGGGCGAAGAAACAGAAGCATACGTCACGTAGTCCACCTAGTGATGACGAGTCTCTTATGGATGATATGGTGGAGGAGGAGCTCGATGATTTTACCCTTGTGGAAGGCCGTGGAAAAGGCAAGAGCGGTACCTCGCTTCTTGTTCTCGATGCTTGTTGAACATGTCCCTTCTTCAATGGAATTTAAATGGCTATTCCACACACTACGAGGAATTTAAGCAGTTATTGACATTGTTTCATCCTACCATATTCTGTCTTCAGGAAACGCATTTTACCTCTACTAGCAACTCAGTTCTCTCTGGTTACACTGTATATCGTCATGATCAGCTTACTGCAGGTCGTGCAGCAGGTGGTGTAGCAATTGGGGTCTCTGATGCTTACCATTCTGCTCTCATCCATGTGAATAGTGCTTTCCAGCTTATAGCTGTTCGTGTCTTCTTAAGACAACCTGTTACTTTTTGTTGTATCTACCTTACGCGTCATGACACCTTTACTGCTGTTGATCTTGAACAGATTGCTCGACAGCTTCCATCCCCATTTCTGTTTGTGGGTGACTTTAACTCGTATCATGCACTGTGGGGCTCTCCTCGTACTGAGCCACGAGGTCAAGAGATTTCCACTTTCCTTGACAACACTAACTCATTGCTCCTCAATGATGGCAGTCCCACACATTTTACTACTGCTACTGGTACCTACTCTCATTTGGACCTCTCCATTTGCAGTCCTCAACTTGGTGCCCATCTTACTTGGCGCGTGCATGATGATCTCTGTGGCAGTGACCACTTTCCTATTCTTGTGCATGGTCTTCCGCTCATCCATTCTGCTCCGTTCACTGCCTACAATCTCCGTCGAGCAGACTGGGATCATTTTTCCGCCACTTTTCATTTCACTTTAGACCCTCGTTTTACTGTTGATGGTCATTGTCAGGCCTTTCAGCAGAGTATCCTTGCAGCTGCACACGACTCTATTCCTATCTATGCTGGTTCCCGGTGTAAACGCACCGTTCCTTGGTGGTCAGAGGAGATTCGTGACGCTATTCTTGCCCGACGTCGAGCACTACGTACTTTTCATCGTGCTCCTACAGCTGATAATTTGGCTCAATTTCGACTTCTTCGTGCTCGAGCCCGCTATCTGATCAAGCAAGCTAAGCGTCATAGCTGACGCACTTATGTTTCTTCTCTTACTGCTGGCAGCTCCATGACAGCGGTCTGGTCGCAAATTCGTCGTCTACAGGGACATGTTTCCTCCGTTGCGGTCCCATCCCTTATTATCAATGGTGTAATGGTCACTGATCAGGACAGAATTGCTGCTGCATTAGGTCGTCATTTTGCGGATGTATCCAGTTCTACTCACTACTCAGCTGGATTCCTCACTTATAAACAACGCAACGAACGTACTCCACTTCAGTTCCGCTCTGCCACCGCTGAAGCTTATAATCTGCCTTTTACTACTGCTGAACTTGCTGCTATTTTGGATTCTACGAAGGACACGGCACCTGGTCCTGATGGCATCTGTTATGCTATGCTCCGGCACCTGCCTGCGGATGGCAAGCAACATCTTCTTGACCTGTACAATCGCATCTGGCTTGAAGACTCCTTCCCCGATGCCTGGCGTGAAGCATACATTATTCCTATTTTGAAGCCTGCTAAACCTGCCACATCCAGTGGAAGCTACCGCCCGATCGCCTTGACTAGCTGTCTGTGTAAAGTTTTGGAGAAGATGATCAATACCCGCTTAGTCTGGTTTCTTGAACACCATGGCCTCATTTCCAATCTTCAGAGTGGCTTTCGGCGCTTCCGTTCCACTACTGATCATTTGGCGCATCTTGAAAGTGCTATTCAGGATGCATTTCGTCATCAAGAACATCTGATAGCCATCTTCTTTGACCTTGAAAAGGCCTATGACACCGCTTGGCGATATGGCATTTTGAGGCAACTCCATCTCTGGGGCTTACGTGGCCACTTGGCTCTCTTCATCCAGAATTTTCTCCAACAACGTTCTTTTAGAGTCAAGCTTGGAGCTACTCTTTCTGCTCCGTTTCCACAAGAGAATGGCGTTCCACAGGGTAGTGTGTTGAGTGTCACATTGTTTGCTGTTGCAGTGAACAGTGTGATGTCGCAGCTCTCTCCTTCTGTTCATGGGCTGCTTTATGTGGACGACTTTACTATCTACTGTCGCTCACGTGATCTCCGTACAGTTACTCGCCAGTTGCAGTTAGCGCTCAACCGCCTTCAGCGATGGTCTACCACTACTGGTTTCAGCTTTTCTCTCACCAAAACACACTGCGTACATTTTTGTCGCCTTCGTCACTGTGCCTATGATCCTGAGCTGTTCCTTGGCTGTTCTCGATTGTCCTATGTGGATCATGTTCGTTTTCTGGGCTTGGAGTTTGACCGACGACTTACCTGGGCTGTTCACGTTCGAGACCTGAAGTACCGCTGTCTCCGCTCCATGAACTTACTACGTTTGGTGTCCCATCTTTCGTGGGGTGCTGACCGTGTGGTGATGTTGCGTCTATATCGTAGCCTCATCCGCTCCCAATTGGATTATGGCTGTGTTGCATATGGTTCTGCTCGACCTTCCATCCTACGTCATCTGGATTCTGTACATCATCTTGGCCTTCGTTTGGCGCTTGGAGGTTTCCGAACTAGCCCTATTCCTAGTCTCTATGTCGCGGCTCATGAACCATCTCTTTCCCACCGTCGGGACTGCCTGCTCCTGCGCTATTACATCCATATCCGTGCCGTACCTGACCATCCTTCGGCCTTTGCCCTTGAGGCTGGTGCTCGCTATGACAGATATCAAGCACGACCTACTGCTACCCGGCCTTTTGGCATTCGTGCTATAGACCTTGGGGCTTCTCTTGGACTCGATGTCCCTGCCATCTATCCATTGGGCCTCCTGCCCATTCCTCCATGGACAGTTCTTCCACCAGTTGTCAGCTTTCATCTAATGCAATTTAAGAAGTCTGTTACCAGCAATCAACAATTTTGTCAGGAGTTCTTCTCTTTTCTGGATGCGTACCGTACCTACGCTGTCTTCTACACGGATGGTTCGAAGCATGAAGATTCTGTTGGATGTGCCTTCGTCACGGATGATCATAGCGCTGGCTTGAAGCTCCATCCTACTTCCACTGTGTTCACTGCTGAATTGGTTGCTATCCTGGAGACTCTGCATTATATTCGTCGACGCAATCTCCGACATGTTCTCGTGTGCTCTGACTCCAGCAGCGCTTTACATAGTCTCACGGATGTGTCAAGTGTGCACCCTATAGTTCAGCAAATTCTACTCTCTTGCCGTTCCTTACGACTTGTAGGTTGCGATGTCCAATTTTGTTGGGTGCCTGGCCATGTTGGTATTCCAGGGAACGAGCGTGCTGACCGTGTTGCCAGAGAAGCTGCCCTTACAGGACCTGAGTCTCCGTCACCGCATCCCAGCTCTGATCTTCGTCCTGTGATCGATTGTCTTCTTCTTCACCGCTGGCAGACACACTGGGATGAGCAGATTCACAATAAGTTGCATGCAGTGAAGCCCCACCTTGGAGTCTGGTCGACGAGCTCCCGACCATCTCGCCTGGAAGAGCGGACTTTGGCACGCCTTCGTATTGGACATAGTCATCTTACCCATGCACATCTTCTGCGACGTACGCCTCCGACTGTGTGTCGTCATTGTGGTCAGCCCCTGAGTATTCGTCACCTCTTAGTGGAATGTGTGCCTCTTGCTCCTGAGCGAGCTCGACTTGGATTACCAGCCGATATGGCAATCTTGCTTGGTGATGATGAATCCATGATTCAGAAAATGTTCAATTATTTGCAGAAGCTGCATGTTCTGAATGCTCTGTGAGTGCATTTCTCACGTTTCCTTTTAATTAATTTATTTCTGATTTTATCTACTATTTCTTAGCTTTCATGATTTTATGCTTGTCATAGCATTTCCTTGCTTTTATTCTATTACTGCACTGTTATATTCAGTACTAATTCTGGGCTGCCCTACGTGTGTTCACCTATTGCCGAGCTGCCCCGGCAGAGAAGATTAACCTGTCATTGTGTACTAACCCGTCCTTGTGTTTGTGTATCGAGTTTGCACATTTCTTGAATGCTATGACATTTTAATTCATAAATGACTGAACACCTTTTACGTATTCCAGACTTTGCTTTTAGTTTATTATATCTGTGATACCATGCTTTTATGTTTTTGGGTACTTCATTTTTCTAGTCAGAGAAGGGTGCAAAAGACCTCGCTGTCGACGCGCCCATATAAACCCCCTTTCAATCAATCAATCAATCAACACCAGTAAGGGCGTTATTACCTGTTTTGATTTACGAGACTTACCAGAGGCTGAAATCTGCGAAGAACTTCAGGATTGTCACGTCACGGAAGTACATCGTATTACCACCAAGAAAGCAGGTACGGTGCAACCTACGGATTCTTACATCCTTACGTTTGCCCTACCTGACCTGCCGACGCATTTCAACGTTGCGTATCATAGATTAAAAGTCCGGCCATACATTCCATTGCCGATGCGATGCTTCAACTGCCAGCATTTTGGACATTCCGCACCTTCCTGCAATGCAGCTGGTCTCTGTGGAAATTGCAGTTCTGCAGCCCATGGTCAGGCCCCATGTGCGGCCCCACCGAAGTGCGCCAACTGTAAAGGTGACCGCCCAGCCTGGTCACGTGACTGCCCTCAATTTGTGGCCGAAAAGAAAATCCGCGAACTGATGGTCATCGAAAAGATCTCTGCAGCTGAGGCTAAAAGACGTATCCAACCAAAGGTCACCTTCGGCACTAGTTTTTCTTCTCTTTTGAAAAACAGTCGATCCCAAGGAACTCAGACGGTTGACTCTGCCACACAGACAGATGTTCAGGTTCGCAGTGTGCCCGCCTCTCCCAAGGCGTCCCGTGCCACTGCTCCGTCTACAAACTCAGATCTCCCACGCACGAAGGAAAAGTCATCTACTGCTTCGCAACGTAAGCCTCCATCAACGGACCCTTCGCCTTCCAGAAGTGTTAAGCCCACTCCTAAGTCTCAGACGTCTGCTGCTCAGTCTACTAGTACTACATCATCTGCCTCTACTCCATCGATCGCCCATTTCTTGACGCAGTCCAATAATCAGCCTCCGCCGAAACCCCTCAGTAAAAAGGAACGGAAGAAACAACTCCAAGCCCAGGCTTCCAAGGCTGCCTCCACCTCTTCTGCAGCTTTTTCTGACCAACCAACGAAGAAAGCTTCACGCACCCAGTCTGCTAGTCCGCCTGGGGCGAAGAAACAGAGACATAAATCACATAGCCTCTCCAGTGATAATGAGTCTCTTATGGATGCTACGGTGGAAGAGAAGCTTGATAGCTTCACCCTTGTGGAAGGCTGTGAAAAAGACCGGCGCAGTACTTCACTTCTTGTGCTTGACTCTTGTTGACCATGGCTCTTCTTCAATGGAATCTAAATGGATACTCCACTCACTACGCAGAATTCAAGCAGTTATTGACAACGTTTCATCCTATAATCTTCTGTCTTCAGGAAACGCATTTTACATCTACTAGTAACTCTGTCCTTTCTGGTTACACGATATATCGTCATGATCAGCTTACTAGCGGTCGTGCAGCGGGTGGTGTGGCAATTGGTGTGTCTGATGCCTACCACTCTACTCTCCTACATGTAAACAGTGCTTTCCAGCTTCTAGCTGTTCGTGTCTTCTTAAGACAACCTGTTACGGTTTGCTGTGTCTATCTTACGCGTCATGACGCATTTAGTGCTGTTGATCTTGAATTGATTGTACGCCAGCTTCCACCTCCTTTTTTGTTTGTGGGTGACTTTAACTGCTACCATGCATTATGGGGCTCTCCTCGTACTGAGCCTCGAGGTCACGAGATTGCCAGTTTCCTGGATAGCACCAACTCCTTGCTCCTTAATGATGGCAGTCCCACACATTTTACTAGTGCTACTGGTACTTACTCCCATTTGGACCTCTCCATCTGTAGTCCTCAACTTGGTGGCCATCTTACTTGGCGTGTGCATGATGACCTGTGTGGCAGTGACCACTTCCCTATTCTTGTACATGGTCTTCCGCTCAACCCTTCCACTCCGTTCATTGGCTATAATCTACGTAAAGCAGACTGGGGTAATTTTTCTGCAACTTTTCATTTCTCTTTAGAACCTAGTTTTACTGTTGATGAGCATTGTAACGCCTTTCAGCAGAGTCTCCTGGCAGCTGCAGTTGACTCTATTCCTACTTATGGTGGTTCCCGGTGCAAACGCACTGTTCCCTGGTGGTCTGATGCGATTCGTGATGCTATTCTGGCCCGGCGTCGAGCACTCCGTACATTTAATCGTGCTCCTACAGCCGATAATTTGGCTCAATTTCGTCGTCTTCGTGCTCGCGCCCGCTATCTCATTAAGCAAGCAAAACGTCAAAGCTGGCGCACTTATGTTTCTTCACTTACTGCTGGCAGCTCCATGACAGCGGTTTGGTCGCAGATTCGTCGTCTCCAGGGCCATGTTTCCACTGTTGCGGTCCCATCTCTTGTCATTGATGGTGTTATGGTTACTGATAAGGATAGAATCGCTGCTGAATTGGGACGTCATTTTGCTGATGTATCCAGTTCTACTCACTACTCAACTGAATTCCTCACTCATAAACAACGCATCGAATCTACGCCACTTCAGTTCAGATCCCGGACTGTGGAACCTTACAATCTCCCTTTTACTCCTGCTGAACTTGCTGCGGTCTTGGCTTCTACGAAGGATACGGCATCTGGTCCTGACGGCATCTGTTATGCTATGCTCAGGCACCTCCCTGATGATGGCAAACAACATCTACTTGAACTGTACAGCCGTATCTGGCTTGAAGACTCCTTCCCTGCTGCCTGGCGTGAAGCCTTTATTCTTCCTATATTGAAGCCTGCCAAACCTGCTACTTCTAGTGGAAGCTACCGCCCAATCGCCTTGACAAGCTGTCTGTGTAAACTGTTGGAGAAGATGATCAACGCCCGATTAGTCTGGTTTCTTGAACACCATGGCCTCATTACTAATCTTCAGTGCGGCTTTCGACGCTTCCGCTCTACTACTGATCATCTGGCGCATCTCGAAAGTGCTATTCAGGATGCCTTTCGTCATCAAGAACATCTGATAGCCATCTTCTTCGATCTTGAAAAGGCCTACGACACTGTTTGGCGTTATGGTATTTTACAACAACTACATCTCTGGGGCTTACGTGGCCACTTGGCTCTCTTCATCCAGAACTTTCTTGCACAACGTACTTTTCGAGTCAAGCTGGGAGCTATTCTTTCTGCTCCATTTTCACAGGAAAATGGTGTTCCCCAGGGTAGTGTGTTAAGTGTCGCATTATTTGCTGTAGCTGTGAACAGTGTGATGTCGCAACTCTCCCCTACAGTTAATGGGTTGCTTTATGTGGACGACTTTACTATCTACTGTCGCTCACGTGACCTCCGTACTGTTACTCGCCAGTTACAGTTAGTGCTTAACAGTCTTCAAAGCTGGTCTTCCACTACTGGCTTCTGCTTTTCTCTCACCAAAACACACTGTGTACATTTTTGTCGCCTACGTCAATGTGCTTACGATCCTGACCTGTTCCTTGGCGGTTCTCGATTGTCCTATGTCGATCATGTTCGTTTTCTGGGCTTGGAGTTTGACCGCAGACTTACATGGGCTGCTCATGTTCGGGAATTAAAGTATCGCTGTCTTCGCTCCTTGAACTTACTACGTATGGTGTCTCATCTTTCGTGGGGTGCTGACCGTGTGGTGATGCTGCGTTTATATCGTAGCCTCATCCGCTCCCAATTGGACTATGGCTGTGTTGCCTATGGTTCTGCTCGACCTTCCATCCTCCGTCATCTGGATGCAGTTCATCATCTTGGCCTTCGTTTGGCGCTTGGAGCTTTTCGAACCAGCCCTATTCCTAGTCTCTATGTTGAGGCTCATGAGCCATTTCTTTCCCACCGTCGAGACTGCCTGCTTCTGCGCTATTACATCCATATTCAAGCCTTACCTGCCCATCCTTCGGCCTTTGCACTTGAGGCTGGTGCTCGCTACGCCAGATATCAAGCACGACCCACTGCTACTCGGCCTTTTGGCATTCGTGCTCTAGACCTTGTGGCTTCATTAGGACTGGAAGTTCCTGCTCTCTGTCCATTGGGATTCCTTCCTATTCCTCCGTGGACTGTTCTTCCACCAGTTGTCAGTTTTCATTTACTGCAATTTAAGAAGTCTCTCACCAGCAATCAACAGTTCTGTCAGGAATTCTTCTCTTTTCTGGAGGCGTACCGTACCTACGATATCTTCTACACAGATGGTTCGAAGTCTGAAGATTTTGTTGGCTGTGTCTTCGTCACGGCTGACCATGGCGCTGGCTTGAAGCTCCATCCTACTACCAGTGTGTTCACTGCTGAATTGGTTGCTATCCTGGAGACCCTGCATTATATTCGTCGCCGCCATCTTCGGCAGGTTCTTGTCTGCTCTGACTCCAGCAGCGCTTTATGTAGTCTTACCGACGTGTCAACTGCGCACCCTATCGTTCAGCAAATTCTCCTCTCCTGCCATTCCTTACATCTTGCAGGTTGTGAGGTCCAGTTTTGTTGGGTGCCTGGCCATGCTGGTATTCCAGGTAATGAGCATGCTGACCGTGTTGCCAGAGACGCTGCCCTTACAGGCCCTGCCTATTCAGCACCGCCCCCCAGCTCTGATCTTCGTCCTGTGATCGATCGTCTTCTTCTTCACCGCTGGCAGACACACTGGGATGAGCAGATTCACAATAAGCTGCATGCAGTGAAGCCCCACCTTGGAGTCTGGTCGACGAGCTCCCGATCATCTCGCCTGGAAGAACGGACTTTGGCACGCCTTCGTATTGGACATAGTCATCTCACCCATGCACATCTTCTGCGATGTACGCCTCCGACTGTGTGTCGTCATTGTGGTCAGCCCCTGAGTATTCGTCACCTCTTAGTGGAATGTGTGCCTCTTGCTCCTGAGCGAGCTCGACTTGGATTACCAGCCGATATGGCAATCTTGCTTGGAGATGATGAATCCATGATCCAGAAACTGTTCAATTATTTGCAGAATCTGCATGTTGTGAATGCTCTGTGAGTGCATTTCTCACGTTTGTTTTTAATTAATTTATTTCTGATTTTATCTACTATTTCTTAGTTTTCATGATTTTATGCTTGTCATAGCATTTCCTTGCTTTTATTCTATTACTGCACTGTTATATTCCATACTAATTATGGGCTGCCCTACGTGTGTTCACCTATTGCCGAGCTGCCCCGGCAGAGAAGATTAACCTGTCATTGTGTACTAACCAGTCCTAGTCTTTGTGTATTGAGTTTGCACATTTTCTAAATGCTATGACATTTTACTTCATCAAAGTCTTGCCACTTTAGCATGCTCTAAATACCTCTTTTATTTTATTATTTCTGCACTACTATTTTTTCTTCTTGATTGCTTTTATTTTGTTCCTGTCAAAGAAGGGTGCAAAAGACCCCGTTGTCGACGCGCCCACCCAAACAATTTCAATCAATCAATCAAATGTATAAACGATTGTGACTATTTGTGATTGAATTGAACACGGTTGGGAGCTATTATTTAGACAGGCGCCTACTTTGTTTTTTCTTCTGGTGGCGCCCCTAATTGTGTACAAACGAAAATGTGGCCTGCACATTTCTGTACAAACGATATAGAAACGATTGCGAAGATTTTGTGATTGAATTAGACGTGGTGGGGGGGCTACCATTTGCACAGCCCCCACATTGTTTTCGTTCTGGCGGCGCCCCTAATTTTGCGCAGACAAACATTTGGCTTGCACATTTATGTATAAACAATGTACAAACGATTGCAACGATTTTGTGATTGAACTGGATATGGTGGGGGCTACCACTTAGACAACCGCCAGTTTGTTTTCTTTCTGGCGGCGCTTCTAATTGTGTGCAAAGGAAAATTTCGCCTTCACATTTCTGTACCAACGATGTACAAACGATTGCGACAATTTTGATTGTATTAAATATAGTGGGGAGCTACCGCTTAGACAGCCCCCACTTTGTTTTCGCTTTGGCGGCGCCCCTAATTTTGTGCAAATGAAAATTTTGCCTGCACATTTCTGTACAAACTACGTACAAACGATTGGAACAATTTGTGATTGGATTGGACATGGTGGGGGCTACCGCTTAGACAGCCGATCACTTTGTTTTCGTTCTAGCGGCGCCCCTAATTTTGTGCAAACGAAAATTTTTCCTGCACATTTCTGTACAAACGATTCCGACTATTTCTTATTGAATTGGACATGGTCGGGGGGCTACGACTTAGACCCAAACCACTTTGTGTTCGTTCTCGCTGCGCCCCTAATTGTGTAAAATCGAAAATTTTGCCTGCACATTTCTGTACAGACTATGTACAAACGATTGCGACTATTTGTGATTAAATTGGACACGATTGGGGGGCTATCATTTAGACAGGCGCCCACTTTTTTTGTTCTGGCGGCGCCCCTAGTTGTGTACAAACGAAAGTGTGGCCTGGAAATTTCTTAAAAACGATATAGGAACGATTGCGACGATTTTGTGATTGAATTAGACATGGTGGAGGGCTACGATGTGGACAGCCTCGCACTTTGTTTTCGATCTGGCGGAGCCTCTATATGTGTAGAAACGAAAATTTCTCCTTCACATTTCTGTACCAACCATGTACAAACGATTGCGACAATTTTGATTGAATTGAATATGGTGGGGAGCTACCGATTAGACAGCCTCTACCTTGTTTTCGTTCTGGCGGCGCCCCTAATTTTGTACAAACTTAAATTTTCCCTGTACATTTCTGTACAAACTAATTACAAACGATTGCGAGAATTTGTGATTGAATTGGACATGGTGTTGGGCAACCACTTAGACAGCCCCCACATTGTTTTCGTTCCGGCAGAGCCCGTAATTATGTACAAACGAAAATTTTGCCTTCAAATTTCTGTACAAACGATGTACAAACGATGGAGACAATTTGTGCTTGAATTGAACATGGTGGAGGCTACCGCTTGGACAGTTTGTTTTCGTTCTGGCGGCGCCCCTAATTGTGTACAAAGGAAACTTTTGCCTGCACATTTCTGTACAAACGATGTACAAACTATTGCGACGATTTGTGGTTTAATTGGACATAGTGGGGGGCTACCATTTGGACAGCCCCTACTTTGTTTTCGTTCTGCCGGCGCCCCTAATTGTTTGCACACAAAAATTTGGCCTACACATTTCTGTACAAACGATGCACAAACGATTGAGACCATTTCCGATTGAGAGTCTTAAAATTTGGGGGGCTGTCAAAATGGATGTGAAAAGCAGTACTGCAAAAATACATGTAATTCATATTGAGCACGATAAAAGGCAATGTTCATTTTGATTTTCCAGGGCGGGGGAATTGAATAAACGATGGCTGAATGTAGTACTGTGAAAATTCCAGTAGTTCAGATTGTGCATGCTCGGGAAATTCCATAGAGGGAATTTCGAAGATTTAGGCCCAAGAACCGCCTCTATAATCATCACTGACTGCCATTTGAATAATTTGTTTTATGGTCTTTTGTCCGTGTTCTCATCCTTTCCCTCCCCGCTCCAACTGGGTACTTGATACTTTTTTTATTCCAAACTTTTGTGCTAGTTTTCTGCTGAAACCTTGAGTTTTGTACTCTCATCGGTTTCGAGTTATTTAATTAATTAAGTTTAGGATTCCCTTTCTGCATCGAGGTTATATGAGACGTAGACTCAAATATTATGTTGAAATTCAAACACAGTAATTGTCCAAATTTTCTAAGCTCTATAGTGATCAACGTTTAAATCTGAAATGATCCATTTCTACCAGTTCCAGTTGGCGAATTACCTCCATTAAGGAACTCCCTCGAGAGGAACTCCCTGTTTTAAAAACGTCGCATTCGTCCAAAGTTATCGTGAGAAGTAACGGCCTCTCGTATGTAATCCCATGCGCAAAAAAAAAAAAAAAAAAAAAAAAAAAAAATTGCGCGTATACTGTAACTCACGATTTTCCGCATTTATTCCTTTTTCGTTACGTTTATGGGTAAAATTGAGTTATTAGTAAGTGGAGATAATAGAGAGCAATCCATCTAAGGAGATATTTCCAAAAAATATAATAAAATAATAAAAATATAAACAAAATACAAAATTATGCTCGGTTTTGTGTATACTGGCAACGATGATTTCTAGGGATTTTTTCAGTAGCACAGCACGATTGCGGAGGGAATTCAGTAGGGGAGTCGAGGAGATGATAGTGGATAGTGGACTAAAATGTTGCATTTATTGGTTAAAACCTAGTGTGTAGATTGCCTGCCAAATATAAATTAGCTTCTGTAACTAAGATGTCGTACGAAAATATAGAATTAAACAGAAAAACTCTTATGTTAAGGTTCGAAGCGATACGCACCATGGTTATGAAGATTATTTCTTAAGAAAAAAGAACAAACACAACGTAGCCTCTGTGATTAGATGGATAGAGTGGCGGACACGTAGATATTTTATTACTTTGATACCACATCGAATCCCATCCTATCCCATTCTCTTTTTTTCTTTTTTTCTTTTTTTTCTCTTTTTCTTTTTTTCTTTTCTTTTTTTTCTTCTTTTTTTTTACAAAACATTATAATTATGTTAATAAGAACCGAAGCAATATACTAAGGACAACTTATTGATATCCAGGATTACAGTATTATTGGTAATAGCTATTGTTTTCAGTTCATGTTGTTGTATAGCTTCTCTCACCCTGTTTTCTTGGGAAAATTTTGTCTCCAACAAAATGTAAAGGATATATACGGACAGAAAAAGACATCTTAGTATCAAACGTGATTTATCGTGATGAAATGGACTAGTTTGCCATTATTAAAAAAAAAACCTAAAGTAAATTACTGACGTTGACTTCCCTTTAGCTTTTAGCTACAAAAAATATTTTTTTTCTTTATAAGACTATACTTTATGAGGCAAGGTGTGTGATCATACCCACAAATTTAGCTAGGGAGTGAAAGATAATCGTTTATACAAACATTTTACAGGTTTAGGTGCGTGAAACACCAATACACCATGGTCTCGCTTATCCGACCATCCTTTGTTACACATACCGTATGATCCGATATATCATTGCAGAAAGCACCAATCGGCAAGAAGAACTGCAAGTTGTGGTCTTAATCTATTTTTCATGCTCTGGAGTATATCGCCTAGCGCGCCCGTCTACACGTTGACTCATACATCTATCATTCAGTGCAGACACGTATCCAGGTTTTCTATTCGGAGGGGGGCCAACACGAATCCTTGTAAGCACGTAATTCTAATGTTTTAAAAATATCAATATAATAATAATAATAATTATAATTATAATAATAATAATAATAATGCAACAGTTCTGTATTTCTCTTAAACTTTTTCCTACTTTTCATTTATAAACCGGTTTACTTTGCAAACTGCATTATAGCACAAACAAAATGAAACAAATTTTCGAGAGAAATGTAACTAAAGAAAACTGTCTGCTACGTATATCACATAACAAAAATAGCAAGAAGACATTGAGTGTATTGTTCTAATATATTAAAGTTAAAAACAGAACGGAAACAAAATGTTAATCCTATTTAATTCCTGTTCTTTAATTCCAAATGGTATAATGGCATTATGGTATGTTCTTAGAATTATAACAAGACAGCAGCACATTGCCCAGAGTTTGGACACTGACTATTAGTAAACTTATATAAAAGAATCTCAAAAGGGTAAAAGCATGTTTATTAGAAAGTGCTTGAGTTTCGGAGAGGGACAGCCCTCAGGCCCTCACGCTGGATATGTCCCTGATTCAGTCCAGTGCAGTTATTTGTTATAAAACATTATTATTAGATGTGTAATATGTAAAATTATATCATAAGTTTTACTTTTAATAGGTCTTTTCTTAACACATCCATATTATCCAGCGCTCTGCCTGCCTGTTTATGTCGGATAAGCGAAATTCTACTGTATTTCCAAAGCTAGCATATACATGAACTAGAATTGTATTGTCCTAGAACAGACAATAGTGTGAAATGCTTATATTAAAAGGCTGGAATAAAAAAAAATAAATACTGTTTTGGTAGCGTGAGAACAAATTAAAAACAATTCAAAATATTTACTAGGTATTAGATTATCATCTTATTGTGTCGATATGTATTCTTTTTTTAAACATAGTTTTAAAAGTCATACCATTCTCAATATTCCTATGTGCCTCTTGTGGCAAAGCGGCTTAAGTGCGTGGTCTGAAACGTAAGGTATAGATAGAGTACCCGTACTTCAAAAATGCAAATCCGGGACGCTACTAAATTACGAGAATCTTTGAAATGCTTAAAATTGAAAGAAGTGTTGAATACTAATTTACTTTTCTCCATTAGATAGAGTTGTTCAAGCATTATGTTATCACATTTTTATTTCTTTCACTAGACCTTCTTCCAAGGGCGCCAATTTCTCTGTAAATTTTTTTCTGGGAGGGCATTCAAATGCAGACGATATATATTAGGATTTTAAGGCAAATTGCATTCAAATTAAGCCAAATATTGTATATTCATAAATACAAAGAAGACCTACATGAGCTTTGGGGGGCCCGGCCCCCTAGGATCGCCGGCCTTGCCTTCTTCCTAGTTAAGCAAACGTAAGCAGATGATTTACTCCCTTCCCCTGGTAAGCAAAATTGTTTTTGTTTCTCAAGATTTGTTGTGTTTCGTGAAATAACAGGAATTTCCAGATTACTTAACCATCTAAATGAATGTTTTCAATTAGAGCCATCACGTCGATTCGCTTTGCCTAGGACTAAAATAAATTAAGGGTCAATAATGAAAGAGACATGTGGATCGAAGATCTTTCTTTGTTCGAACTTTGATTTTTTCAAATCCATGATGGGAAATTATATTATGCGTACAATTTTCGAAATTAATAGTATACAATCGTAAAAATATCTTACAAAACGATGGTTTATTGCAAAATACTTTGACTCAAAGAATAAATTACAAGTAATAAACTTGTTACTTTTCCTGAAGAGTCTAAGTCTTGAATGAGACAGAGGCTCTTCAGCGTAGTGCTTGGAAAGATTGCCTCACTTGTTCTACCTTCCCGTGACACAGCCTTGATTCGACTTGATCCTAAACGGATTATTCAGAAGTCGAAGTCGGAAGATGTTTCCCATTTTTCCCAAACACTCTTGGTCAATTACAATCTGCCTCACTTGTGAGGGGACAACCCCATGCCGTAAGCGTCGGTGGACTACCGATAGGCAACTAGCGACATGTCCCCAAAAATTGGTGGTCCCGCAGTCAAAAATTGGTCCCACTTCCGCTTTGAAAATTATACCACCACCGGCAGAGAAGCGACGGAACGCCAACGAACCACAAAATTGTTCCCCTAAAATACGTTAAATCGCCTTTGCATTAAGGTGAGTCTACAAACATTTTTTAAAAAAGTAAAAATAAAGTGCCCTGAGCTGGGCGTGAACCATCAACCTTAGGGTTATTAGTTGCGTGTTCTTCCGAATTCGCCACGGAGGCGATTATGAAGACACAGCTTGTAGAGTGATAAATCGTTGAAGTATTTTTAATATTTCTAATCAGAGTGCTCCATTAACCGTGTATATTTGACGATAAGTGTTTGGAATCAGATCAAATGCACTCGTCATGTAATTTTATAACAAAATGGCAAGCATCTATTTACTTTTTTGATAGTTCTCCCATATTCACTTGCTAGTGATCGGCGACAGTTGCCAACTAAATTCATACAATTATACGCACCCATCTCAAGATTTTTCACTTCATGATGTAAAGGCAGGAGTTACTCTTGACCCCCGGAGCTCAAGTATTGTCCTTATAATAACAATTCGTCAGGGAAAAGTAATATATAATAATAACCGCATGCACATGACTGGCGATAGTTCGTGTCGGTCCCTTTGCGATTCTCCGTGACAAATCAAAGGAGCGGGGATCAAAATGAAGTCCTCGCTGTTACGTGGTGGTAACTTCAATATCCCCGATTCTCAATATCTGCTTCGACTCGACGAATCCCTGCCACTAGTGGCACACTGGCGGCAATCCTTCGACGCGTCGCTATATTGACGATCGCCATTTACCAGCAAGTGGGCCACTAGGTGTTGGCGACGTTTACGGCATGGGGAAGCTAATAAACAAACAAACCAATAAATAAATCTAAAACCTTATAAAAAAGTTTTCCGAAAATTTACATCTAGCAAAATCATTTGTTGGTATTCCAGAACTGCAAATTCACCTGTATTCATAATTTACTTCTATCGTAGTTTTGATATGAAAATGATGTGTCTGAAACTGTAACACAGGTCATTAAGACTTTTTTTTTGCTTTAGTCAGACTTAGTAGTTAGTTAATTTGGATCTGTGATTTCAGAGTTTTAGAGATTTCCTTAAATTTTTCATTTCTACAACAGTTTGCAACTAACACCATTCACGTATCTCTTTCGATATTTCCATAGGCAATGGCTTGGTCACTCCCAGTATATTTCATACAATGAACTACAGTGTCTTACTCCATTAATCCGAACTACATTTAATATCCAACAACTCTGTACATTTTCTCTTAAATATGCAAACTTTCTACTAGGTTAAAACTGAGTATTTTCTATTTTCTTCCTTTCTTGCTAAAACGAAAGTGTTCTTTAGACAACCTGAAATGATGACTCTATATTACATTATGTTGCATAGGGCATTTCATGTAGCATATCATTTGACAGTTGGACACTTTCTTCGTATATTGAAAGCAACAGGGATTAAGTCCTTCTACCCTTACATGAGAAGTAAGCAAACTCTTTTTAATTCGTGGAATTGTGCCAATGCACTAGGTCCAGAGAGTTTTTAATTTATGATGATGATTATTATTATTATTAGTATTATTATTATTATTAGTAGTAGTAGTAGTAGTATTATTAGTATTAGTATTTTATTGACTTAGGTTTTCCTGAATATTAAGCAATATTTCACAAAAAGCTGGTATTTTTAAACAAATGTGTTCGATATCAAGTTTTCATTAATTAGACACTCTCTCCTATAAATAATTTCAGAGGGGCCGCGGTGGCTCAGTGATAAAGCGTTCATCTTTGGTGCATGGGATCGACCCCAGCTCGCACCAAGTGAATTTTGTGGTGGAGAAACACCATGTGCACGGGTTTTCTCGGGGTTCTCCCGTTTTCTCCCACTTTTTTCATTCACCATTGCATTCATTTCTCATCATCACCGTCTCCTTTAGCCTAACCGGTATAACCGTCGGTCATAAAACTTAAAGATTTGATTTCAAATAATTCCAACCCAAACAGTTGCAGGAAATATGTTATTTCGAATAAAACAAACTACTCTATAAAATTCTGAGTATTATTATTTTTTATATATACAATTCTAGCGGACCTTATTTGTAAATCGAAGGGTAAGAAGACTACATCCACTCTTATTATTATAAATTCATTTCAATTGAAGCAGTTAAAATAGTTGGGGAAAAATTAGAAAGCCATACCCTATATTCCAGTGTGCCACAACCGGATAACAGGCACACTGGCGTGCCCAGCAAATTACAAGAATATTTGTCGAGTTTATTTTATTTATTATTATCAATGATTCTCCCATGGATCAGCTGCCTGTATACAGTTAAACAAACAAGTATCACGTTGAGGGAATGAGTGTAATTATTTACTTTAATAGTAATAGAAAGGTATATTTTCTTGTATTTTCTACCGGGAATAACTGCATCCGGTCTAGAAAGCTGGGGCTAACAACGAGGGAACCCGATGTGCCACACACACACCACTCTATAGTAATGAGTGCCACAAATCCTTTTCTACGTCTTGGCACCCTAAAGGTTGTTGCCTTCAAAGAGAGAGAGGGAGAGAAATAACTTAAGTCTATTGCACTTCCATGCTTAAATAAATACATTATGTAAATAACTGTTTCGTTTTCTGTTTTTATTACTATTATTATTATTATAAATTTCTTAGGAAGTTTACTGCCATATGTATGCACACTGCTCTCCCGTGCAGCGCCTCGTGTATGATTTTCCATACATAAACTATATATTCCAAGTTTGTCGTGTTCGTTTTATAGGTGTGTTTGTAATTAGATGCATATGGCGTAGAAGTCAAAATTTAATGTCCACGCTACGTATATGCAAAACCATAGACAAAGAAATTTATGAACAAAGACATTTATGACGCTAAAACAAAGGGCAAAAATAAAGAATTACTGGCGGATTGTTGCCCGTAGTGCACAGGTATTAACAGTTAACAGTGTTAAATTTAAACACATAGTTTTAATTAAGCACGAATTTAACTTATAGAGTACAGTGCGGAAAGGCTGAGGAGTTTGCTAGGATCGTTACAATATCGAACCCCGTAAAATGTACTGTAAACCTGTCCGCAAGCCCCCCGTAATGTTCAACAGATGTTGTGTATTAATGCTCATTTCAATGCAAACCTATATAGACCTACGCACTTCAATACTCAACGAAGGTGCAGAGACTATTCATGAGTTCCAGTATTAAACTCTCTCACCCAATGTATTCTCCTAACATGTCTCCCAGCGATTACAATATTTTTTGGTATCTCAATCACTTCCTAGTAGGATAGCTTTAACTAGAGACCACTGATTAACCTGGTATTGGATGTTTCACTTTCTTACCTTTGAAGTTGACAGTCATGGGTGGGACATTTTACACGCAAATATCTAATATTAACAACGTTTCTTCTATAATTTCGTAATATTGTATTATTTCTTTGTATTATTCATTAGCTTCGTTAGACTTGTTTGAACACTTTTCTCTTTGCACCTATTCCTTAACGTTGGATAAAAATACACTAGCTCTCACCGGGAATCAAATCCAGAACCAATGCACTTGAACCATTTGGCCACAACAAGGCACATTTAATTAGAAGTTTCGATTTTGTTAGGAAAATTGTGATTGGGTGTAACATTTAAAAATATATTTAAGAATGGGTACGGATGAAACGCACTGAATTTTCTCGCTCGAATTTCTTAAACTGACTCGTGTTAGGCTGCAGCTATTACTGAAACATTTATTTGGGAAATGCGAATAAAATAATGTGTCTTAGAAAACTTTGTTCGAAGCAACTTACGTCCAAAAGTAAAGTACCCATTCGTCATATTTCAGTTAGAAATAACTTATGCCATACATTAGAATTATTAAGCAGATAATTGTATGTGAACTATGAGCAAAAGCGTCTGAGTACTTTCTGAGAAAATCGTTAAAAAAGTCATCCCCAAGAATAAAATATCCCTTGTATATCTTTTCAGGACAAACGAGTTATGCTATTTATGAAATACGAACAAAATTGCCAGAGTAATTATCGACAAAATCGTAGGGTAAAACTTGCTCCGAAAAGTAATATACCACTTCTAGCTTTTTAGGATGATGCAATTATACCATATCGTTAGGTTATTTATGTAACATTTATTTATGAAATATGAACAAAATTGCGTCAGGCGTTAATGGGAAAATCGTCGAAGAGTAGGCTAAACTACCTCTTCTGAATGCTTACAGGACGAACGAGTTGTCATATTGTCAGGTTATTAATGATACATTTATTTATAAAATGTGATTGAGAAAATTGTTCAAACAAATGCATCCCATACAGTAAATTACACCTTACGTATTTTTTCAGAGCAATGATTCATACTATATTTGTAAAAATACAAGCAAAATCTTTACAGCCGTTTTTGAGACAATTTAATGATTTTAAATTTTCATCCTTCAGTAAACTACCCTTATTTTTAGGTGTCGGAGGATATAGAATTCGAAACGATAGTGTTATAAACACAAATCTCCGGGTGTAGATGAAATTCCGGCTGAGTTAATTTTAGCTGGAGGCGAAAAATTGTGGAACAAGATACACAAACTCATTTTCCTTATATGGAACAAGGAAGAATTGCCACAAGAGTGGAAAGAATCAATCATTGTTCCAATTTACTAGAAAGGCGACAAAACTGACTGTAATAATTATAGAGGCATTTCTCTATATCAACATCCTATAAAATCCTTTCAAATATTCTGTTAGCAAGACTGATCCCATACGCAGATGAAATTATTGGAGATTATCAGTGAGGATTTAGACGAAATCGATCAAATATCGACCAAATATTTACCATTCGCCAAATACTCGGAAAAAAGTGGGAATACAATACCCCGGTACATCAATTATTTATTGATTTTAGAAAGGCGTACGACTCGGTTAGGAGAGAAACATTATAATTACAACGTTCTTACAGAACTTGGAATACCGAGAAAGCTAATTAGATTAATTAAGATATGTTTAAATGAATCCCATAGTAAAGTCCGGGTAGGAAAATTTTTGCAGAGATCTTATTAAACGCTTGCAGGGACATGGGTTTAGAAGTAAATGCAGAGAAAACTAAATACATGGAAGTGCGTCGGGACCGGAATACAGCAAATTATGGATGCGTTAAAATATTAAATAGTACTTTTGGTAAAGTGGATAGTTTCAAATATCTAGGATCAATATTAAGAGAGGAAAATCATATTCACGAAGAAATTAAATGTCGACTCAAAGCAGGGAATTCGTGTTACCATTCGGTTCAAAATCTATTGTTGTCGCGAATTCTGTCGAGGAATTTGAAGCTTAAAATATACAAAACGATAATTATGCCTGTTGTTCTGTATGGCTGCGAAACATGGTCACTTACTCTGAGGGAAGAACATAGACTGAAAGTATTTGAGAACAAGATCCTGAGACGAATATTCGGATCCAGGAGGAACGGGAATGGGGAATGGCGGAAACTTCATAACGAGGAATTACACAATTTATATGGTCTACCCAACATTGTTAGGGTCGTCAAGTCTAGGAGGCTTAGATGGGCGGGTCATGTAGCTAGAATGGAAGAAAGTAGAAATGCTTTCAGTCTTGACTGGAAGACCAATCGGAAAACGACCATTAGGAAGACCTAGGCGCAGATGGGAGGACAATATTAAGAAGGATCTCGCAGAGATTGGAATACAAAGTAGAAACTGGGTGCAGTTAGCTAAGAATAGAAGTCAGTGGAGAGCTTTTGTGAACGCGGCATTGAACCTCCGGGTTCCATAGGCCATAGAGTAATTAGTTTTTTAAAGTGTTATAAAAATTTCATGTCTAGAATTCGGTCCAGATACGTCGAACAATATGGCCTCTATTTGAATACATGAAAAAGCGTGACGAACCGACAGACGAACAGATGGACAGACATCAAAATTACTTTTTCGATATGTGGGGGCGTGAAACTTGAATTCATTGAAATCTCGAATTCGATTTTTATCACTATTGCTACAATTTCTTCTTTCGTCGCTCGAACGTGAAAACGAATAGGAATACAACGACACGTACTGTGATAATTTGTAATTCCCAAAATTTAATGAGTTAAGTTTAATGTGTTGCCTTGCTAGAAAAAAATACTTATGCCTGTTTGTTATATCATTTTAATATCAGTTTTTCACGCTACTATATAATGTAGAAATATGGTATGATTATCGTTCATATTCATGCTATATTTTGGTAATATTCGTGTTCCGCATACATAGATCTGTATAATTTAGCTTCGTTCAACGAAAACATTCCTTACACAGACTTATGATTGCATTTTGAAATCGTGTTTTTGTCGTCGTTAGAATTTAGTAAATATAAGCATAACACTCAAATTAGTTTTTGACTTTTACAGAAAACCAAATTTCTGTAAAAAAAAAAAAAAGCCCAAAAGAAAAAAAACTGCCGCTGACTTAATCCCCACCCTCCTTGTGCAGTGCATAATAAAACGCAAGTGTTATATAAATTATCCCCTACTCTCATTCGTTGCCACTAGCGCAAATTATAAATAAAATTTTAAAAAAAATCATTCCTATAAATCAAACAGGCCATCTAATCAAAGTAAATAATTTAAAAAAAAATAAAAATTAAAAATAAAGTAATTGTTTTTAAGCACTCAGGTTGTTAAATATATTATTTGCTTGTAGCTTACTTATTGTATATTATTTGTTTAATCATAATACATAATACTCGTAATTTTAATCTCGCGTTAAATTCTTAGCCGTAATCACTCGTAACTTTACAGTGTATTATAAAGATTTATAAATTATTTGTTTTAATTTGCTTTTTTTTATTCATTATCTTTACGGCAAGCACTTTTCTCTTCCCCAATATCTTTTCAGCGGCCGGTGAAAACGGGAACTGCTTATATAGTTTATAATGACCTTTCGTGGGTGCTAAGAGCCACAAAGCCAAAGTTTAAAGCAAATGGTTTAAAAATGTCGTCTGTTAGCAATCCAAAATAAATCGTCCTATTCCCAATAAACCCACAAAGGTCGGTCATAATTTCTTGCAATTATGGATATGAAAAAGAGAGAGAGAGGGAGAAAGTCAATACTCTAAAAAGAAAAAAACACAAGCGCACACACACACACACACACACACACACACACACACACACAAACGATAATTTGACAAACAGCTTTATCCTTTCTTCCTTTTTTTCACGACAACAAGCATCATTCGATGTAACGTCATGTCAATATAACAAGGGGTAACTTGGGAAGACTGTCAAGGTCGCGTATGTTATTTTTCCTGTTCTTGACACACAAATCCGAAGTGAGTTGTCTGCTGTTCAAGAACGGGCAGGTAACATACAAGACCATAAACTGAAAACAATAACTGTTTCCAATAGTGCACGTATTCTAATACTGAATAAATACGTCGATACTATCAATAAGTTATTTCCTTATTATACTGTTTCGGTTCTTATTAACATCAAACTTATACACTTCCAATAATGTTTTGTTAAAAAAAAATGGGATGGGATAGGATGGGATTCGATGTGGTGTCAAAATAATAAAATATCTACGAGTCCGCCACTCTATCCACCTAACCACAGAGGCTACGTTGTGTTTTTCTTTTTCATAACCTTCATAACCATGGTGCGTATCGCTTCGAACCTTAACATAAGAGTTTTTCTGTTTAATTCTATATTTTCGTACGACATCTTAGTTACAGAAGCTAATTTATATTTGGCAGGCAATCTACACACTAGGTTTTAACCAATAAATGCAACATTTTAGTCCACTATCCACTATCATCTCCTCGACTCCCCTACTGAATTCCCTCCGCAATCGTGCTGTGCTACTGAAAAAATCCCTAGAAATCATCGTTGCCAGTATACACAAAACCGAGCATAATTTTGTTTTTTGTTTATATTTTTATTTTATTATATTTTTTGGAAATATCTCCTTAGATGGATTGCTCTCTATTATCTCCACATACTAATAACTCAATTTTACCCATAAACGTAACGAAAAAGGAATAAATGCGGAAAATCGTGAGTTACAGTATACGCGCAATTTTTTTTGCGCATGGGAGTACGTACTAATATCGATAAGTTCCACTACGCGATCCCAATTAATACTTCATATACCCCCGCCACACACACACACTAGCATATGTACAACGAAAGTATACTTGGTAGTATCCACACGCTTACGCCGGAAACTAGAAACACACACAAACACAGACAGGGAAAGAGAGAGAGAGAGAGAGAGAGAGAGAGAGAGGGGGGGAAAATCTTGTACCTTTATACTGAATGCACCATTACTCACAAAATCAATTAAAAAAGAAAAAGGAGAAAAGTTGTAAATGAAACTTTCAAAGATTGGTACCACTGCTGCGTGTAACATATGAAATTGTTCCATAATGATTGATTTGTAATATGATGTATATGGGTTTCTTAATAGTAGTATAACAAAATGCCTTCAAATTGACCATAAAATGAAAAGTGAAATTTGTTTCTCAAATTTTGTAAAATCGAAGTCGGTGGGCATTATGTGAACAGTCTACAATAACAATATATGCAAATAAATATTAATACTTCACGTTTTCCAGTGGGTGCAACAAAGCTTCGAATAGTGTTTGTTGTCATAATCATTAGCGGATGTATATATATATATATATATATATATATATATATATATATATATATATACATACAACTGATGATCCACTTCTAAGAGAGATTGGAACTCGCCATAAGTGATTCATGATACATGTGCTGGCAGAGGATTCTTAAAACGAACTTCCAGAAGAACGCGTCCGTGGCGTATTCGATTCCAATGCTGCACAGCGCTGGCTTCTCCATCTTGCGTAATGTCGAAAACAAAGATAGTGTATCCTTGAGGAAAGTCAAGGAGAGGAATAATATTGCCATGATTGGAAAAGTGAATACCTGATCCACAAAATAAGGTATGATATGAAGAAACACCGGTTGTTTTCGAAATTTGGTTGTAAAGACATTGAAGGTACAGATTTTCCATCAATTTATAATTACAAGAAATTGATGTCAAAATTTTTGAAATGAGCTGGATTTGAAGTTATCGTTCTGTAAGGCATCATTTTGAGTAAACGCCACAATCGAGTTGCTAATACTTCCATAAATAAATTATCGATTTTTTTTGATTGAGTATCCTTTGGAATGACGAATGACTTCATTTGTACTCTTGTGAGAAGATATTTGTAGGTTGTTGAGTGTAGAAGCTTGTTATATGCTAGTTTTATTGCCGGACTAACATTAATCTTTTTAATATGTAAAACTGCGTCTAAAATATTCACTTTATCCTCAACAGACGAATCACTAGCGATGAGACAAAAGTTTGGCTTTGCAGGAATTAACTTGATGCGTAATTCTACTCCTTGGATTAAAAATTTATCCTGATTAAAAATATCACAATGAAGATGTCCAAGCATGTCGAATTTTGCGCTGTTTTTGTTAATTCATAACGCTGTTGAAATCCTACATTACCACTAGATGTTGCATCCATATGTCCAGCAGTATCTTGAAACCAGAATGCACATTGAAGATGAATATTTTTAGCAGAATCATCATAATTTATCAGTTTTTCAATGCATGATCGATATGGATGATTATGAGATGGAAATGAAATCAGTTTCTTATTTAAATACACTTACACTTGACTGAACATAGAATTTAAAAAGTCATTAATAAGAGCCACACATTTATCACTTTCACGAAATGCTGATCAATCAGGCTTAACGATTTGAGCTTCAATGTAAAGAAGAGTATGTGGTAGTTACATCTATGTATTCATCACTTGTTCCCGGGATGACAAATTCTATAGGTGCATTATCAGCTAGTGAATTGATTCGTTTGTATGTAACAATATGATTATCCAATATACTGGTTTGCGCTGGTTTTGTAGAAAAAATGGTTTGGGTACAAAACCTCGCGGCGACAACCTCGCGGACCAAAACCTCGCCTGGCCAAAACCTCGCGGCCCAAAATCTCGCCAGGCCAAAACCTCGCGGGCCAAAATCTCGCCGGGCCAAAACCTCGCGCCCCAAAATATCGCCATACCCAAAATCTCGCCTGACCAAAATGTAAATGTTCCAACAGATAAGGATGACGGTATAAAAGACGCTGTTTCAGAAGAAGTATCACGGGTATTTGACCAAGTCCCGCGATACCATATGAAAATTCTATTTCCGTATTAGAGGATTTCAATGTGAAGGTAGGGCAACAGGATGTTTTTAAACTGGTTATAGGGAAAGAAAGTCTGCATAAGAAAAGTAATGACAACTAACGAGGCTAGTTTCGTGAACTTTGGAGCATCCAAAAACTTAAAATTTTAACAAAAATCTAATAATGTTTATGAAAGTATGAAATAATATATGAATTTTTACGACGTCCCTTGATTATGTCCTATAGGTTAAAGGAGACGTAGATGACCAGGATGAAGGAAATGATCGAATAAAGAAAGTGGGAGGAAACGGGAATAACCCGAGAAAGTCCACGCACACGATGTTTTGTGTATTATTATTATTATTTGTAATGTAGAATTGTATATTAGGAAACACATTGGGTAAATTTTAAAGAAAATTTTCATTCGCGGCGAGATTTTGGCCCGGCGAGGTTTTGGGCGGCGATGTTTCGGTTACGGGATTTTGTCCGTATACCAGAAAAATATCTAGTTCAATTTTTACACATTCGCAGGATTGATGTAAAAAAGCCATGATGATTTAATCAAAGATATCGTGTGATAATTTCCTCTTCTTATACTACTGATTTTTCTTTGTTTTCTGTGTACGTTTCCTCATGCCTTTGTTCTTCTTTTCCTTCTTGCGCTTGACGTGTAATGATGAAGAGTTAAAAATTGAGCGATGTGTAATTCTTCTTTTTCTTTGTTGATATCCAGATCCTAGCATAGATTTCAGTTTATGTTTAGCTTTTTGTTGCAAGATGGACCTCGCTTCACCCATTCGTTGATGAAAGGAATCGTTAATAGGTTGTTTATTGATGATGACATCATTAACAACGTTTGCTCCTGATTTTAATAGTTCCTTTCCTATTGTTTTAGTGTCTTCTTATACCAATGGCATGACAGAACGAAATAATTCTCCAAGGAAACATCCAATACCATATCAAATTTGATAAGGTGATCCAACGTAAACGTTTCCAGTTCCAGAAAGAGCTAGTTTTGATAATATTGTAAATATGGATTATTCATATTTCTTGATGTTGACGCACCGGTCGAAAATGTAGTTTAACGCATACAGTTCCGAAAGTGAATGCCAGTGGAGAGCCTGTACTATCTCTTATATCTATTTTGATGTGTTCAAAATGTATCTTCTGTATATACACATAATGTGGAGGATTAAAAATTTCTATAACACTACTTCCAAATGTATGATTCACAGGATTCATATTTATGATACGTAATAATGGTGCTACTGTATCTCCAACAATTACGGATTGAATTATATCACAACATAGATACATTGTAGATGGAAGTCCTAAACCTAAATTTTTATTCTTTGGCCTTGTTGTATATCCTTTAAATCAACGTTTGGATCAAATCCCAACATCGCACTAACACTTTGAGATAATGCAACGTGTACATCTATGTCTTTATAAAGAAGTCGTATAAAACAGGTATTACTCTCGCGAGTGTAGGAAATATGTAGATTTGTGAATCAGTTTTGCCTATTAATTATGTTTATCAATTCTGAAATGTCAGTGTAATAACGTACAGGAATAGTTACACATATTCATTCATCACTTTTTGCAGGTTTGTAAAAATATTATTTTCTTCAATAATATTTAATATTGAATGAGGATAATGAATCTCAACAGTAGCCACTCTCAGTTTTCACGGAGTTCCATTCTTTGATGAAGTTTAGTAGTGTATGATGTTAAGGTGTTGTCAGGGAAATATTCCATAGAACTATTACCGGGAAGCGTAAGGGAAAAATCTCCATCAGGTTCCATTGTACTTCTCCATCTTCTTTACGGATGATGCAGATATCCAGGAATCGAAAGAGGGATATCCTTTCCAATGAACAAGATATTCGTTTCTGCTACCTTTTCTTCTTGTACGTATGATTTTATCTATGTAAAACGTCTTTGATAACGTCACAGGTTGTAATTCCTCTCTCGAAAATAATCCATCCAGTGATTTTTTGTTTAAATCTTCAATTTCATAAACAGGCGAATCTCTTGGTATTATCTTAACTTTAAATATTTCCCGAGTCCAGTTTCGCATATATCCTTTATCAAATGTAAGTTTAGTTTTACTAATTCGTACTGTATCACCCACATTTTTTCTTTTAGGGTTCTGTTAAAACGCTCTAGAATACTAGTTTTTATATCAGGATTTTTAGTTGTAATATGTTTTATTTTGTTGTCCTCTAAGTACTTCTGTATTGTTTTATTAGTAAACTGATTTCCTTTATCTGTTCGGAATGTAAGTGGTTTTCTGTCTTTGAAAACAATTTTCAATGCTTTTAAGACATCATTTGTACTTTTAAATTTTAATGGCTAAGCCCAGGCATATGAACTGAATACATCGATCACTGTAAAAATATAACGATATCCATCATTAAATTTATGAAGAGATTGAAGATCATTAATATCACTCTCCCACTGATCATCAATGTTATTCACTACATAGAAATCTCTTTTAAAACGACGACGTACTGGTTTCTGTAACGTATATGTTGTTTGCATCAGTAACCACTTTCTTATACAGTGTATAGGAACTTTCTTCTTTGTACCTAACCACAATTTTTAACAGTTGAAAACGAAGCAGGATGTGAAGGGCTCTAGTAAATTATGCTTAATAGTTTGTTTATGGTTTCCATCTTGACCACACTGGAAGTTTACATGCATGTAACCTTTCCTTTTAGGAGATACTACTTTTTTCCTTTTCTTCTGCTTCTTCGTAGTCTTTTGCAAACAATTTCAGAGGTATTTTTTCCCTTGATGATGATGCTACTGATGATTTAGTTCGTCGTAAAATATATGACAAACGTTTTGAATTTCCAATAAGTTCTTGAGGTGTGTTATTAGAAGATAAATAATTACAAAATTATTCCCATCCAAATGGATTTGTGTGTTTCCGTGGTCCCGACACATTACAAATTAAATCTACAATGTGAGATCCTTCTAGTTTCACCCTTCATGTAAACGGTTCCTTTATTATCCTAAGTGATATTATCATATATTTCATTCTATGTAGTAGTAATTCAGCTTTCTTACGAAACATTTTGGATATAGATAACAAGATTTCTTCTACTTGAGGCTTCTCTGATTAAGTTGACGTAATTGAAAGTGTCACAGGTTCTTCTTGTTTTTCGTATTAAATGTAAACATTGTTGAAGATTATTATTATATTGATTTCACTTCTCTTCATCACTAAGCGATGATAAATGAAAAATCTGTTGCATTTCTTGATCCAAATTATATTCATGTTTCTCCATGGCTGATGACGATGCTGGTGTCTGTATGCGATTAAGAACTTCAGGTGGAACTAAATTCATTTTCTTTGCGGGTTCCATTGCACTAACGGAATAGCAAACTTGATAATGCACCACTTAAAACAGGAGCTAATAACGCCTGTAGGAATCCACACTGCTGCACTAATAAATGCTTCTTCTTTTCGATTGAGTTTCGTTTTTTCACAAGATATCGAAGTGTACTCTTGTATCGCTTTGAGCTTACTGTCTGTGTCTTTGTAAGAAGTACATTCTCTTTTAATTATAACAACATTCGCAAATACTACGAATCATTGAAGAGTGAATTGCCCACTATAGCTTAACGTAATATAGGATTTGCTTTGCACGGCGTACGAAGATCTCCGTGTTTTACTCTTGGAGACATATTGCCAGAATGAAGAAACACAGTTCGAAACTAACATTATAAACATATCTTCATCTATTTCGTTGGAATATAAACGTAATGACAAAAATCATCAGAAAAGATATATCAACACGAAGTTTATCTGGCGTATCCTCTTTTAAATCAATAAATAAATATCCATATGCTAACTTTGTTGCTTCGTTGAAACTTTCTTGAAGAAATTTTGGGTTCTCAGGAGTTAGTTGATAACTCATATGTTTAATTTGTGATTTATCTGTTGGAATTTTAAACACGAGATAAGAACAATTCAAGCTCATATCTCTGCTTCCTTTTCCCTGATGAAATATATTTTGTGTAATAAATAATACAATAAGATTTCTATCATGGGAACCATTTGTATAGAAATCAACTATATTGCGGTTCACTTCACACATATGATCATCAATAATAATAAAATGGGGTCCAGTTTCGGGTAAAAAGTCTTTCGTTCGAGGTAATCCTTCATTAAATTTTCTTTTGCCGAAATTTCTCTGTATGCATTTTGGCATTCTGCATAGTACTAATAAATATGACGATACGATGTATTAACCATATGTGATAAATTTGGTTTTTTGCTCACATTTTTATTTTATTATATTTGTTTGGAAATATCTCCTGAGATGGATTGATTTGTTATATATACTTACTTATAACTAAATTTTACCCATGAACGTAAGGAAAATGGAATAAATGCGAAAAATCGTGAGTTACAGTATACGTGCAATTTTTGAGCTTAAGGGTACATATTGACACACCTTACGACGGTATCGAAAACCAGTAAGTTCAAGAATAGAGGTCTAGAAAGTATAGAGGTTGCGCAGGTGCTCTATAATAAGTAGTTGCTAAGTTCACACGCAGGTTGCGCTTGTGTTCAATATGCTACAGTATACGAGTTGAATAGGACAAGGGGCCGCACTTGACTAAAACATAATGCTTTTCAAACCAGTAACAGGCAGACATGCTATTCATGTACGGTTGTGCAGATTGCGTTAAGCAGCACGACTCTATCAGAAGTGTTTTCTTAACAGACACCATTCATCATCAGGATGTTTTCAGCAATTTATCGCTACATCTGTGAAACAGGGACCGTACTACCTGTACATAACCTGGTCGTGCACGAACAACAGTCATGGAGGAACATGTGTTAGAAGCTGGGGATTATGAGACAGGTACGAGTACAAGGGAACTTAGCGGTGAAATGTTTGTTAGTAGCATGTCTGTGTGGCGTGCTTTACATGGAAATGCCTTGTACCCATACCACCTCCAAAGGGTACAAGGACTGACAGAAGTGGATTTCTAAACATGTGAAGCATTCTGCTAGTGGTTCACTCAACAGGTCACTACCATCATGCTGTTCCATGCATCAGTACTGTTCACTTACGAGACCACGTTTGAAACGAATTGTATCGTCAACATGCATAACAAACTCGATGGGAGATGAATATCCTCTTCGTACGGTTGTCGCACATCAGCAACACTAATGTAGAGTCAATGCGTGTATTGTCCATGATCAACTGATCAGCCCATACGTGCTACTCCGAAGAGTGAATGGTGCAGTGTTTCACCTTCCTGCAGGGTACACTGCCCGGATTACTGAAAATTTTTCCAGTAGCGATTCGGCGAATCATATGTTAATTGTATGATGATGATCCCTCACCCTTCACTGTAAATGTTCGCCAATGGTTGAACAACTTCCCAAGACGTTAGATCGGGCCCTGACGATCCAGTGTATTGGCCTGCCATGTCAATGACCTGAATTCACTATATTTTAATCTGAGGAGACATGAAATGTATAGTCTATTGTACTCCTGTCCATAGTGTTAACGTCTTGGAACAGGGTATAAATAAACGCTATGCAACTGTTCGGTATGATCCAAGTATCTACGAACGTTTTCAGCAATTCATGATCCAGCGTTGTTATACATGGATTTCTGTCAATGTTGACTCTTTGAACATCTCCTCTCATATGCTCGACGAACGTACAGTTGTTTTTCTCTGCACGTTGATATATACGGCTTCTAACTTACTGTTCACACTCTTCGACATTCCCGAACTCTGCCATA
Source organism: Thermobia domestica (assembly GCF_964235325.1). Lineage (NCBI taxonomy): Eukaryota > Metazoa > Arthropoda > Insecta > Zygentoma > Lepismatidae > Thermobia > Thermobia domestica. The sequence goes on from NC_137459.1 coordinate 186,676,329, forward strand.
GGACGTTTTTCTTTATTTACCTTCTTGAAGGAATCACCTCCCAACGCTCGTTACATTAATCAAGTTACGGAACACACACACACACACACACACACACATATATATATATATATATATATATATATATATATATATATATATATATATATATATATATATATCGTCTTGAATCTCTGTAATGAAGCTAAAGTTTACAGAAATTTGGTTCTTAATTTTTTATTATTAGATTTATGTAGATAAAATTGAAGGTTGCGACATATTCTAAAATTCCCATTTAGATAAATAGTATATTGAACATTAGAAGATTAGATTCAGTTTCCATCCTACTCTATTGAAACCAGAACTCATAAATCTACAACAACTGATAGATTCATGAGTTCCGATTTTACTATTGGACCTCTATAACCGGAAACGAACCGATATTTCACTACATGAAAAGAAACTCATATATTAACACTCATATATTTATACTCATTGGTAGTGCGCCCAGCTCTGTTACAAAGATTTCTGGTTCGAATCTTGATGATGCGAGTTTTTCTACGACAAGATAGTGGGATTTCTTGTGGTTCTCTTGTTTCGTCCCGCATTTCCACTTCGTTATTTCTTTCTGCATCATACAATTTTATTAAACATTTCATTCCTTTAGCTTAAATCAAGGGTGGATAACTTAACGAAATGTGCAATATTTACAATTCGTTATCTGTTACGGTTACAATTTTGTAACCCATTTCTGCTCCTAGTTAATAACGTTATTAGTCACTGTAACTTTTAAAATGGTACGCTCTGAATTACGTTACAATGAATAACGTTACTCACTGGAACATTCTGCATTTTGGTACTGTAGTTACAATCGCCAAGGGATTAGCGTTACTCGAAATACCCACCTATGTTGTACCTGCTTGAGATTGTTAAGATAAAACTAGTTCCAATGAATACCAGTTCTCTCTCGAACCCAAAGTGTTTTGTTCCTTTATTTTAGCGATATGAAACGTATTGAATTCTGCAGAACATTTTTGTGTAAGTAGATATATTTTTGTTATGACGAGTACCATTTCCATGTTTCTCTTTTCTTTATCGGTTAACTTTTGTACCTGTATTTCATCTTCTTCAATTCTGATGGTCTTGGAGTTACGCTTGAATAACGTTTAAACATCCTTGGCGACACGGGGTCTAAGGTTGGCTTTAAAAGAATCTCCATTATACTAGTAAATAAATTCCACGTTTTTCAGTCTGTTTTCTTTTTCCTCATACTTAAGATTCAGTAAACACCTTAGGCCCCCAGGCACATGTCCTTTGGGAATAGCATTACTTTGATTGTTCTGTATTTAAAAAGAGGAAAAAGAGAAATGATCAAAGAGTGAAGTTTTCAATATAAGCTTATTGATAAGACTTTTACTTCTTGTAATGACACTGCCGATAGTTGAGTTGATTTGGAGTTTAACGTCCTTTTCGGCAGCGAGGCTTTGACACGGGACCTACTGATTAACGTGAAATCGGAACCACATGAGCTCACGCCGGGAATCGAACCCGGGTCTCCCAGGTCAAAGGCACGTACGCTAAACGCTTAGTTATGAAGGAGCTCACTGCCGGTAGTCACCATATATGTTTATTTTACAACAGACTTGCACTGACCAATGTGGTTGAAGCTCGAGCTCACTTCCCACCAAGGATCGAACCCGGAGCTACATACACCAAAGTTACACACACACTGACCCCCAGGGAAGCAGGAAGGACATTTCATTTGCTTGCAAGCAATTTAGCTTATAAATGAAATAGATATCAGACATCAGTGGGGTAGCGAGAAACTCAAGGGGGGGGCCAACACACAAGCATTATATATATGCTTGGAGAAAGGATTTTCTGAGGGGTTGCACCAATAACTACCAGTACATTTGAATTGAAATGGATTTTTTAAAATGACTTTAGACACCTGTGGTGTGAATGAGGAAATGCCCTGGAAATCCTAAGTATCTGTTCTCGGTGAATCCTTTTGTTGAACTTTTAGAAAATTGACTTAAACTATCGATTTTGCAAAACTTCCCTTTGATTTAAGCCCAAATCGAAACATGACAGAAGAAAATTTCGGAAAGTGTTGCCATTTTCACTCCTAGCTTCTCACTTTAGGTAGTGTATATTTACAAGGAAGGGGGGTGCATGTGCACCTTTACACCCCAATAAATCCGGCCATATATATATAAATCTGGTGCAGGGTTGCTTTGTTTAGAACAAAATGTTTAAAACAAGTGATTAAATCTTGTTTTAAACAATTGGTTTTGTTTAAATCAAATTTTATATACGTTTTAAACATTTCGTTTTAAACACGCATTTTTAAGACTTGTTTTAAACATTTCTATTTTATCTTATTTTTGTAAAAAAAAAAAAAAAAAAAATGCCAGAGAAAGAAAATTGTCAAAAGTGTTACCCATTCAGAAGACTATTTTCTTCTCATGTGAATGTTTTGACTTCTCGTGGCAATGTGGTAATCTACAGTTTATTTTCTCATTTTCTCCCTTTGATTTTTAACGTTCATTGTATTGTTTAAATGCTTATAAGTTAACTTTGCGAGAAAGTGTCATAGTCGAAGGTTGTTCTACTTGTAGAACTGATATTAAAAGGTAAATAAAAAAAAATATCATGGAAACAAATTTTTGTGTTTTATTCAGAAAACAAACAAAGGGTTCTTGCGGTTCTAAATGCGGTTCGGAAATTAATATATCACAGGCATTCGTTGTTGGTTCCAGCCTACATGTTGGTTCTCACCAGGTACATTCGCGAAGTGTTCCCTCGAGATTCGTGTAAAATTGATTCAAATACAAAGTTCTCTGCTGTCTAATGTGTATTGTACTAAATTTAGCTGCCCATGCCGGTAATTGGCATATTTATGGACCTTCATATATCCGGAATTCTATCATACACTACCATAACGCTTGGACACAAAATTGCTTTTAGTTTCTTTTGATGTTACTCACTGGACATGAATATGGGCATATGGAAAACAAATTGGATCAAGTACTGCTTCTGACACATGTTACCCACCCCGGCCGCCATATTAGATTTTACTTTCGGTTTTTCAAATGGAAATAGGTGCAAGTGTTACATCGGACATTTATATTCACTGGTGTAATGTATTTTACCGTAGCTTGTACCGTTTGGAAGGTATTACAGGTTCATTCCCTCCAGGCACTTCGCGAATAGGCATTGCAAATTAATATCAGTTGCGCTTACGTTTTGATGTTGAGAAATCAAAACAATTTCTAACTGGAAAACTCCTTACAACATAGGTGTCATAATCTTATTACATTTCCGTGAGTGATTGTTATTACTTCCATGTTATACTATAATAAGGAAGTATTGTATTACGGTGAAAATGCCTAATGTAGATCCAGATACGGCCAGATTTGGGTGAAGACCTACCATTTCCGTATTGACATCTTGTATCTGCATGTATATAAGTTCAGAGAATATTTCATCAACGATAACTCAATATAAAAGATTGCATATACACACGGGGCCCTGCACAACTTTCTATTTGGTTAAATATGAAGTGCTTGACATTTAATGGTATATACAGCTACGATAAAACTCAGTACACCAATGAAATTCCGAGGAAAGTTTACATTAATTTGATGTATCATTTGCACCTCTTGCCACTTGAAAAACAGAGTTAAATCCAAGATGGCGGCCAAGGTGGGTAACATATGTCAGAGGAGTACTTGATTCAATTTGTTCTGCATATGCCCATATTCATGTCCAGTGACATCTAAAGAAACAAAAAAGAACTGTGTGTCCGAGTGTTATAGTAGTGTATGATTGAATTCCGGATATATGAAGGCTCATAAATATGGAAATTACCGGTATGGGCCGCTTAAATTAGTACAATACACATTGGGCCACGGAGAACTTTGCATTTGAATCAATGTTATACGAATCCCGAGGGGACACTTCGCGAATGTACTTTGTCAGTCTCCTACAACTTGGAATCGGTTAAAATTAGTTTTACGGGAAGAAAAAACGACATCATTTGGAACAACTTTCCAGTTTCGATCATCTGTATTTCCTCCTTATTAATTCAGTGTAAGGACCTCAAACTTATTTTGTTGAACCTTGCTTATCGAAAGGTTTCTAAAACTGCCTTAATGCCCCCAAAATCTGAAATTCAGGGTGGGGTGAGTACGGATGCCCTCCTGCCCCATTGACGCCCCTATCTAGCGGCTGTCATATGAAACTATTCCACGGCCTTTCACGTGGTTTTAGTTATATCTATTGCGGACTCTTGACTGCGAAAATATTACGTTTGGAAATAGAATTCATTTGCTGAGCAAACCTGAACCTTATTGAAAATGGACTTGGATCCATAGTGCTCTGAACGCCTCAAATATTACTTTTCTTCAATGAATTATTGGCTTAAAAAACAATCAATTACATAGGCTTGCAGGAAATATTCTAAAGTTAGCACAACATGAAGTGTGCTTCAAACTATCATTACTTTTCAAAAATTTGTTATTTTAAGATAATTTTATTAGGATGTGTGTTCTGAAATAGTAATAAAATTTTTGCAACTAAAAATCACACCCGCCTCCATGAAACGCGATAGATTGTGTGAAATGTCCACAGTAGGCAGATTTTAAAATCTACCTAAAAAGCTATTTACAACCAAGAAAGTACTTGTGAGAATCACTGGCAAGAGGGTGTAATAAAAAGGGGTCGGGATATGAAATAAGTTGAAAATTACTAATCTATACTGAAATATTCTGTACCCAGCACAGTGTTATTAACCAGGATAAAATAAATGTAAAGGTCGGTTGCAAGTAAAGAGCAAAAAGTCCTAAGAAATAAGTTATTACCTGATTTTGAAACATGTTAAAAATCGTGTTTTAAACTGCTCAAATTGTTTAAAACATGTTTTTTGTCTGTGTTTTAAAACATGTTTAAAACATTTTCAACATCTTTGTTTTAAACACATGTTTTGTTCTTTTTTAAAAATAAAACTGTATTTTTTCCAACCCTGATCTGGTGCCTAACTAATATAAAACAAAAGTATGTACCAATTGGTCACCAGGTTGAAATTTTCGATCGCCAGGTCGCCATTGGTGACTGAAGATTTCAGTTTGGCGATAGATATTTGATAAATTATATCTTGCAAAAAAAAAAAAAAAAAAAAAACTCTATGATCTTGTTGCTGAATTCAGACTTGAGGTGTCGTGGCGTGCCTGTAATATATAGCAAATCAATATAGTCTATAGAAGTCATTACACATACCGGCATGAAAAGGTAAGAAATATGGCGTTTGAAGCGAATAACTGACAATGTACAGGGCCAAATGAACACATTCTCACACCCAAGATTATACTTCAGCCCCTTCCCCTTCCGTCAAACAAAATATATTCGTAGTTCTTGTGTTGTTGTAAAGGCGAACCTGTCCTTTGCCCTGTCGGTTTGTAAAGTATAGCGATCTTTATTCTTTAGACAATGGGCTATCTGCGCACCATATTTCGATGATATTCAGCCAGTAGTTACGGAGAAATAAAATAGAACATACAAGGCAAGCCGAGCCGAGCCTATCGCCGGCCGAGCTCGGCCATCACATGTAGTGATCTTTATTCCTTAGATGATTGGGTATTTGCGCATCAAGTTTGGTTTAAATTTAGCTGGTAGTTCCCGAGGAATAAAGTACTACATACACACGTACATAATTACAGTACATCTGGAGTAAAACAACAACATCCGGTCGGCTTACTCCGGGAACTAAAAAGAAAAGTCCTAACATCAGGATCACAAATAAAACATACTGTATGTAAGCGGAATCCACTTTCAACATCGCAACACTAATGAGGGGGGGGGGGCTTAGCCGGGTGATCCTCCCTGGCTACGTCACTGTCAGACATGACCTACAGCTTAAGAGGATGTCTTCCCATCATCAGAGGCTTCAGAATCTTCATAAGATAACATGTAAAATTTAAACCATAAATATCTTAGAAAATACTGCATTTAGGAACTTGTAATTTTATACAAAGATGGTAATTTTGTTGCCAAAGAGTAATACAATTCAGATGACTGTAAAATTTTGCACCTAATTACTTGGATTAATTGTAATGCATTCTTCCGTATTGAGTTACTGCAGGTCAAAAGACCACTTGCAAACCTCATGAATTACTACGGATGACATTCTTTGAAGAACAAATGCTGAGGAGGATGTATTATGACAATTTGAAAAGTGAAACCCGTGTCTACTAGTGCTGTCGAAATCGGTTTTTGAAAAAACGGAAAACCGGTTTTTGAAAAAAGTGAAATTTCATAAAACCGAAATGTCGGTTTTGAAAACCGCTTTTGCGGTTTCGGTTTTGAAAACCGCTTTTGCGGTTTCGGTTTTGAAAACCGCTTTTGCGGTTTCGGTTTTCAGAAAACCGGTTTATTCAAAAAACGAAAACTGCAAAAGTCACAAAAATTCGACAGCACTAATGTCAAGTAATGACGAGAAAACAGCAAAGAATCTTTCCCATCTTCGACTCTCAGTTGCCAGATGGAGGAAAAAAATGCTCAAAGGGGAGGGGAAAGAAGATATTTTTTCTTAAAATGTCTTAATGTGTAGGGAAATTCTTGTTTAGTATACTTTTACAATTGGCAGAATAAAAAAAATAAGTTGCAGTTTCTCACAAAGAGGCACGGCTATCGTTATTGGGAAGTAAAATGATATACAGTAAAATAAAATATGATCGGCGTTCCCTTCACGTATGAACTATTGCAGGTGTCTGGGACTTGCGATAAGAAACCAGTCAACACATGCAAAACCATAACATTCTCATTTATCGGAGTGACAACAAATCAACAATAAAATTGTGTATTGCGATCTATTTTTTCTTTTCTTTTTTTAAGAAATGGAGGTGGTGTTTTTTTGTTAACATAAGAAAGAGTGGCAGTGCTATTTAAAAACAAGGTGAAAGAGTAATGATAATATAAAAGATCTCAGTCTAAGTGGATGAGATTTCAAGTTGGATTTCATGAGTTACAGGTGTAGTGATCTTAAATAGGGATATACCTTATTTTCTATTTAGCTTAGTGTTGTCATATTAGCCGATTTTTGCGGGTACCACCCAATTTTCAGGTTCTATATTCGTGATTAAACGTATCTTAATCACGAAAAACCACCCGCATTTTGGGATTGAAGAAAAATCTAAGACGACTTAATGGATAAAGTCTTGGCATATTCAACGTAAACCGCTACAACTCTGACAATCTTAACCGCTATACCTCTATATATTATTTTTTCCTGGAGAATTGTTCCTAAAGTGAGCTCCGGGGGTCAAGAATAACCTCTGCCTCAACATCATGAAGTAAAAATCTTGAGATAAGTGCGATAATTGCATGAATTTAGATGGCAACTGTCGTCGATCATTAGAAAGTGAGTATGGGAGAACTATGAAATAAAGTAAATAGACACGCGTGATTTTGTTACAAAATTACACACATTTTATCTAATTCCAAACAGTTATCGTCGAATATACACGGTTAAAGGAGCACTCTGATTGATCCAATTAAAAAGGTCTTAACGATTTATCCCTTTACAAGCGACGTTTCCTTCATCGCCTTCGTAGCGAAGTAGGAAGAACACTTGCCTAGTAATCATAAGGTTGGTGGTTTGAGTCCCCTGCGGGGTAATTTTTTGATACTTTTTAAAGTGTTTTTAGACTCACCTTAATGTAACTAAATCACACATACAGCCGATTTAACATTTAACGTTTGGGGGAGTAATTTTGAGGTTCGTTGGCGCTTTGTCGCGTCTCTGCCGCTGGTGGTATAATTTTCAAAACGGTAGAGGGGCCACCGGGAATCGTCGCTGCGGCGCCGCCAATGTTTGGCGAGATGTCGCTAATTGCCCATTTGTGGTCCACCGACGCTTACGGCATGGGGACAATTCAGTGTGAGTGGCGAAACTATTCAACAGCACCTTCATCAACTGAGAAAACACTAGAAGTTGGGTCGATGGGTTCCACATAACTTGATTCCGGGTCAAAAGGCAACGCAAGCAGACACCTGTGTTTCTTTGCTGTCTCGTCTGAGGAAGGAGCCATTTCTGGACAAGGTGTTGCCATGTGATGAGAAATGGGTCCTGTACGAAGTTCCACGGCGCCGTTATAATTGGTTAGCATCCCATGAACGGTTCCAAGACAGCCGAAACCAGCACTACACCAGAAGAAAGTCCTCCTGTGTGTTTATGAACTGCTCGCGGCATCGTGCATCGGGAACTGCTACCAGCTGGTCATCACATCAATCAACTGTGTACTGTCAGCAGTTGAGCAGTGTTCAAGAGAAACTCAAAACTCTGGAGCCAGCACTTCTGAATCCCAAAGGGGTCCTTATGTTACAGGACAACGCTAAGCTCCTCGTGGCTAGGATGACCCGGGACACCATTTTACGCCTTGGATAGGAAACACTATTGTATACGCCATACTCACTGGACATTGCACCGTCCGATTATCATCTGTTCCCTTCCTTGGACAATCACCTTTAAAGGATGCCAACTCAAATCCCAAGTAGAGCTCCTCCGTGGCTAAGCGGTTAGCGTACGCGCCTTTGGCGTGGGAGACCCGGGTTCGATTCCCGGCGGGAGCTCATGTGGTTCGGATTCCACGTTAATCAGTAGGTCCACGTCTCATATAGCCTCGCTGCAGAAAGGGACGCTAAACTAAAATCAACTCAACTCAAATCCCAAGTAGAGGTGCAAAATGCACTTGATACCTCCTTCGCTTCACGGAACACCAACCTCTACCGCGATGGAATAAATGGCCTTCCAGAACGTTTGCAGAAGAGGTTGTCGATGTATTCTTAATCTTCCAGATACGTGTTAGGTAACATATGAATGGTGGTGGGTGAGAAAGCAATAGAACTTTCTTGTTTACCTTTATAGATCGGTTCTGTATATTGAAATAGTTATGAACAAAGGTATAATGTTTGGTCGGGGGCAGTAGTTCTTGGTTAAACATAATACAAACTATCTGTAATATAATTTATGAAATTATTATTATTATTTTGTTAATAATAATAGTAAGAAGAAGAAGCAGCAGCAGCTAAAAACAGTGTTTTTAGTTTTCTGGAAAAAACCAAAATTTTCCGGTTTTTTTCAGGCTTCAAAAACACTAGCTGCAACACATCTTTTTTTTTTAGATTGTAGCTCGCCCCCCCCCCTTCAAAAACGACGAGCCCCTCCTACAGAAACCTGCTGGCTACACCCCTGGTCTTAGGTGACATATCGATGCTCTAAGGTGATAGGTCAAAAAGCGACAGAACTTTCTTCGTTAATTTTATACATACTATGTAAAACTACTGTATAAGTTCTAGTATCTCGAGTTCGGGAAGTCGGAATGTCAAAATTCCTTCAGATTCGTGTTCCTCGTGGTCTAATTTACAAAATATATGAAAATCAGTTGGAGTCCAGTTTGCTTCCCTGCAGCCGAAAAGTACATTGAAGTGTCATCAAAGAAGTAACTTAAAAAAAAAAGTGCGAAGGATCCAAGGTCAGTATTTGTAACACACAAGTTCACATCAGTACTTACGGTTTAGAACTCCCCACTTTTCTGACTTTAAAATATTGCAACCCTAATTTAGCTGTGACTTGTACAGCGGAGGACACTTCTAAATGGTACACCTTAGCCGTAAATCTCCATATGGCTGTACCATTTAGAAGTGTCCCCCGCTGTACAACCATCGAACAATCCCTTTCGCACGGTGCTGCATATACTACCATAATAGTCTTGGAGCAAATAAAAAAAGTTAAAACACAGACATAAATCAATACAATTGTCTCGATCGATAAATGCTTTCACAGTTGTTAAAAGGTGTAATTAAAAACATCAAACATTGTTTCTGCTTTGAAAAGGACAAACAAGGTTTCGTTCATAAAACCGCAAACACGGTTTCTTGCGGCTTTCGCTTTCAAAAAGAGCTTCTGCGGTTTCGGTTTTGAAAACCGCTTTTGCGGTTTCGGTTTTGAAAACCGCTTTTGCGGTTTTCGGTTTTCAGAAAACCGGTTTTCTCAAAAACCGAAAACCGCAAATGTCACAAAAATTCAACAGCACTAGTGTCTACCCCTCCAGTTTCATACTCATTTACGCCTCGAGCAGTCTCCCTTCCCACTCCCACCCCCACTTCTCTACTCCCACAACTTTACGACGGCAAGTATCTGAATTTGCATTTTCGGCGGAAGTTGGTGTGATTCACGTGTCAACAAAATATTTCGTAGAATAAAGATAATTATCTTTGAAACCTCAGCATGGAATGCCTTTCCAATTGCTTTTCTACATCTTTTGTTGCTTGAAACGGACGAGTTCTCCTTCGAAGCAGTAGCTTTAATCTCTTCCTCTCACAAATGTACAACCAAAAGAAGTCTAAATGTTTCTTATATATTTGCTTATTTCTTTTGTTTTCTGGAAGTTTAGATTTATTTTCATTTTATAATATTTATCACAAAAACACATAGTACGATGTTTCTGTGGTTAGAACGGATTAATTGTGTGTAGGGATGGCAAAAATCAAGTTTTCGTTGTAAGTTTTTTGAATAACTAGAGTTTGGTTTACCAAAACTCCATTATATATTTACCATATTCGCATGTGTCCGTGTGTGACAAAAATAAATAAATAAATAAAGTATTTCATGGATCATAACCAAATTTGGTAAAAATACAAAGAGTCAAGAATTAGGAATTGAGTTTATTATTAAAATAGTCTTCTCAAACCGAAAGAGGTTTAAATAAACCATTTCCGGTTTGACCATTGATCATCATAGATCGAAAAACGTAATACGTATTAAGATCCGGATTTCTGTTTCGTAAGAACATATTTAATCTCTATTATTAACTCTACTAAAACCGGAAGTGGTTCATTCAACTATAATTTCTCGTTTCAATAAATATTAGTCTACATAGAGCAAGAGCGGTAAAAGATAGATGAAAGCAGTTTTCTCCAATTGAATAGCTCTCAAGTGTCTCAAAAGTACAGTGGCGTAGTCAGGGGCCTCACCCGGCTCAAGCTCCCCCCATTAGTGTTGTAATGTTGAAGGTGGATTCTGCTTACATGAAGTATGTTCCATTTGTAATGTTAGAACTTTTCCTTTTAGTTTCCTTAGTAAGCATAAGGGAGCTTGTAGTTTTACTCCAGATGTAATTATGTATGTGTGTATGTAGTACTTTATTCCTCGGTAACTACCTGCTAAATTTAAACCAAATTTGATGCACAAGTACCCAATCATCTAAGGAATAAAGATCACTACATGTGATGGCCTAGTTTGGTCGGCGACAGGCTCGGCTCGACTTGCCTTGTATGTTCTATTTTATTTCTCCGTAACTACTGGTCGAATATCATCGAAATTTGGTGCGCAGATAGCCCATTATCCAAAGAATAAACATCTCTATACTTGGTGGCCACTCGGCAAAGGACAGGCTCGGTTCGGCTCTGTTTGTATGTGGTACTTTATTTCTCTGTAACTTTTGGTCAGATTTAAATCAAATTTGGTGGCCAAGTATCGCTTAAGGAATAAAGATCATTATATATTATGTCTGGGCTCGGTCGCCGACAGTCTCGGCTCGATTTGTCTTGTACGTTGTATCTTGTTTTTCGGTAACTACAGGCCGAATATCATCGAAATTTGGTCGACAGGTAGCCCATCAGCCAAAGAATAAGGACCGGTAAACTTGGTGGCCGAGTCGGCTAAGGACAGGCTCGGCTTGGCTCGGCTTTGCTTGTATATGGTACTTTATTCTAAGTAAATACTGGCCGGATCTGAAGAGAATTTGCTAGACAAGTAGCTCATCATCTGAGAATAAATATCATTAGAAAGCGAAAGGGAACGAGGTTCCTGGAAAGTGTTCAGAGGTGAATGGGAATTTCCCTCCTTCTTCCACTTAAATTACCACACTCTTGTTTGCAATGGGCCAAATTATGATGAATTTCAATTAAATTATCATAGTATAATTATTTCCTTGATGAATTATCGATACTTTTCAGTGGAAAAAAGGATGAAATTTGAAAGTCCCAAATCAAGGTAAGTAGACCAACGTAAAGGAAAAAAAAAGAGTAAAATATTCCATATAATTATGCGTACAATCCAAACTTAAAATTTTCTTGTAATTAAGTTTACAGAACAAAATTTATGCCTATTTTTCTCACAACTTTATGGGTTGATTGCCCTGTGCTGTAAGCGCCCCATATAATAAGCATAAGCTTCAGCAATTATTATAGTAGAAAGCAATGGATATATGAAGCAAAGCACTGTATTTTTTGTTTCTGATTTTTTCTTAATTAATATCGATCGTTTTCGATTATTTTTACAAACCAACTCACTACTAATTTTCCATATATAGAAAGTGCCCCCCTCCATAAAGGAAAATTAAAAAAAAATGCTAGGACACATTCTGTTTATTTTCAATAAAGAGTTAATACACTGAATTTCAGCTGCATAAGTTTAACGGCTTGCGAGATACTCTTTTTTTTCGCAAAAATTCGGATCCTCACTACCTCCTTAGGATATTATGTATTATAATGAAGCAATATAACATCCCAGTTTGGATTAAGGTCTAACTATATATCAAAAGTAATCACTAGCGTGCGCAGGACATTGGGAATGTGGGTGCCAGATCTGAAGTACCACCATATGGAATGTCGTCCTCCCCTCCCCTTTCCCCTAAGAAAAGATAGCGTCATTGCACCCGACACTGCGTCGGCGACGCACGGCACACATGCAGACGGGAAATAATTTACACGCAATCTCTTCTCAGTTTGTAATAATTCTACTTAAAAGTTTGCCTAATGGGGGTGCCAAGGCACCCATGGCACCCACGTTGCGCACGCCTATGAAAGTAATTTCATTTGGGTTTGCAATTTGACCGTGATGATCAGGCAGACATAGTTACATTCAATTTTTTATATAATAATTTATATATTACAGTGATTAAAAAATGTATTTTTTCCAGTAGTTAGCTCCTTTAAAAACTCACAGGTCTCGAAAGCCAAGTAGTAGTTTAAGCCCTGTTGCTATTATTACAATTACAAATATAAATATCCAAAAGTACCTGAAGTTTTTTTTTCACTTGGTTAGATATACTCACCTCAGGTAAGTAGACAGAAACAAATGGAAAAGGAAAGGAAATGAAGGTCTTGAAAGTAAAACGAATTTACCAGTCTTCAGAAGATACTGTCTACAATGCAGTGAGCAGAATGGGTCGGTAGATCATAGTGAGTCGGTGGATCGCAGTGGGTCATGGTGGGTGGTGGGTCGCAGTGGGTCACAGTGGGCCACATTGGGTCGCATGTTGTTGACCCACGACCCACAAGAAAACTTGACGCACCCAGAAAACCTGACCCACTTGACCTACTGATCCACTCCATCTCTGCTGCTGGTCTAAAAACCTAGAGCGCGCTTCTTTGATGGACGTGGTCCCGGGACGATTTTCGGTGGAAGAGGTAGAAGGCATTACGATGGTTTAGATCCTACCTTATACTGTTGGTCTACATCTCCTATAGCCGCGGTGCTACACCGGAAGGATGTCATTGTATCTCGGTGAACACTTCTATCGAACAAACGAGGAAATAATAATAAAGAAGAAGAAGAAATGAAATGAAATCTTAGTTTTACCTCTCACGGTTATGCCGGCTAGGCTAAAAGCGACGGTGATGATGGTGAGAAATGAATGAAATGGTGGAATGAAGAAAGTGGGAGGAAACGGGAGAACCCCGAGAAAACCCACGTACACGGTGTTTGTCCACCACAAAGTTTACTTGGCGTGAGCTGAGATCGAACCAGACCCCATACACCAGAAGTGAACGCTCTGCAACTGAACCACCGCTGCCTCTTATAAGAGAAAGAGTACAGATGAAGTGTAACGAATTTTCATGCTACATCAATCATTTCCATGTTGAACAAATATAGTTTTATTGAGAAAGTGTACAAATATATATAGAGTTAGGATTTTTTGAGGGTGATCCAGACCCGTTGGACCCCGTTGGTGTGTCACTGTGTGCGAGTTATAAAGGCGATTAGCTGAAATAGGCAATTAGCAACAAAGGAGCCCAGTCTACAAGAGCCTTGGCAACGCAACGTAAATAATGAAACAAGTAATTACAACTACCTCGACTATCAGAAAATACTGTAAAACACAAAATTTGCATTGCGTTGACGCAAACCGCTACGGAACGAAGCTCAAGATGTCCGACACAGTTCCCAAATACTTCCAAAATGCGTTGTCATTCTCGTATAACTTTGTTACCTTCGCCCACGCCCAAAAGTGAATGCTCTGTCACTGAGCCACGCGGTCCTTTGTCGTTGAACAGGATCGTGTGAAAATACATAATGGAGAATGCATAAATGTGATTGGTATTTTGTTCAAGAGTTAAAGTTAAAATATTCTTCACATCTAGCCGGGAAATACAAACGGTGCATTTGCTCCAGGAGTGGTGAATGAACACATTATATGGTATTGGTTTGTAAACTTTCGTGCCAGTGAAAATATTGAAAAATAAACCCCGCATCCACTGACCAACAGCATATTCTTATGAGCTCCTTAGGATAACTGTGAAAGCAGATCTTCGGAAAAGTATTCCTAAAATTGTAAACGAATTTGATACAGATCATGACACTATTGTTCGAAGTTCCACACAATCAGCAAGTAGAAAAAGTTGGATTATTGGCTACATGAGTTGACATCGGCTAATATCACCTTTAAAAGGTATACCATTCTTTGAGCGTATGGAATAACCGAGAAGTCTTCCTGCATTAGATTTTGAAAAATAGATCTGCAATTGTAAACAATCAGGACTTTAGACAACAATCGAAAACGGTCAGGACCGTAGTTGGATCGTGATCACTTCAGGAACATATTTTCCAATACCACCACCCACCCACAAAAGGTGCTAATATGATAATGTTTTATGGTGGAGGTGATCCATCATGTCTTTCTGTGTCGAGGAGAAATTATCACTGCGGATTGTTCAACGGCAAGAAAGTGGAAAGAAACGGGAGAATTCACGCACGCGAGGCTTGTTGGCGCGAGCTTGGATTGAACTGAAGATCACACGAACCAGAGGCGAATGCTCCATCACTGAGCCCCCGCAGCCCCCTGTCATTGAACAGAATCGTGAAGGTGCATCACGGAATGCGTATCGGCTAATAAATATCGAGGATCTTATACCCTTTACCACTGGTTTCTCATTCCTCATAAGATAACGTAAATTTTACTTCATGAATATCTAATGAAGTATGGTACTCAACAACTAAAGATGCTCCAAATGTACATACACAGAAAAGCAATATAAGTTGGATGATTGTTTCAATTTTACGCTTAATTTTAGATCAGGAGTAACTAACATTTTTTGGTAAACTGTTTCGAGATTTTTTGGTAACATTGAAGGTTGTCGGCTCCAATTTGATCTTTGCGAACAGATGTGCTGCTCACAGGCAGGGGTTTCCCTCCCCCCTCTCAAGACCTTTTCCAATTCATTCTCGTTCTGCCTCCAGCACTTTGTAGAGAATATTTTCAATGATCTTATCTGGAACCACTATGCCATTTCTAAAAAAAATTGAAAATAATTTATAATACTGCTGCTAGCACAACATTATCTTTAAAAAAAAATGAAGTATAAAATAAATGTAATTCGTACTCTACTTCCACTAAACACCAACTGGTGCTTCTAGAAATAATACAAATCTTTGAGATTTTAAATTCTGCGGACCCAGATATTAGTTCTTGCCCTTCCAGGGAAACTTCCCACTTACGGTGCTGTCATCTTCATACGTATATAGTGTTGGTAACCATACACTCAGCAATTATATACAGCCTGCGGAAGAAAAATACACAAGTATGCAATGCACTTCATTATAGCAATGGAGACAAACTTTCTAATAAACACGAGTCGTAAAATACCTTTCTTCAAAGCAAAGATGGCACCTATACTGAGACGAACAATACTGTTTCGAGATGCGACGAGACAGAGATAAATTTACAATTCGAGATGATACCAACCCAGTCCAGGCCAAGAATATTATTGCAAGGAGTGAGTGTTCTGTATAAATCGATGTGTTTAGCAACCTTAGAAAATAATATAGAATTTCATTTTTCTAAAAACAACGGGCATAAAGTAAAATCTCGGAGATACCCTAGTATAATAATAGTGGCTATAAATTGGCTTCGTATCTGTTAAGATTCTACTATACTGTAAGTAGAGTAACACAGAAATTTCACTTTTTACATTTTTGCTTCATTCGGTGTAAAATACACAAAACTGAAATCTAGATAATATAAAATTGTTACATGATTTTCCCGGGAAAATTCTGAACTTCCGGGGTATTTTCCATCAGGCTGACCTCTGGATTCATTCCTGTTCAGCTGTTGTACGAAGTTGCAAGTTAATGATACATATTGATATGACGTATTCGACAATATCTGCTTAATAATTCGAAGGAGATATTGTCACTTACGGAGTTAGCTACAAATGTTTAGATGTGTTGTTCCTTTCGCGGGTTTCCGCAGGAAAGGAAAAAGTGTTCATATCTTATAGTTAGTATGTACACTCATGTCCAAAATTATTGTCGCATGTCTATGAATATGTTGTTTTAGAAATATAATTTGATAAGGAAATCACCCGGTATTTCTTATAATGTTTGTATGTGTATAATCGGCAAAGACATATATGTAGCAAATTTCATGTCAAAAGAGCAGTAAATAATAACAATAAAACGAAAATAAAACTTTCTTGTCCATTTTAGCAAGATTTTGTTTTATTCATTCTAATTTTCGTATTTATAAATCTTTCCCTATGAAATTTACCACAAATATACATTTCCCGATTATACACATAGTATCAGTATTAAAAGTACCCTGAAAAATCTTTATCAAATTATATTCTTACAAGAAGACAGTTATAGATATGAGACAATCATTTTGGACATGAGTGTACGTATATACAAGTTAAATGAGTTGGACGTGTTCTACCTTTTCTCGCACTGGCATTGAAAGACAAACTTCATATTATCTTATTTTATCGTTGTAATGTACATATAAAAGAAACTACAACTGAATTAGTCATATTGATCTATTTTCGGATTTAACTGCAAAATATTTCGAGAGGGGCCATTAACTCTTTATACCAGTTTTCACAGAAAAGGAAAATGAACGTCCCTTATTTATTGTTGCGATGTTTGCACTAAGATTCAAGTAAATATGATGTGGTTTTCTATATTATTTAAAACTAGCTCCAAAAACTTCCGGAAGGGCTTTTGCCCCTTAATCTGATTTTTGAGAGAAAGGAGAAAAGCGCATTCCCTTATTTTGTGTATATTGTTTGCATGATACAAATTTTCGCTGAGATCATGCACTTATGTGTATACTTCTAATCTTTTCTGGTGCTCATGCTTTGCATTAATGAACATTTACTTTTGGCCCAATAACAAAATGATTGGAGGGACTTTTCTCCCCTCAGACGAGAGTTACCACAGAACACATACTATATATATAAAGTGTTTGTTTTTGTGTTTGTCTGTGTGCCGCCTGGGGTCTCAAGGGGGAAGGCGTTTACCGAGACATGTAAAAAATAGTAGAAAATAAGAAAGTGTTGAATTCATAGTTTTCGCGGCCGCTGAGATCAATGGTGAAACACCGATCTTATTAACTTCCAAATTCACCCCATTGGGCTGCGAGCCGGGGGTCACTGAAGGATACCGAGACACGTAAATATAATCTAAAATGACCGATATTCGTATCAAATGCATAGTTTTCGCGGTCGCTGAGTTTGAGTTCAATGGTCATGGTATGACTTGTTTTGAATGAATACCAACAAAGTTGCAAGGGCTTGAAAATTTGATTTTTTTGAAAGGCTTTATTTCGAAAACATGCTTAAATAAGTATCATATCTAATTACCTGTTTGGTTTGCAATGAATGTGTAAATTATTTTGCCGTTTACAGCACTTCGATTTTTCAAACCGTTCCGAAGATATGATAAACATTGCTGAAGTTAGCAACACTGCTTAAATCATGTAACTGCGAGAACTACTTGTAATTGCACCTACTACAAGTTATTTCTGCAATGCTATAAACGAGAAGGAAACGAACAATCAGTTTTAAATATTGTCTAGAAATACGCCATTTTTAGGAGTGTTGCGAACTTTATCAATGTATACAGGGTGTCCCATAATTCCGTTTACATAAGCTTTCTCATGAACTATTGAAGATACGAAAACAATTATAAGAATGCAATGCTATTGGAAAGTATGTATTTTCAATCTAGATTGTTGCAATTTTCGGAATTGGACCATTTGGCCTCTACACTAGTATAGCGTCCAATGCTAAAGAAAAATGCAACGTTGCCACGTCTTTGGTGGACAACAATGAAGGAAAGTGCGTGTGGTTTGAAGTATCCTGGACCAAGAAGAATAGAAGGGGTGACTACAATGCAGGATATGAAGAAGGATTACACGCAGCATCAATCAAAGACAGTGGCGTCACCATCAGAACAGGATGGGGCAGGTACGAAAAAGAAATTGAATTGAATTTATTGGTATTAATTGCTTAGTAATGTCAATGAGATTAGACAAGAGGACAATTGAATAAAATTAGAAAGGGCCTAAGTGTCAAAACTCAAAAACCAGAGAAGTACATAAACAAGAGTTATCGCAATACAAGTTAAGCGGGTACTGCCATGTGAGTGCTTTAAAATAGAAGCTACAACTTTTGAGCTATAAACTAATTACAAATGTATTCTGCCTGGTACTAAGACAACTTTCAATGATACAATTCAACTCTACTTATTGAAGCACTTAGATCCTGTCGTGAGCAATACTACTTATATCATTGGAACGGGGCTAAAAATGTAGAAAATTCAGGGACTATTTAAGATGTACCATCCCAGCATTCGTCTGATGGGCGACAATAGCATACTATCCCTGTTCCTTTGAAAAAATGAATATGAGCAGAAAGGAATGCGACACTCATACAAGGGATACCACGCATAACCTAATCCAATCACTTCAAATAACCTACCTCTTGCAACATCCTAAAACAGGTAAAACAATGCTCCAACTGTGCTCAGTGTAGAAGATATTCGAAATGATGTCCATCTTGGGCACAAATTGCCATACAATGACACAAACTGGCCCTAACCCTTTGCAGAGTATCGGTGGTAATAGCAGCGGAGGCCTCGCGAATATTGTGTTGTAGAGCAGCAATTGTATGCAGGCATTCTTTGTAAATAACGGATTTTAAGTGGCCCCACAGAAAGAAACTCACTCAGTCGATCTCGGTGGCCATTCCACCAGACCTCGACGCCCGATCCGATGTCCAAGAACTTCTTCATCCAACCATTTTCGAACATTGATACTGAAATGCGATGGCGCACCATCGTGTTGGCAGTAAAAGTGCTGGAGGTTTCCGAGAGATAAGTTGTCCAATAAGGTTTCAGTATTGCTTTTAACAGTTTTGATAAGTTTCATCTGTTAATCTTCCCTCTAGGAACACAGGACTCACCAGAACGTTACCGTGAATTGAACACCACGCATTTATACGAGGATCAACTTAATCATGGGAAACTTCGACAACATTAGGGTTTGCTATCTGCCCAATGCACGTAGTTATATCTGTTAATAGTTCCGTTAAGGTGAAATGTGGCCTCATTGAAAAACATGATGTTAGCTGCAATGTTGGGTTGTTTGTGTTGTGTGCGTGTAAACCATTCACAGAAGCCACGTCGTCGGTCGGCATCATCTCCATGCAACTGCTGGACTAAATGCACCTTAAAGGGATGAAAATGTTGCTTGCGCAGAATTCTTTGGACAGACATTCGGCTACTATTGCTCCCTTGGGCCACCTTCCGCATGGATCCTGTTGGACTATGGACTGCACATTACTTTGGCCGGGATGTCAACGAGTGTGCCATCGTCGGTTACGGATCGCGGTCTACCAGTATGAGGTCGGTCCAACACACTGCCAGTATCCTTGAGGCTTCTCAAAATAACTTGCCAATCATTGTATACGATGGCAGTCTGAGCTCTGGATGGCAGTGATGAAACTGTTCCGATGCCGCACGTATATTCAAACTGGACGCGTGAAGAAGGACCATTTCCGCTTTGTTTTCAGGTGAAAACATAGTCACTATTCTTCGTACATATATAGACGTATGGACGCCAATTCAACACATCACTTGAATGCAACACACAATTCAACAGAAATTCTACACAACGGCACAAACAGAACTAAAATTGAAGTGAAAGAGGAACGGCGTATTGCTCGTGCTTGACTACGTGAGACACTGCCATCCGGGCTAAAATAGGCGTATCATGACACTATGTTAATTTAAGAAAATCGCTCAGCGGCGCTTTCTGCAATATTTGACAGTTTCCTCCCCTCTTGCTTTTCTCTACTCTGAACGGAATTTCCCATCAAATAACGCACATTCGAGCAGGTACTATGTCCCTATTCAGTCATCTCTTGTTCATGTCTTTATCTCATTTCTACAATTTTCCAGTTCCTATGCAGTTCGCCGCAGCTTAGTCGGTAACGCGTCTAACAACGATACAGGCTATTCATGTGGTAGTAGTTCAAAGCTCGGTCAGGACCATGGTTAAGTGCCTGGTGATACTGACAAGGGAACATCTTATATTGATAGTAGCATTGCCAAATGAATCAAAGCGCAATCGATAGAGGAGTAGAGAAAAGTGAGAAATCCAAAGTTTTACGGGCCGACACCCAGAAACACAGGAAATAAAGAGGAAAGAAGGATCTGGAATCACGTGAAGATAGCAATGCAAAAGATACACTGACACAGAAAGAACTTCGAAATGATTAAATTAATCAAAATGACATTTACACAACAGTATAGTAAGCAAACATTGTACCCACAGACATGCTCAATAACATCATATGTAATGCAGTGTTGCCAACTGAGCACAAAATAAAGTTTTGTTAAATGGCACGGAACACAAATTATAACATCCAGAAAATCTAATTAGGAGTAGAACCATACCTGTGAAGTCGTGATGTACAGTGTTACCAACGTAAGTGTCTTCGTAAAGGTGGTGTTTATCGGAGAGAGATTGGGAAGTAGGTTTTCTAATTTTTTCAGTTCTTATGAATAGCCTCCTGCTGAAAGGGACGTTAAACTCAAAATCAGCTCATCAACTCAACTCATATTCTGATATAACCGTACCGATACAAGATTGCGGATAAAGAACACACGTTATGACTGTTTTTGGTTTGAATCCGACTTCGGGAGTGGATCTTTAAAATTGTTTTTCTAACGTGTTGTAATAAAATGATATACTGGTGTAGAAGTTTCAAAGCAAATATAAGACCAAGGAGCAAATATGTCAAATGTTTTTTTTATTTTTTATTTTTTATGTCTAATTATTAGCATCCTCGTCTTTGGTGCAAGACATCTGAGTTTGAATGTGAAAGTAAATCCGGTTTCTGAATCTGAAAGCGCACATGGTTTAGTATAGAGGAATATATTTTACTGGGAATTTTCTAGAGGAGGACGCTCAAATGACTTACATGTAACACTTCCCAAGTGTAACACTCCGATTTTGATAAAATTTAGCAGGTAGATACTACACATAAAACCGTTGTTCCACAGAAAGTAAAAAATAAACACGTATTCGTTTAAGGGGCAAAAGCCCTCACCAAAAAATTTGAAAGTTGATGTACGAAAGGCAAGAAGAAGTGGACCGAAGTGAATGAAATTGTGTACAGATATTGTAGCCACAAGATGAGGGAAAACGTGACTCGAATTTTCCTGAAAGAAGAAGAAGAAAATTGTTGGGTAGACCGAAGGGTTAGGCGGCGGAAAGAGTGGACCTAAGAGAATGAAATTGTGTGTAGATATTATGTATGTAAAATAAGGCCTTTAGTGTTCAAGAAGTGTCCTCATCCGATTTCTTCAAATTTGGCATATCAACAATAAGCACAAACAGTACAGCGTATTTTATAGTATTTTGGCAGGCGTCTTTAACCCTTACAATGTTTTTCCGCATTAAAAAACTTATCTATTTCATATTTACTGTTGATGTGAAAAATTTGAAGGAAATCGGATGCGGACACTTGGGAAAGACAGGCCTTATTTAACATATACAATACCAACAGACAATTTAATTTGCTTCGGTCCACTCCTTGCTGCACTACTACGTTAAAATGTACTTTTTTCAGAGGGGGTCTTGGCCCCCAAAACTGTTTTGGGGCCCAGGCGCCGTCAGAAATGTACTTTTGATATTTCGTAATCAACGGTTTAGAAGATCTGTGCCCTGCCCAACTTTTCTTTAAATGAAAATACAAAACAGTATTCCTTCATTTTACATCTACAATATCTGTGTACGGTTTCATTGATTTCGGTCCACTTCTTGCATTTCAGCCGTCAACTTTCAAAATTTTCTGTGGGAGCTTTTGATCCCTAAAATCACTTTTCGGCATAAAATTAAAAAAAACATTTATTTACTTTTTGCGTATTGTCACTACACAAAATTTCGTTAGAATTCTTTATGTCCTTTAGGCACTTCTGACATACTGTCATTAGCACTTTTGATATTTCGTGATCAAAGATTTGGAGGGGTTCATGCTCCACCCAACTGCTTTTTCCAGGAAAATACGAAATACGTATTCCCTCATTTTACGTCTACAATGTCTATGCACATTTTCATTCAATACGGTCCATTTCTTCTTGCCTTTCGAACGTCAACTTTCAAAATCTTGGGTGGGCTTTTGCCTCCTGTAACCGTTGTTCCACAGAAAGTAAAAAAACACGTATTCGTTTATGTGTAGTATCTACCTGTTAAATTTTATCAAAATCGGAGTGTTACACTTGGGAAGTGTTAGATGTCAGTCAATTGGGCTTTCTTCTCTAGAAAATTCCCAGCAAAATATCTTCCTCTCTTGAATTGACCGAGCGAGAAAACGTTATGAAAATATAGATTACACTGGTCTACATCAATTTTGCTGACTGGAGGCTACCAGCTGTTCTTTAATAATTCGAGTGTGCTAAATCCAAAAATGAAATCCGTTTCTCTCTATCACGTCAGGTATTTTCACAAAATGAAATTTTACCTAATATTTCATGTATGCTTTAGAACCATTAATCGTAACGTAGTTCTACAAGATGTCACAAGGTGACAGCACATACACTGTTATGTTTAATTTTATTTTTGAGTTAGTACGTAAGAATTAAAGAATATATTAAATAAAGTATAGGTAATTCAAAATCAGTTTGCATTAAAATTGAAGAGGGTATTACGTATGTAAAGGGTTGAAATAAGGGAGCACTCGCAGCTGAATTTTTATGCAGGGTGACGAATTACGCTACACTCTTTGTTTGTGGAAAACACGGCGAGTTAAGAACTG
Organism: Thermobia domestica; assembly: GCF_964235325.1. Taxonomy (NCBI): domain Eukaryota; kingdom Metazoa; phylum Arthropoda; class Insecta; order Zygentoma; family Lepismatidae; genus Thermobia; species Thermobia domestica. Next base: position 186,699,690 of record NC_137459.1, read on the forward strand.
GCCACCTGGAATCTCTAACCAGGTAAAAAAAAATAGGGTATCCGTAGCTGGCGGAGAAAAATAACCAAGTCACTTAGTTATTCATTCCCATTGGTTTATTTTAGTCGCGATCTTCGTACATACGGTTGGATTACTTGCCTCTTTGAGGCTGAGGAAACAACCGTCGAATTATATTTAATACCTCCACGGAGGTTAACGCACCACATTGATATTATCTGTTGACGACCTTGCAATTTCTATTGGCTAAACGATTTCTTAAGTTACTCTCCTCTTCGGAGGGTAGCTTATACAATTGACATATCAGCTTCACTCGTCATCTGAGCTCCTATGATGGCTACGTCCAAGCCAGTCATCTCGAAAAAGAAGACCAAAATCCCAACGAAGATAGTCAGCCGATCTCAATACCGGCCTGAGGACTTCCTTGTTCCGCTGGGGCGGCCCTCCACCTCCGGCGCTACTGCCAAGTCACGATCATCCTCGACTAACCGGTCGACGACAGACGTTCCATCCCTTGCTCCACCGCAGGACGACAATGCCATGGACTTTACCCTGTTTACTACACCCAAGCGACGTCGCTCGTCCTTGGAGTCCACACTGAGCCAACAACATTCATCAGACTTCCCTGCTTTACCGATGAGCAACCGATTTGAGCCTCTCTCTACTCTCACAGCTGACGAGTCTCCTGTGATAGAGCCACGGCCCAAAAGCACCAAAGAGATTAAACCACCTCCTATTTACATTTACGGCATCAAAAACACTTACAACTTTACCAAAAGCCTTTCCAAGACCCTCAGAGAATCGCCTCAGGTTCGGCATAACAAAGAACGTATCGTGATTCAGGTATCTTCTAGGGACGACTTCACAACTATAAAAAACTACTGCGAACAGACGAAAACTGAATACGCTACTGGCATCGCCAAAAGTGACCGACCCCTAAAGGTTGTCGTTCGCAAATTGCCCATTGATACAGACGTCGTTGACCTTCAGTTTTAACTGTTCACCTTAGGCTTTAAGCCACTCACGATTCATCAAATGTCTCGTCGGGGCCCCACTGGTGGAGATAGGGTTCCCATGCCCCTTTTTCTCATCTCCCTCGAGAAAACTCCAAATATACAAGAATCTACAACATATCAGCATTGCTTCATTATAAAGTTACACTTGAGCCGTATCGACCGCCGAGTGTTCTGCAATGTTACCGGTGCCAACGCCTTGGTCATTCACAGGACACTTGCAAAGCTCAACCTAAGTGTGTCAAGTGTGGGCAAAGTCTTTTTACAAAAGCCTGTGCCAAACCAGATGCATCCACGCCAGCAACCTGTGCAAACTGCGGAGGGGACCATCCAGCCAATTATCGCGGTTGTCCCGTCTTTCGCTCCTACTCAGATGCTCTCAAGAAATCAACTCCTTCTAGCCGCAGATCCGGTCCTACTGTATCAAATTCACTGGACGATAAGACACCTCGCAGCGACCGTCCTCCACCACCAAATCAGGATGCTCCCTCTACGTCGAGCACACCAGATAGTGCGTCTACACCATCCGTTAATGACTTTAACCTCCACTCACTCCTCACTTACATCAAAACCTTCAACTTTGGCCGCATTATCTCTCATCTCAAGAAGGGATTTACTAGACTTCGGGAAGCCACGGATCCTGCGTCTAAGGCTGCTGTCGTCATAGAGACATTCGCTGACATGATTGCTGATGGCTCCTTCTAACCAACCACTCATTCATCACACCATAACTGTTGTCACCTGGAATGCAGATGGTCTTACCAACCAGAAGCGTCTCCTAATCCGTTTTCTAGCAGAACATCAGGTAGATATCATACTCATACAGGAAACTCACTTCACTGCCCAGGTTACACACTGGAGACTGCCCAACTACCAATTATTTCGCCTCGATCGAGTTCAAGGACGGAAAGGAGGATTACTGATTGCCCTGAAACTAAGTTTCAAGGCTAGACAACTCCTTTTACCCCCGTTACACACACTAGAAGCTCTTGCTATAGAAGTCTTCCTCCCCGGGATTCCTCTCATATTGGTCACGGGCTACCGTTCTCCAGCACATGACTTAGATCCCAATGATTTCGACGCCATCTCGACTTTGGGCCCCAAAATCATATTGGCAGGGGACTTCAATGCAAAACATGGGGAATGGCACTCCAGACGTTCCAACGAAAACGGACGAATATTACACCGGTATCTGCACACATCTCCATTCATTGCCTATGGGCCACCTGATCCAACTCACCATCCTAAAGCAGGTGGAGAACCGGATGTGTTGGACATAGTTCTAAGCAAAGATACCATCTTAGCTACACGTCCTTACGTGATCTCAGCACTGGACTCAGATCATGATCCGGTCCTTTTCAAAATTTCGCATCGTCATATATCCCGTCCTGCACCCGCTCATATCTCCCGAACTACGAACTGGGATGTCTATAAGCAGGAATTACTCTTTGCTCGACATAGCCGCTCGTCCAAATTCTCCTGCGGAAATTGATCAGGCGGTCGCCCATCTCACACTTGCTCTACGTACGGCTGACTCTCTCAGCACATCAATAATTCCTGACTCGCAGTCCGATCCACAATGTGACTCTCCATTACTTCGTCTTTATATCCATCTCAAACGCTGGGCTCGAAGTACTTGGCAGCGCACCAGACATCCACTCTACAAAACACTATGGAACACCTTAAGCCGCAAAATCAAGACCATCACTAGACGACAAACCGAGCAGTACTGGGAGACACTTTTTCGTGGGGTCACACTTAATGACACTAAAATCTGGCAGTATTCCCGCCTTTTCCAGCGCCGAGAGACTTCTCGTCAAACTCAAATACTGCAAGGTCCGCATGGGGTCATACATGACGACCAAGGGCAAGCAGACCTATTTGTTGCATCTCTAGAGCGCCAGTTTACACCTAATGCGACTCCTGTCGCTCCTCACATTCGGCAGGACGTTCGGGCCACCATGCGCATGCTCCATTTTCAACCAATACTTCCCCTGCCTGAGGTCGTAACACCAAGAGAAGTTGAGCGTCAAATTTGTCACTTGCCCAACAAAAAAGCGCCTGGAGTTGATCAGATCCGCCCAGAACTACTGAAACATGGGACACGGAAGCTACTCCTCTATCTTGCTGCTTTATTTACAGGCATCCTTCAGGTTTGCTATTTTCCCCGTGCTTGGAAAGAAGCGAAAGTCATTCTTCTCCCTAAACCAGGTAAAAATCCGACTCTCCCAGAAAACTATAGACCAATTAGCCTATTATCTCATGTGAGCAAACTCTTCGAACGAGTACTTCTCGCCCGACTTCACGAGCACGTCACCACTCTGGATATACTCCCCCACCATCAATTTGGTTTTCGTGCTAACCACAGCACAACAAGCCAATTAGTGAGGGTAGTCGACCACCTGACTACCTCTTTTAATCGACGACAATATGTTGTGGGTGTATACCTTGATATTTCGAAGGCGTTTTATAAAGTGTGGTTACCAGGCCTCATTTATAAACTTCGCTTACAAGGCTTCTCTTTACCTTATCTCAAACTCCTCACTTCATACCTCTTTCATCGCTTTTTCCATGTCTCTGTGGGACGGACCAAGTCTGCTCCCAAACCAATTCAAGCTGGTGTGCCTCAAGGCGCGGTTCTTTCGCCTCTGCTTTACACCTTATACACCGCAGACTTACCCATTGTGCCACACTGTTTTCCTGCAACATACGCCGATGACACTGCTTTTTTTACGAACAGCAGCAATCTTCGTCTTTCCTACCACTACATGCAGCGCCAACTCAATGTCTTTCAACGTTGGGCTACCATCTGGCGCCTAAAAATCAACGCGGATAAGAGCGTTGCAGTCTGCTATAGCAAAAGACGCAGCAGAGCCATCCATCGTTTATACTATGACAACATTGAAGTTCCGCACCGTCTGCATGCTAAATACTTGGGAGTTATGTTAGATAGAGGCCTTACTTTTGGTCTTCATATCAGGGACATTAAACACCGAGCCCTTCGAAAATTGTCTGCCCTCTATACTATTCTGCGTTGCAGTGCCTTAAGTCATGAAACAAGACTCCACTTCTTTAAAATGGTAATTTTGTCCACAATCACCTACGCATGTCCAGCATGGCAACATGCGGCACTCAGTCACTTGCGCACGGTCGAGAGTGTGCAAACCAGGGCAGCTCGTATCATAACAGGCCATGACCGATATACGCGCAATCGTCAACTTTTAGAGGACTTAAACATATATCCTATCCGGGACGTGTTACATCAACACCATACTCGTTTTTGGGCCAACCTCCCCCGCCAAGTCAACCCCGCTATAGCAGCCATTGGCACAGCGCATACACACCGACGAACTTACAGGACGCCACGGTTGTAGCATAACTCTTTACCCACACTCTCCCCCTCACTGCGACAGTTGCAGCTGAAGGTCACATGACGTCGTCGTATCTCTTATTCTAACTCACCCCCACAGGTCTAATCATTTTCTTTTCTATAGCTGTCATCGAGTCAGGGACTTTTCTCCGATACTCGACACAAAACCACACTTTCAAGCTAAGCTAAGCTAAGCTAAGCGAGTTAACATACCAACTCAGAATTCCGAATCGTTCATCGATTTACAGGTCTGAGTTCGATTTCTAAAGCTCTACGAGCATTCACTAGTATTTATGATCATTTAGGGAGGATTGTTCTGTTACAGACAATCGACATCCCCTTGCAGTACGTATTGCTGACTCAAGTAGGAGCCCGTGGCCATCATCATCTTCGTCTTCTCATCTCTTTTGTGGAGGTTCCAGTACTCGCACTGGCCGACATCTCCGCGAGGACGTATTGCTGCCTCAAGTGAGAGCCACAGTGGGCTTCCTCTCGATCATCCTCTTCGCCGGTGTCTTTTGCGCCCATCTGGATGGCGTCAAGTGGCCATCCGGGACTACCACAGCTACCTCCTGGGCCGTCTCTGAACTGCACGTCAGTGGGCCAGGGGACTGGCCGAAGGCATACATCTGCTTCCCAAGGCAAAAATTCTGGTAGATCCCGATCACGCACACCGGACAAACATCACACTTCTTCAACTCAGCCACCGCCTAAGCGTCATCATACTGTTAGTGAATCCGAGCAGTCTGTTTCATCCATGAACCTTGACGACGCTAATGAATTTCCGACAATACTGGATTCTTCCAAACCTCGTCTTCATTCATTCTTGCTTACCAACTTTGATCCCAAATTTGAGAATACCAAGCTGGCTTTTCAACAACTCGTAAAAATATCTACCACGCGCCTCAGTCGCTCAAATTGTTCATACACGCAATGGGATAATCTTCAAGTCATACGATTCATCATTCTTAACCACTGTACGAAACAAATGCAGTTTCCAAATTTTTGGCAAACATGCTGAAATGAAGCGACTTGAATCAAAGGCGTTTAAACAGGCACCACCTCCACGAAGACCCCCGGCTCTTTCAGTTGTCATTAGGGGGGTGGATCCTTCCCTGACAGACGATGAGATTCAGGAAGAACTCACTCAAGAGGGGCACTCTATACTTAAGTGCATCCGCATTAAAAACGACCATGAAGCCACATACATGGTACGAGTCCTTACTAATTCCGAAACCACCATCGATGATTTGCTAACTTATGGCGCCTTCATTTATAAAAGGATGCATCGCGTCGAGCCATCAAAATCACCTCCGCCTTTACCATTGCGATGCGAGCGCTGTCAAGCGTACAATTCCCACCCTACTTCAAAATGTACGCGGTGCCCACGATACTAAGGCATGCACCAAATTAGCTAACCCACCTAAATGCTCTACATGTCCAGAGCAACATCCGACGTATAGTTATCGATGCAAAGCGAAACCTACAGCTGAGCCCTCAGCCCGGAACTAACGGTTCTTTTCTACCTGTTTTACCGCCAACTCAGCAAGCTCTACCACCTCCAGCTACCGACGAACCTATTACTCTCCAACAATTACTATATTTTTCACTATCGCTATGCAAAACATTCATCCTTTTCTTCGCCAACATATTCTCGGGATGGTCAATCACTCTGCTCGCCTGATCTTTAAATGTTCCTTTCAAGCTACCTACTCTGGTCCACACGTGTATTTTCATGTCACTCCACTCGAAGAACATGCCTCCGCAGAAACTTCCAAACCTTCTACTAAACCGTAATCATGGGTATCTAGCTCTTATTTGTTAATATTCGATCCCTCTCTACTCATAATACCCTTTTCGAACAGCTTCTCTTAGAAGATTCTATTCAAGCCTTCCTCATTAACGAAACTCACCTCACACCAGCTATGTCTTTTAAAATACCTAGATATACATTACTACGTTGTGATTCTACGGTAGCTGCACGCCGAGTAAATGAGGGAGTGGCTGTTGGCTTTCATCCTTCCATTAGTCATCGCCAATACCACCCTGCCTTACATAACATACCGGAGCACCTCATTATCACCCTCTATTTTCACTCCCTTTATGTCACTATAGCCACAATATATGTGCGCCCTGGACACCCAATCCCCCTCTCCTTTTTTCAGTATATCTCTAATAACTTTAAATATTATATTATTATGACAGATATTAATATTCATAGCCGTTCAGATAACCAGAAACAACGTTTCCTTAACTTCATCACCAGTCATAGCACAGGCCATATCTTTGACATACCAAAACCTACCCGACCTATCAGTGAAACCACACCAGACGTAGTGATTTCATCTCTCAACCTTTCCCAACGATGTACTCTCGAGGTACTAGATTCCATTGGTAGCGATCATCTACCCATCAAACTTCACATTGATCAACCACAGCCTCATAGTCCTCGAAACTTACCAGAATCTCTGCGTGTCCCACTTTTTGACCAAGCAAAATGGGAACATTATAGCTCAACAATCACTGCCGATTTAGCCAATCTTGAGCCGCCTACCACAGAAGATGATCTGTATAATTGCATTTCTGATATCACCTACTCTATCCGTCATGTGTCCGAACTTCATATACCAACCACTGAAATCTCCCGGTTCCGACCACGCCTACCACCAAGTTATTTACCTCTTATACACCGCTCCCGCGCATTTTTCCGAGTGTTTCAGCGCACTGGGAACTTGGAAGCGCTGCAACATCATCGCAAACTCCAGCATACAGTCCCCGGCGTCGGGATGTGGCGCCCCCATCGCCCAGTTCTTCGGAACTGCAATCAGCCACTGGTCCTCCAGGTTGGGGGTTGTGCCGGGCCGATCCCCCGGCATCTAAAACTTGCGATCGAGCACTGTTCAAAATAAGCCTCGGATATGGACTGCCTTTTTGGTTGACAACCTTGCTATGGACTTGATATGTTTTTGGATTCGATTGGATGACGCCGGACCCGGAGCCATGGAACGGCGGGGCGAAGCGCATGCGCCCCCAGCAGGACCGGAAGGAGTGATGCCCTGAAAGGAAATGCTGGGATTCTGCGGTGCGGGGATCCCCAATGGACCATTGGTTCCTCTCCTAACACGGTGGGACGTGGGTCCTATCAAGAAGTACCCATCAGTCGGCGGTGCAAGTGGCTCTGCCCCCTTGTCATTTTGACTTCGGGTCACAGTCTAGCTTGCTGACAAGGGTCATGCAGGTAGGACCTGCCAGCCTCGTTGGCCGCTTGAACCATGACGGGGAAGCCGAGAGGATTTTGGGCTTACTTGAAATATGGCTATGCATCAAACACCCTCCCAGGCTACTGGATTAGAGAAGAATGAGGAAAAGCTTGGTCCTGTACCAACATATCTAATAATCAAAGATAGATCGTCTGACACAGCTGGAGCTTTAAGCAAATTATCACCGTTTATTGTAAATCGCCAGCTTCATCATATTGCTACTGGCACGTTTCCTGCTGGCCACATTAGAAGGTTAAGAAATGGTACCTTACTTGTGCACACGACATCGGACAAGCAATCAAAACTCCTTTTAGCTTGTACCCAATTAGGACCTGTTCCTATTGTGGTTGAGCCTCACCGACAACTCAACACCAGTAAGGGCGTTATTACCTGTTTTGATTTACGAGACTTACCAGACGCTGAAATCTGCGAAGAACTTCAGGATTGTCACGTCACGGAAGTACATCGTATTACCACCAAGAAAGCAGGTACGGTGCAACCTACGGATTCTTACATCCTTACGTTTGCCCTACCTGACCTGCCGACGCATTTGAACGTTGCGTATCATAGATTAAAAGTCCGGCCATACATTCCACTGCCGATGCGATGCTTCAACTGCCAGCATTTTGGACATTCCGCACCTTCCTGCAATGCAGCTGGTCTCTGTGGAAATTGCAGTTCTGCAGCCCATGGTCAGGCCCCATGTGCGGCCCGACCGAAGTGCGCCAACTGTAAAGGTGACCGCCCAGCCTGGTCACGTGACTGCCCTCAATTTGTGGCCGAAAAGAAAATCCGCGAACTGATGGTCATCGAAAAGATCTCTGCAGCTGAGGCTAAAAGACGTATCCAACCAAAGGTCACCTTCGGCACTAGTTTTTCTTCTCTTTTGAAAAACAGTCGTACCCAAGGAACTCAGACGGTTGACTCTGCCACACAGACAGATGTTGAGGTTCGCAGTGTGCCCGCCTCTCCCAAGGCGTCCCGTGCCACTGCTCCGTCTGCAAAGTCAGATCTCTCACGCACGAAGCAATAGTCATCTACTGCTTCGCAACGTAAACCTCCATCAACGGACCCTTCACCTTCCAGAAGTATTAAGCCCACTCCTAAGTCTCAGACGTCTGCTGCTCAGTCTACTAGTACTACATCATCTGCCTCTACTCCATCGATCGCCCATTTTTTGAAGCAGTCCAATAATCAGCCTCCGCCGAAATCTCTCAGTAAAAAGGAACGGAAGAAACAACTCCAAGCCCAGGCTTCCAAGGCTTCCTCCACCTCCTCTGCAGCTTCTTCTACCAAGGCATCGAAGAAAGCTACACGCACCCAGTCTTCTAGCCCACCTGGGGCGAAGAAACAGAAGCATACGTCACGTAGTCCACCTAGTGATGACGAGTCTCTTATGGATGATATGGTGGAGGATGAGCTCGATAACTTTACCCTTGTACAGGGCCCTGACAAAGGCAAGCGTAGTACCTCGCTTCTTGTTCTCGATGCTTGTTGACCATGTCCCTTCTTCAATGGAATTTAAATGGCTATTCCACTCACTACGATGAATTTAAGCAGTTATTGACATTGTTTCATCCTACCATGTTCCGTCTTCAGGAAACGCATTTTACCTCTACTAGCAACTCTGTTCTCTCTCGTTACACTGTATATCATGATCAGCTTACTGCAGGTCGTGCAGCAGGTGGTGTAGCAATTGGGGTCTCTGATGCTTACCATTCTGCTCTCATCCATGTGAATAGTGCTTTCCAGCTTATAGCTGTTCGTGTCTTCTTAAGACAACCTGTTACTTTTTGTTGTATCTACCTTACGCTTCATGACGTCTTTACTGCTGTCGATCTTGAACAGATTGCCCGACAGCTTCCAACCCCATTTCTGTTTGTGGGTAACTTTAACTCGTACCATGCACTGTAGGGCTCTCCTAGTACTGAGCCACGAGGTCAAGAGATTTCCACTTTCCTTGACAACACTAACTCATTGCTCCTCAATGATGGCAGTCCCACACATTTTACTACTGCTACTGCTACTTACTCACATTTGGACCTCTCTATTTGCAGTCCTCAACTTGGTGCCCATCTTACTTGGCGCGTGCATGATGATCTCTGTGGCAGTGACCACTTTCCTATTCTTGTGCATGGTCTTCCGCTCATCCATTCTGCTCCGTTCACTGCCTACAATCTCCGTCGAGCAGACTGGGATAATTTTTCCGCCACTTTTCATTTCACTTTAGACCCTCGTTTTACTGTTGATGGTCAGTGTGAGGCCTTTCAGCAGAGTATCCTTGCAGCTGCACACGACTCTATTCCTATCTATGCTGGTTCCCGGTGTAAACGCACCGTTCCTTGGTGGTCAGAGGAGATTCGTGACGCTATTCTGGCCCGACGTCGAGCACTACGTACTTTTCATCGTGCTCCTACAGCCGATAATTTGGCTCAATTTCGTCGTCTTCGTGCTCGAGCCCGCTATCTGATTAAGCAAGCTAAGCGTCATAGGTGGCGCACTTATGTTTCTTCTCTTACTGCTGGCAGCTCCATGACAGCGGTCTGGTCGCAAATTCGTCGTCTACAGGGACATGTTTCCTCCGTTGCGGTTCCATCCCTTATTATCGATGGTGTAATGGTCACTGATCAGGACAGAATTGCTGCTGCGTTAGGTCATTTTGCGGATGTCTCTAGTTCTACTCACTACTCAGCTGGATTCCTCACTTTTAAACAACGCACTGAACGTACGCCACTTCAGTTCCGCTGTGCAACTGCTTAAGCTTATAATCTGCCTTTTACTACTGCTGAACTTGCTGCTGTTTTGGATTCTACGAAGGACAAGGCACCTGGTCCTGATGTCATCTGTTATGCTATGCTCCGGCACCTACCTGACGATGGCAAGCAACATCTTCTTGACCTGTACAATCGCATCTGGCTTGAAGACTCCTTCCCCGCTGCCTGGCGTGAAGCATACATTATTCCTATTTTGAAGCCTGCCAAACCTGCCACATCCAGTGGAAGCTACCGCCCGATCGCCTTGACTAGCTGTCTGTGTAAACTTTTGGAGAAGATGATCAATACCCGCTTAGTCTGGTTTCTTGAACACCATGGCCTCATTTCCACTCTTCAGTGTGGCTTTCGGCGCTTCCGTTTCACTACTGATCATTTGGCGCATCTTGAAAGTGCTATTCAGGATGCATTTCGTCATCAAGAACATCTGACAGCCATCTTCTTTGACCTTGAAAAGGCCTATGACACCGCTTGGAGATATGGCATTTTGAGGCAACTCCATCTCTGGGGCTTACGTGGCCACTTGGCTCTCTTCATCCAGAATTTTCTCCAACAACGTTCTTTTAGAGTCAAGCTTGGAGCTACTCTCCCTGCTCGGTTTCCACAAGAGAATGACGTTCCACAGGGTAGTTTGTTGAGTGTCACTTTGTTTGCTATTGCAGTGAACAGTGTGATGTCGCAGCTCTCTTCTTCTGTTCATGGGCTGCTTTATGTGGATGACTTTACTATCTACTGTCGCTCACGTGACCTCCGTGCTATTTTCGCCAGTTACAGTTAGTGCTTAACCGTCTTCACCGCTGGTCTTCGACTACTGGCTTCTGTTTTTCTCTCACCAAAACACACTGTGTACATTTTTGTCGCCTACGTCAATGTGCTTACGATCCTGACCTGTTCCTTGGCGGTTCTCGATTGTCCTATGTCGATCATGTTCGCTTTCTGGGCTTGGAGTTTGACCGCAGACTTACATGGGCTGCTCATGTTCGGGAACTGAAGTATCGCTGTCTTCGCTCCTTGAACTTACTACGTATGGTGTCTCATCTTTCGTGGGGTGCTAACCGTGTGGTGATGCTGCGTTTATATCGTAGCCTCATCCGCTCCCAATTGGACTATGAATGTGTTGCCTATGGTTCTGCTCGACCTTCCATCCTACGTCATCTGGATGCAGTTCATCATCTTGGCCTTCGTTTGGCGCTTGGCGCTTTTCGAACCAGCCCTATTCGTAGTCTCTATGTTGAGGCTCATGAGCCATCTCTTTCCCACCGTCGAGACTGCCTGCTTCTGCGCTATTACATCCATATTCAAGCCTTACCTGCCCATCCTTCGGCCTTTGCACTTGAGGCTGGTGCTCGCTACGCCAGATATCAAGCACGACCCACTGCTACACGGCCTTTTGGCATTCGTGCTCTATACCTTGTGGCTTCATTAGGACTGGAAGTTCCTGCTATCTGTCCATTGGGCTTTCTTCCTATTCCTCCGTGGACTGTTCTTCCACCAGTTGTCAGTTTTCATTTACTGCAATTTAAGAAGTCTATCACCAGCAATCAACAGTTCTGTCAGGAATTCTTCTCTTTTCTGGAGGCGTACCGTACCTACGATATCTTCTACACAGATGGTTCGAAGTCTGAAGATTTTGTTGGCTGTGCCTTCGTCACGGCTGACCATGGCGCTGGCTTGAAGCTCCATCCTACTACCAGTGTATTCACTGCTGAATTGGTTGCTATCCTGGAGACCCTGCATTATATTCGTCGCCGCCATCTTCGGCAGGTTCTTGTCTGCTCTGACTCCAGCAGCGCTTTATGCAGTCTTACCGACGTGTCAACTGCGTACCCTATCGTTCAGCAAATTCTCCTCTCCTGCTATTCCTTACATCTTGCAGGTTGTGACGTCCAGTTTTGTTGGGTGCCCGGACATGCTGGTATTCCAGGTAATGAGCATGCTGACCGTGTTGCCAGAGAAGCTGCCTTACAGGACCTGCCTATTCAGCACCGCTCCCCAGCTCTGATCTTTGTCCTGTGATCGATCGTCTTCTTCACCGCTGGCAGACACACTGGGATGAGCAGATTCACAATAAGTTGCATGCAGTGAAGCCCCACCTTGGAGTCTGGTCGACGAGCTCCCGATCATCTCGCCTGGAAGAGCGGACTTTGGCACGTCTTCGTATTGGACATAGTCATCTTACCCATGCACATCTTCTGCGACGTACGCCTCCGACTGTGTGTCGTCATTGTGGTCAGCCCCTGAGTATTCGTCACCTCTTAGTGGAATGTGTGCCTCTTGCTCCTGAGCGAGCTCGACTTGGATTACCAACCGATATGGCAATCTTGCTTGGAGATGATGAATCCATGCTCCAGAAAATGTTCAATTATTTGCAGAATCAGAATGTTCTGAATGCTCTGTGAGTGCATTTCTCACGTTTCCTTTTAATTAATTTATTTCTGATTTTATCTACTATTTCTTAGCTTTCATGATTTTTTGCTTGTCATAGCATTTCCTTGCTTTTATTCTATTACTGCACTGTTATATTCCATACTAATTATGGGCTGCCCTACGTGTGTTCACCTATTGCCGAGCTGCCCCGGCAGAGATTAACCTGTTATTGTGTACTAACCAGTCCTAGTCTTTGTGTATTGAGTTTGCACCTTTTCTAAATGCTATGACATTTTACTTCATCAAAGTCCTGCCACTTTAGCATGCTCCAGATACCTCTTTTATTTTATTTTATTATTTCTGCACTACATTTTTTTCCTGATTGCTTTTATTTTGTTCCTGTCAAAGAAGGGTACAAAACACCCCGTTGTCGACGCGCCCATCCAAACACTTTCAATCAATCAATCAATCCAGCGCACAGTCCGAAACTATGTTAAGGCATATAAACTCCGGACCTGGGTAAAGACTTGCAACACCTTGGCAGAAACTTCGCACCCAACTAAGTACTGGAAACGCTTTAATCTGCTGACGGGCAAGCTTACCAGGACGCCTTATCCATTGCTTATTAATGACTGTCCGCTACAAACAGATGAAGATAAAGCCAACGCTTTTGCCGACCCCCTGCAAACTACATTCACTCCCTTTTCACCAGACTTTCCCCGGAGGCATCCCACGGACATCTTGAACCTATCAGCCCCTTAGTTACAACCGAGTGAAACTCAGTCTTCCCGACAATAATCCTCTCACCGCTCCTATCTCTACTGACGATATTTCGTCTGTCGTGAATCGCAAGCGTACGACAGCTCCTAGTTTGGATCGGATAACTTATCGCCACATCAAAGAAGCACCATACTGTCTTCTTCTTTCTTATGTCTATATATTTATACTTCGTACCGGCTACTTCCCCTCAGACTGCAAAACATCCTCTACTTTAATGTTTCTGAAACCTAACAAACCTCCAGATTCTGTTGCATCTTACCGACCAATACAGCTAACCTCCGCATTTAGCAAGATTCTCGAGCCCATCATCGTCGCCAGACTTCATCTCCATCTCTCTACCCATAATTTGCTTCCTGTGCATCAGGCTGGATTTAGACCTAATTTTAGCATCAATGATCAACTGATCACTCTTAAATCTCATTACCAATCATTATAATACTGCTCGACCGTCTTGTCTCATCCTTTTCGATCTCGAAAAAGCTTCTGGTAAAGTTTGGTATTTAGCTCCCCTGTTCAAACTACACCGCTTCCGATTTCCGCTTTCTTATCTCCGATTCATATTTCACTTTCTTTCTAACCGCCTCTCTTATGTAACAATCAATAGCTCCTTCTCTCATCCGATTTTTATTTACTCTGATGTACCCCAAGGCTCTGCTCTCTCACCCCTACTATATCTTCTGTTTGTAGCTGACATGCCGGCACTTCCTCTCAATGTGCACACTTTTCAATATGCTGATGACACTGCTTTTCTCTGTACATCCCGAACCATTCAACAGATTAATTCCTCTCTCAGCATGGCGATTGACTCCTTTCGATGGTGCAATAAGTGGCGACTCCACATAAACTCCACTAAGACGCAGGCAATTGTCTTTATTCCACCTCGCAAGAGCTCTCGAGTACAGAAAAATCCGAATCTCCTTAACATCAGTGTCGACGGTACACGAATTCAGCCCACTAAACATGTCACTTACCTCGGTCTCACTATCGACCATGATCTAACTTGGCGCCCACATCTGAAAGAAATCACTCGCAAGGCCTATAATCGCTTAAACCTTCTTAAACGTCTTATTGGTACCACATGGGGATTACAGCCTTCTACAGTACACAATACCTACAAGGTATTTTTGCGCCCCGTCTTAACATATGGACATCCCGCCTGGGTTAGTGCATTACCTTACTTCTACAACAAATTAAAAGTGCTCGAACGACATGCTTTTCGTCTAGCATACCGAATCAAGCTTCCGAGTCCAACGCAGGAGTTATGACCGCATAAAGTTTCCTACCCTACTTCATCACATCGAAAAATTAAGGCTCAGGTTCATTACTACCCGCTTTCAGCAACGGCACCCTCTACTTGTGGACACGATGGATATCGATCGCAACTACGATCTGGGTTATAATTTCATCCCCTGTCCTTTATCTCTGCTCTTCTCCCTTTATCTCAAAACTCTTCCACCTGATCACCCCGACCATTTTGTCGCATCTGACTATTCTTCCGATCATCTTCCCCATCATGTCTCACCCACATTTACTGCACTGTAAATCCATTATACTAACAGGGCTTCACATGTCTTCATCACTGTCCAGAGTAGCCCCTGGACAAGAAGATAACCAGCATTCGTCCTTTTAACAAATTGTTTGTGTTTGTCCTGTGAAGTGCACCTCACCATCATCTTTTTTCCTGCCCTAATGATTATGATCACAAGATCATAATGTCCCAATGGATACCGCAATATTATGCAATAAAGATGTAATATAATAAATGGCTATCCGTATAAAAGATATTCCAGATTTCCTCTGCATCCCATAGACCGGCTCCAATCTCCTTTCTGCACCAGTACTTTCACCTCTCACCCCGGATAGAGGGCGTAATCCTCGCAAGGGAGCTAGCCTTTGGCTAGCAAAAAAATGCGAGTTAACAGATTGTGAAAGGTGTGCTAGAATTTTGTGGAAGTTTTGCAAACATTTAGTGATTTGGTTATTTCTAGTATTGGTGTAGTGATATCTACATGATTATAACTACTATAGTGTAGACTACACACATTCTGATCAAGTTGACAGCTGTACCGAGTTTAAATAACATGACATCTATTCGTAGAGAGTGCAAAAACAATCTGGATATATTTTGCTATATTTGTGGTTCTTTCACAACCCCGAAACAACGAACAAATATTTCGGAATTTATACGAAAAGTGTATCATGCATATTTCGGAGTTAAATTGGGAACCACAAAGTATGCAGGACCTGTGTAGAAAATCTCATCCCATGGAGCAAGGGTCGAAGAACAAGTCTTAGTTTTGGAATCCTAATGGTGTGGCGAGAGCAGCAAAATCATGTAAATGACTGCTATTTCTGTATGGTAAATGTATCTGGTATGAGCAGGAAATCTAAACATACTATTCAGTATCCTGATCTTTACTCAGATAGAAGACCTGTTCCTCACAGTAATGAAATTCCTATCCCTACATGCAACACGATTGCAAGTTCCAGTGACGAGGATTGCTCTGTCAACACAAATACAGAACGTAGTGACGAGGATTTTGTGGTGTCTGATGAATGCAATTCATGCAAACCCTTCACTCAATCAGAATTAACCCGGCGTCGGGATGTGGCGCCCCCATCGCCCAGTTCTTAGGAACTGCAATCAGCCACTGGTCCTCCAGGTTGGGGGTTGTGCCGGGCCGATCCCCCGGCATCTAAAACTTGCGATCGAGCACTGTTCAAAATAAGCCTCGGATATGGACTGCCTTTTTGGATGACAACCTTGCTATGGACTTGATATGTTTTTGGATTCGATTGGATGACGCCGGACCCGGAGCCATGGAACGGCGGGGCGAAGCGCATGCGCCCCCAGCAGGACCGGAAGGAGTGATGCCCTGAAAGGAAATGCTGGGATTCTGCGGTGCGGGGATCCCCAATGGACCATTGGTTCCTCCCCTAACACGGTGGGACGTGGGTCCTCTCAAGAAGTACCCATCAGTCGGCGGTGCAAGTGGCTCTGCCCCCTTGTCATTTTGACTTCGGGTCACAGTCTAGCTTGCTGACAAGGGTCATGCAGGTAGGACCTGCCAGCCTCGTTGGCCGCTTGAACCATGACGGGGAAGCCGAGAGGATTTTGGGCTTACTTGAAATATGGCTATGAATCAAACACCCTCCCAGGCTACTGGATTAGAGAAGCATGAGGAAAAGCCTGGTCCTGTACCAAGATATCTAATAATCAAAGATAGATCGTCTGACACAGCTGGAGCTTTAAGCAAATTATCACCGTTTATTGTAAATCGCCAGCTTCATCATATTGCTACTGGCACGTTTCCTGCTGGCCACATTAGAAGGTTAAGAAATGGTACCTTACTTGTGCACACGATATCGGACAAGCAATCAAAAATCCTTTTAGCTTGTACCCAATTAGGACCTGTTCCTATTGTGGTTGAGCCTCACCGGCAACTCAACACCAGTAAGGGCGTTATTACCTGTTTTGATTTACGAGACTTACCAGAGGCTGAAATCTGCGAAGAACTTCAGGATTGTCACGTCACGGAAGTACATCGTTTTACCACCAAGAAAGCAGGTAGGGTGCAACCTACGGATTCTTACATCCTTACGTTTGCCCTACCTGACCTGCCGACGCATTTGAAAGTTGCGTATCATAGATTAAAAGTCCGGCCATACATTCCACTGCCGATGCGATGCTTCAACTGCCAGCATTTTGGACATTCCGCACCTTCCTGCAATGCAGCTGGTCTCTGTGGAAATTGCAGTTCTGCAGCCCATGGTCAGGCCCCATGTGCGGCCCCACCGAAGTGCGCCAACTGTAAAGGTGACCACCCAGCCTGGTCACGTGACTGCCCTCAATTTGTGGCCGAGAAGAAAATCCGCGAACTGATGGTCATCGAAAAGATCTCTGCAGCTGAGGCTAAAAGACGTATCCAACCAAAGGTCACCTTCGGCACTAGTTTTTCTTCTCTTTTGAAAAACAGTCGATCCCAAGGAACTCAGACGGTTGACTCTGCCACACAGACAGATGTTGAGGTTCGCAGTGTGCCCGCCTCTCCCAAGGCATCCCGTGCCACTGCTCAGTCTACAAACTCAGATCTCTCACGCACGAAGCAAAAGTCATCTACTGCTTCGCAACGTAAGCCTCCATCAACGGACCCTTCGCCTTCCAGAAGTGTTAAGCCCCCTCCCAAGTCTCAGACGTCTGCTGCTCAGTCTACTAGTACTACATCATCTGCCTCTACTCCATCGATCGCCCATTTTTTGAAGCAGTCTACTAATCACCCTCCGCCGAAACCCCTCAGTAAAAAGGAACGGAAGAAACAACTCCAAGCCCAGGCTTCCAAGGCTGCCTCCACCTCTTCTGCAGCTTTTTCTGATCAACCAACGAAGAAAGCTTCACGCACCCAGTCTGCTAGTCCGCCTGGGGCGAAGAAACAGAGACATAAATCACATAGCCTCTCCAGTGATAATGAGTCTCTTATGGATGCTACGGTGGAAGAGAAGCTTGATAGCTTCACCCTTGTGGAAGGCTGTGAAAAAGGCCGGCGCAGTACTTCACTTCTTGTGCTTGACTCTTGTTGACCATGGCTCTTCTTCAATGGAATCTAAATGGATACTCCACTCACTACGAAGAATTCAAGCAGTTATTGACAACGTTTCATCCTATAATCTTCTGTCTTCAGGAAACGCATTTTACATCTAGTAGTAACTCTGTCCTTTCTGGTTACACGATATATCGTCATGATCACCTTACTAGCGGTCGTGCAGCGGGTGGTGTGGCAATTGGTGTGTCTGATGCCTACCACTCTA